>NC_053438.1:31287874-31628994 GCF_007990345.1 Gossypium hirsutum | reverse complement strand
GTGCTACCACTGCTCGAGGTAGACCATCTAGAAATACGGGCTATGCTAGTGGTGGTCAGAGAGGATCTAGAGATGCTACGACCAGATTCGAGGCTCGTGCGCCTGCTAGAGCTTATGCTATACGTGCCCGCGAGGATGCTTCTTCGCCTGATGTTATTACCGGTACTTTTACTCTCTTTGATACTAATGTAATTGCTTTGATTGACCCCGGTTCTACTCATTCTTACATATGTGAAACCTTAGCATCCAGTAAGACTTTACCTATTGAGTCTACTGAGTTCGTAATTCGGGTGTCAAATCCCTTGGGTCGTTACGTGCTTGTCGACAAAGTGTGTAAGAAATGTCCCCTAGTAATTCGAGGTTCCTGTTTTCCGGCGGACTTGATGCTTTTGCCGTTTGATGAATTTGATGTTATTCTTGGTTTGGATTGGTTGACCGCGCATGATGCGGTTGTGAATTGCAAAAGCAAGACTATTGATTTGAGGTGCGCAAATAACGAGATGATCCGAGTTGAGTCTACGGACTTAAAGGGGTTGTCAGCTGTAATATCCTCAATGTTGGCCCAGAAATATGTAAGGAAAGGGTGCGAAGCATACCTTGCGTATGTACTTGATGACAAAGAATGAGAAAAGAAACCCGAATCTGTGCCGGTGGTTTGTGAATACCCGGATGTTTTTCCTGAAGAATTACCGGGTTTACCACCTGTTCGGGAGATAGAGTTTGGTATTGAGCTTGTACCTGGGACTACGCCGATTTCGATAGCTCCGTATCGTATGGCACCAACCGAGTTAAAAGAGTTGAAAGCTCAGTTGCAAGAATTGACGGATAGAGGTTTCGCTCGACCAAGTTTCTCACCTTGGGGTGCACCAGTATTGTTCGTGAAAAAGAAGGACGGAACCATGAGGTTGTGCATTGACTATCGTCAGCTGAATAAAGTGACAATAAAGAACAAATATCCGTTACCGCGTATCGATGATTTGTTCGACCAACTGAAGGGAGCCTCAGTGTTCTCAAAAATAGATTTGAGATCGGGCTATTATCAGTTGCGAATTCGAGATTCGGACATACCCAAAACTGCTTTCAGAACGAGATATGGTCACTACGAATTCTTAGTGATGCCATTTGGACTCACTAATGCCCCTGCGGTATTTATGGATTTGATGAATCGGATCTTCAGACCATATTTGGATCGGTTCGTAGTTGTGTTCATTGATGAATCTTGGTCTATTCAAGAGATGAGACCGAACATGCTGAGCACCTGAGATTAGTGTTGCAAATTTTGCGGGATAAGCAGTTATATGCTAAGTTCAGTAAGTGTGAGTTCTGGTTAAGAGAGGTTAGCTTCTTGGGTCACGTGGTATCCGCATCGGGTATTCGAGTTGACCCGAGCAAAATTTCAGCCATACTTAACTGGAAGCCTCCAAGAAATATTACCGAAGTTCGGAGCTTCCTGGGGCTCACCGGTTATTACCGACAATTTGTAAAAGGTTTCTCGATGATAGCCACACCAATGACGAAGCTACTTCAAAAGGATGTTAAGTTCGAATGGACGGAGAAATGTCAGAAAAGTTTCGATCAACTGAAAACTTATTTGACTGAAGCTCCAATTTTAGTGCAACCCGAATCAGGCAAAGAGTTTGTCATTTATAGTGACGCATCCCTACTTGGGTTGGGTTGTGTATTGATGCAAGAAGGTCGTGTGGTGGCCTATGCATCGAGACAATTAAAGCCACATGAGAAAAAAATTATCCGACCCATGATCTTGAACTAGCTGCCATCGTATTTGCTTTAAAAATATGGCGACATTACTTATTTGGTGAAAAGTGCCATGTATTTTCGGATCACAAAAGTCTCAAATATTTGATGACTCAAAGAGACTTAAATCTGCGACAAAGACGTTGGCTTGAGTTGTTGAAAGATTACGAGCTTGTCATTGATTACCACCCGGGAAAGGCTAATGTGGTTGCGGACGCCTTAAGCCGGAAATCATTGTTTGCTTTACGAGCGATGAATGTGCACTTGTCTGTTCTACCCGACAATGTGTTAGTAGCTGAATTAAAAGCCAAACCATTATTGATTCATCAAATTCGTGAAGCCCAGAAAGTTGATGAATTGGTTGCAAAACGGGCTGAGTGTGTTCCGAACAAGGAATCGGAGTTTCAAATTGATGATGATGATTGTTTGAGGTTCAGAAGTCGTTTGTGTGTTCCAAGGATTCAGAACTCATTTCGATGATTCTGAACGAAGCCCATTGTAGCCGATGTCAATTCACCCGGGGAGTACGAAAATGTACAACAATTTGAAACGTCGGTTTTGGTGGCATGGTATGAAACGAGACATCTCCGACTTTGTTTCGAGATGTTTAATATGTCAACAAGTGAAAGCAGAACATCAAGTGCCTTCAGGATTACTTCAGCCGATCATGATACCCGAGTGGAAATGGGATCGAGTCACAATGGACTTTGTGTCCCGACTGCCATTGTCAGCAAGTAAGAAAAATGCGATTTGGGTTGTTGTCGATAGACTGACTAAGTCGGCTCACTTTATCCCCGTGCATACGGATCTTTCATTGGATAAACTAGCTGAATTGTACATTTCTCAGATTGTGAGATTACACGGGGTACCTATTTCTATCGTGTCGGATAGAGATCCGAGATTCACCTCACGATTTTGGAGGAAATTGCAAGAAGCTTTGGGTACCAAGCTGCATTTTAGCACTGCTTTTCACCCCCAAACCGATGGTCAATCTGAGTGGATAATTCAGATACTTGAGGATATGTTGAGATGTTGCATCCTCGAGTTCAGTAGTTCATGGGAACGGTATTTACCTTTGATTGAATTCGCTTACAACAATAGTTTTCAATCAAGTATTAAGATGGCACCTTACGAGGCGTTGTACGGTCGTAAATGTCGTACACCATTGTTTTGGACCGAGCTCAGTGAAAGTAAAATTTTCGGAGTTGATTTGATTAAAGATGCCGAACAGAAAGTAAAGGTAATCCGTGAAAGTCTGAAGGCAGCCACAGATCGTCAAAAATCGTATGCGGATTTGAAACGAAAAGACATTGAATATCAGGTGGGAGATAAAGTGTTTCTTAAAGTTTCGCCTTGGAAAAAGGTACTCAGATTTGGCCGTAAGGGCAAGTTGAGCCCGAGATTCATTGGGCCGTACGAAATCTCCGAACGAGTTGGTCCGGTTGCGTATAGATTGATTTTGCCCCCTGAACTTGAAAAGATTCACGATGTCTTTCACATTTCGATGCTTCGACGTTATAGATCCGATCTGTCACATGTGATTAATCCCTCAGAAGTTGAAATTCAATCTGACTTGAGTTATGAAGAAGAACCGATACGTATCCTAGCTCGTGAAGTGAAAGAGTTGCGAAACAAAAGGGTTCCGTTAGTTAAGGTGTTATGGCTGAAACACGGGATCGAGGAAGCTACTTGGGAAACCGAGAGCTCGATGAAAGAACAATACCCAAACCTATTTACCGGTAAGATTTTCGGGGACGAAAATTTCTTAAGTGGGGGAGAGTTGTGACAGCCCAAAATTGACCCTAGTCGGAAAGTGGTTTCGGGACCGCTAAACCGAGTCACCGAAATGTTCGAATGTGATATTTATTGTCTAGAATATGTAATTATGAATGTGTGAAAATTTCAAGCTTCGATTTAGTTGATTGCATGTGAGTTTTAGTAAATAGGACTTATGTGAGAAAATTTTGAAATGTGATAGGTCAAAGCATAAGGACCTATTAGTGCATGTTGAAAAAGGGGGACTTGCATGTCAATTTCCCCCCTCTATTAGTAGTGGCCGGCCCTGACAAGTATGGTAGACCAAGTGTGATGGGCAAGACATGTCATAGACATGTTGTGTTGGTGCATCATGGGTGGAAACAATAAAATAATGAGCATGGTAATTAAATAATGAAAGGGAGGAGTGATGAAAAAAAAAACAATGGTCTCATCCATGCCCCCCCCATTGCCGTGAGTAAAAGAAAAGAAAAGAAAAATTTTGTTCATCCTTTTTCATCTTCTTTTGGCCGAAAATTCTAAGGAAGGAGGAAGGAGTTCTTGCTTCATGTTTGGTTTGGAAGAGGATTAGGAGGAGGTTTGGCCATACTTGTATCTAGATCAAGGTATGTTTGAGGTTGTGCCATGAGATTCATGCATGTTTTTAGTTGCTAGCTTGAGTTCTAATTAGCCCATGGTTCAAATCTTTGCTATGTCATGGGGATGATATTCGGCCTAGGTGGATTTTGTGTTAATGCCATTGCATGCTAAATATGAAGCTTGTTAATGATGCATGTGATGGTGGATTGATGATTCTTGAATCTTCTTTTTAGCATTTTTGAGTGAGCACATATGTGCATTGGTTGCTAGATGGAGAAAATCGGCTAGCAAGTTGTGTGCTAAGGCCGAATATAATTTTTGTATATTAATGAGTAATGCATGTGTTAAATTGATGGAAAGGGAGAGGATGCTTTACTAGTGTATATATGTGTGTATTAGCCAAGTTTTGAACTTGAAACAAAATGGTGTTTAGTCAATACAAGTGACCATACTTGTAGAATGTATTAAGTGTTGCAATCGGCCCCAACATAGACATGTATATTCGGCCATAGGAAGGAGATTGGTGTTGCATGTATTCGGTTAGAGGCAAGCATATTGATGATTTTGTCTTGGCTTAGAAAATTCGGCCAAGGGGGAAAATTAGCTAAAATGTTGAGTTTGATTCATGATTTCCGTACATATGTGACTTTAATGTCTAATGTATAAATATGGGCTAAGTGCCTTGTGTTCCTCTTTTCGATGCTCAAATGATTAAATCAATTTATTTGTTTAATTAAGCTCAAGAGCAAAGGGGAACTAAATCCGATAAAGGGAAGGAAAAAGTGGTCGAATAGCTATCGGAATCATTCGACAACATCTGAGGTAAGTTCTTGAGTAAAAGAGCTTAAATTATGATTTGATTAGATCATGTATTAAGCAAATCAAAATCATGCTCTTTGTGTGTGGCTATTGAGCCGAAATTGCAAGAATGATAAGTGTCTTGTGTTTGAGTTTTGCTAACGAAAACGAAATACGAATGTGCCATGATTTATTGTTAAATGTGCATGGTTATTTGAATGATGTCTGGGCTAAGTCCCGAAGGCTTTGTGCTAGGTGACCATATCCGGACTAAGATCTGAAGGCATTTGTGCGAGTTACTAAATCCGGGTTAAGTCCCGAAGGCATTTGTGCGAGTTACTAAATCCGGGTTAAGTCCCGAAGGCATTTGTGCGAGTTACTATAACTGGGCTATGTCCCGAAGGCATTTGAACGAGTAGCTATATCCGGTTAAATTTCGAAGGTACGTGATTTGGGAATGAATGATCTTGCTATAAAAATTTCAGTTAATACGCTTGAAACATCCCAACATTAAGGTATGTTTCGTATGTGCTTTGAATTAGTTGAGCCCTTACAAATAAGTATTCGCTCAGTTGATAAATGAGCTACCGGCCTTTGGCTAAGTTGATCTTTGTGTATGAATAAAAGGGTTGGTAATGTGAAGTAAGTATGATATTGAAAAATTGTGCATATGAAATTATCCATTTAGCTACATGAATGCTATACTTTTGTTGTGCTGGAATCCCTTGCTCAAAACTTACTAAGCATAAATTGCTTACTCCGTCTCCTTGATTCTCTGTTTTATAGATTTTGGTTCTCCAGCTATCGGACTCGGGATTTTGAAGTCGAAGTTGCCCACACTATCAAAGCCCCCACCTTTTGGTACAATTTTGGTTGAACTTTGAAATGGCATGTATAGGACTACCCTTTTTGTTGGGGGTCATGGACCCTTTGGACTTGTATAATTTTGGATAGCCATGCGAAAATGGCTTATATATGTTTGAGTATAATGTTATAATCATTTGGTATGGATATGGTTATTGAGAGGTGTGGATATGCTTAACAAGGATTGGCCATGGGAATGGTTAATCACTATCATAATTTGTGCTATTTATGCTAAAAGGGCTAGTTGAATCATGGAAACTATGAAATAGGTAAAGTCTACCTTAAAGGCAGATGCTGACAGCAGCAGTGATGTAGATTTGGAAAATCACTAAAATAGTAGGAAGGGAATTAAATAGTGAATAAAGTATGTAAACGAACCTTGATGAATCTATTTTCATAGGAAAGTAACGAAACGATCATATGGACAGTATGTTAAGAGATATTCAGGTTCTCGTAAGACAGGGCCAGAACGGTTTCTGGATTCCCTATTTCGACTTTGGAAATTCATTATAAATTAACCGGAGATAATTAGGAGTCATGCCATATATGTATAGATTCCTCTTTGAGTCTAGTTTCTATAGAAACAAACGACATCAGTATTGAAGCCCTTTACAGGGAGATATCTAAGTCGTAATGTGCAAAGGGCAGTGTAGTTGATCCCTGTAACATGGGAGACTTTGACTAATAAACTGTACTAATTGGCCCAACCAAAAATTCTAGAAAAAAATATGTAGATGGGTATATGAGTCTAGTTTCAGGGAAAATTTACGGAACTGGATTCCGAGTTTTTTAACTCAAGATATTATTTTTTAAGCGACTAGTATGCAGATTGGCAGTGTCTGGGAAATTTTTTTATAAGTGATTTAAAGTCTTTTAACACCTCGTGTTCGACTCCGGTGACGGTCTCGGGTTCGGGGTGTTACAATGTGTGATAAAAATTATATTATATATGGTATCATGCTAGAAATTTATTTATCAATTACATACATATTTACTAAGCTATAAGCTTAATCTTCTTTATTTTTCTCTTGTTTTATAGTGATATTAATCAGCTCGAGAATTGGATGGGGTCAGAACATTATCCACACTATCATCATCATCTTTTGGGTATTTTGCAACCAATACTTTGAAAAATGGAATGTATAGATGACTTAATGTAATGTGGTATAAATTTATATATATATGTATAAAATATTGTTTGGTTTAAAATGTTGGGGTATATTAATTGATAAATTGTTTCCTTAAACTATTAACAAAGTAATTAGAATGTTGTGGATGGATAAATTGTGTCTGAACATCTAATTGTATTTGGTTGAAATATTGAAGTTGTTTGAAATTGTGTTTCGAGAATTTGCAGGAGGAATTGAATGTTTAAGAAAAGAAATTATGTCAAAATTTTTGTAAAATATATATATTTCAGATCGTTTGATAACACTTTTTACTTTGTTTCGATGATGAATACGGGTAAGAGGTGTTACAGATATAAAATACTGTAATTTGTTTCTTCAACTTTTCAAACGATTAAAGGTAATTATTCATACCCTTTTTGCCCTGATTCGTTCCTTGCACATGGATCCCTCGATGTGATTGCTGGATTTATTGAATTAACCAAAGTTTTCAAAAAAACCCATGCAAAATATCGAATTAACCAAAGTTTTCAAAATGAAACATCCCATGCCATAGTTCAATAGTTTACCACAAAATAAAATCCTAAATAAAAATAATAAAGTCTATAAAATCCAAAATTAAAATATAAGTTCATAACCATTTAAACCATATTTTCAAGAGCCTTTCTAATGACCAAATCCGAGTCTTAACCAGGAGGATTATTTAAAACACACAAATAGAGTGGGTGAGCTTTAAAAGGATCAGTGTGAGATCAATACAAAATATATTTGCATACATATAAAAATACATATATCAATCACATCATAACATACATCATTAAATTCATGAAATATAACACTGATACTTATGCATGGACATATCGATGCATATTTTAAATTGATGCACATTTTATAAAAATTCCTACCCATCTCTGCTATACAATAATATCGAGTTCTCTAGAACTCGTCCATCCAAAACACCATTTGTGGACAAGCCACCATTGATTTGAAAATGAATTGACAGAGGGTTGCGCGCGGACCAAGATCGAGTTGTCAAGTCACGGGAAACTCCTACGAAAACGATAGACGCTTGGATCTGAAATGAAACAGAAAATTAAACTTAGAATCAACAGATCTGGAACGAAACACCCAAAAGAATAAAGAATCAGCCAAGAGTCAAAACACTTATTAATAGTGTGGATTGGAAACAAAGAAACAAAAATTTAGTTTCACGAAAAGACTTTCCCAAGCCGAATCTGCAAAGGAGAACACAAAACAGAGAATTAAACTCAAAACCCAGCAAACCGAATTGAATCAGAATTACGAGGCTTGGGCGGTAAGATCTATCGAAGAGTATGACTAAGGGACGTTTCTTTAATGCCAAGAATGGTGCCGAACAGATTCTTGAAGATTGGAATGGCTGAAAGCGCAACAAGAGAAATTAAATCAAGTTAATCAACCAATCGGCATAAATAGAAACAACTAAAGAAGAAAGAACAACAAGAAAGATGAATAAAGTCCTAAGAAGCCTTGAAATCAAGAAAGATTTCACAACTCCCTTCAAACGGCTCGAATCTCCCCTCCGATGTAGAACAATGGCAAGAAGAAGACTGAAGATGGCTCCCACAATCGAAAAGATTGTTAAAACTACTTCTAAAAAAAAACTAAAGAGAGAATTCTTGGAGAAAACTCAAAGAGAATTTTTCACTCAATCAAAAAACTCTGATTTCAATGTGTTGTGTAATGTGTATAAAGGTGGCTGGCCAAGCCATACATATAGGTCTTCTAACTATTTTCCTAGTCCTAATAGGAAAACTAAAAAAAAACCTATTTTTTTTTTACTTTCAAGGTGAAATTCGGCCAAGGACTTTAAATAGGCCTCTTGGACTGAATTTTTACATAGAAATTTGTTCATAAAGTCTAAAAATTAAAACTAATTATTTAAAGAATGAAAACTTAACAAATTGGGCCACTTTGACAATTTGGCCTGATTTTCAACTAAGTCTAATTTAAATTTCTTGATTAGGCTTGGAACATCTTATTGGGCAGTTTCTTCAAGCATTTGGGCTTGTAATCCGTTCTCTCCCGAAATTGGTTCGTTGATGCTCCTAACTGAGATCCAATGCGCCTTACCTGCAAGATTCGGTTTTTTGGACCACGATTTCCAAGATTTGAAATCTTGATTTTCTTGATTCTTGAAATCGCTCAAAATAGAAAAATTGGACCAAGATTCGGTTTCTTTATTTTCTTGAAAACAAGAAAGTGAATCTTGATTTTCTTTTTCCTTCGTGTATACATCTAAGGCCTTGCTAATAAATTCTTGAATGGTTCCATTTAGTTTTGAACGCATTTGTCTGGCCTTTGACCTCGTTATTGGGCCTTGTGGTAATTTGAGCCCATCACGTCCTTGAGCTTCGATTGGGCCTTTGTGACTCGTATCATTCCCCCTTCCTCAAAAAGATTTGTCCTCGAATCTGAAATCTCAAATGGACTCGACTTTCCTCGATCAAACGGGACTAATGGCAATTGAGTCCACTGAAAAGAATAGCCATGAGTTAGTAAATAACAACGCAAACAAACTTGTAGTCCAATCATAAGCATAACAAAACAAGTATAACGCATGTGAATGGACAAATTCAGATAACCATGCAAATAAGCTAATTTACTTGCCAATGCCTCGTCAAATATTCGAAACAAAGATGGACATGTTTTAAGGCATTCAATCATCTCAAATTGTTACCACAAACCATGAATAAATCGCGAGTAATAAATCAAATGGTAAACGTAATCGTCACAAGTAGTTATTTGAAAAGGTTCACACGGTTCATAGAGTTGCACAATCATACCATGCATTAATCGACAGACTATAGATTCACTCACACATGCATCATAAAAATTATCAAAAACAATAATCTTTTTATCAACCATCAAAACAGATAGATTATCAATAAATAAAATAGGGCAGTCAAGCACGTTTTGATCTAAGTGTTTTACAAAAATTAAATCATCAACTCAATCTTTGTCAATATCCGAGGAGTACAAAGGTGTTTCAAAAGTTTCAAGCATCTTACCTTTATAAGCAGAAGAATAAGGATCAATTTTACCTTTTCCATTTAATACAAACCTTCGGTCATCGGGGGCATAGTGTAGTCGAAGCTCCGTTGTTGAGTTAACCTTTATCAAATGGAACTGAAACTTCATGTATAACCACAGAAACTGTTTAAGGCACGAATATAAATTGAAAACAAATTTGGAAAATTTCGTTACCTTATTCAAAAATCAAGAATCAAAACAATAGAAAGTATTTGCACATAATAGATGATGCTTGATTTTCCAACAAAATATACCAAAACAGATTCCAGGTTTAAAAACTTGATTTTGATTAGTCATGCCGAAGTGTAACAAAGATTTCATTAAACCAATCAAGTTAAACCATGAGGATTTTTGCATACATACCAACATACATTCAAAACTGTTTTTATTCTCCAAAACAGATTGGCACAAATTCACGGATTTTACACAAGGCAAATCAAGAGAATAACAACTCACGCTTCCTTTCGTAATGACTTTATCAACCAGAATCGAAGAATAACAATTAATCGGATCAAAGTGAGGGGATCTTTTAAGAACTAAGTCACCAAAAGTTTTATCAATAATTTTCAAATCTGCACGGGACTCGGTTGCTAAAATTTCCTTACCTCGCTTACCTTCGGGCTCATGTAGTGTGATTTCATCTTCAACCTTGCCTATGTTGATCGTATGAAAGCGTCTTTCATCGGAAAGGTATTGAAGTTGAAAGTTATCTTTTGGTCTTTCGGGAACCTAAAAAGTAGCAACATAAGAAAAATTCATATCTTGGTTAGTGGAAACATTCCTCACTACCCTTTCCTCGTCTTTTTCTTTTGTTTCTTTTTCTAACTCATTTTCTCTTCTTTCTTCAATTTATTTTTCAATTTTCTTGTCTGTTTCCTTTTCACTCGCAATATCTTTTTGCTCTTTTTCATTCTCTTTTTCTTTTTTGATTTCTTTTCTGTCTTCCTTTCATTACAAGATAGAGATGTTACAAATGAATTAGAACGAAAAGACTCTCGTTGGGTATGTGCGGAATGACTTGCATACGAAAAATGATCACCTTTTCAAAATTGATTCTCAGTGGACGAGTTCCTTGGGGCATACGAAGGATTATTTGTGATTTCTTGTCCATCACCTTGGAAAACTTCACACTCGAAACTTGCTTTACATCGTCTTGAATTTCTCGTTGAATAGGAATCATGATATGAATCTCTTCTCAAATATTCGTTAGATGTTCGTCTTCTTGGCAATCTCATTTTTGCCCTTTCACTTGAATTAAGTTGTCCTTGTTGGGAGCTTTTCTCCACTCGGTCCAATCGCATCTCATTGATAGTAGCCCTCAATGTTCAAAGTATGACATTTGTTTGTTTGAGTGCAGCAGCCCGTTCCTCTAACTGTTGTTGGATCTCTTTAAATTTATCATGGACATCATTATGGTCATCATCAGCTTGACCAATTCTATGCATCTTATTTTTTTCTTTTGGAATACCTGCAAAACAAACACTCAACACTCGAAAAAACAAAAAACAAAATTAACAAACCTCACCGTTAATCACTCAAAAAGGAAAATCAAATTCTCAAAGAGGTAGAACTCAGTCTTGTGAGTTCTTTAGTAGAGTCTATATCAATCAATTAGAAAGTGGATGAACCGTAACTACCAAATAATCCTAATTGCACTAAGAGTCCAAAAAAGTGACGAGACACCAATTGATTTGTGTAGCACCGAGGAAGAATTGTGCACACTTTTAAATCCTACTAACACAAGAAACAAGAAGGTCTTAGATAGTGTAAAGGAAGAATAAAGGAAAAAAAATGAAAACCTACAGCTAAGAATCAATAAAAATTGTTGAAACCCAAAAACCTGAAAAAACTGCGGAGTAACTTGACAACTTCGTTCGAGGTGTTCTTGATCTAAAAAAATCATGAAATTTAAACTTGAATGTCCTTAAATATTGTATATTTGATCTGGAAAGTTTCGGCACTAAACTCAACCCGCTAAATTTTTTTTTAATTTTTGTTTGATTTCGTCTTTTTAAATTTTTTTGACTTTTTCTACTGATTTTCTTGTGGAAAATATTTTTTAATATTCTATCACAGTGCCAAAAATATACATATAAAATTTCAGACCAATCAGAAAATTTTTACCCACTCAAATGAATTTTTTTCAAAAATTTTTCTGGGTAAAAACTGCTGTTTAATGTTTTGAAAAGGAGAATAGTTTAGAAATCACCCAAGAACACCCCAAATGCCCAAAATCTGATACCAAATGATAGAGGGTTGCACGCGGACCAAGATCGAGTTGTCAAGTCACAGAAAAGTCAAATGAGAGCTATAAACACTTGGGCTGAAATAGAAACAGAAAACAGAAAATTAAACTTAAAAGACCAAGAAAACCAAATTGAAATAGAATGATACTTGGGCGGCAAGAAAGGTTGAATAAAGAACGTTTCTTGATGCCAAAGAATGTTGCAACTCCTATGAACACGCTAAACGCTTGGATCTGAAATGAAAATAGAAAATTCAGCTTAGATTCAATTAGATCTGAAACGAAAATACCCAAATCAATAAAAGATCAGCCAAGAATTAAAACACTTATAGATAGGTAATCTTGGAAGCCAAGAACACGAAATTGAATTTAAGAAAGGTCCCAAACAGCCGAATCTGAAAAGAAGAATCTAAAAATCAGCAAATTAAATTTAAACTTAGCTGATCACGAAATCAACTAGATCTAGGGTTTGGACGGCAATAAAGAGGGGTTTTGTGAAATCAAAATGTTTCTTGTTGTCCAAGGTTGGTGCCGAACAGATTCTTGAAGGTTGAACGAGGCTGGAGACACAACAAAAGAGTTTAAACAAGTTAGATAATGAAATCGACATAAGCAGAAAATTAAAAAGATTGAACAGTACGAAAAATAAATATAAAGTCCTAAGAAACCTTGAAATCGAGAAAGATTTCACAACTCCCTTCAAGCGGCTCTAATCTCCCTTCCAATGAAGAACAATGGCAAGAAGAAGGCTGAAGATGGCTCCCACAATCAAAAAGATTGTTAAAACTCCTTCTAAAGAAAACTCAAGAGAAAATTCTTGGAGGACTCAAAGAGAATTTTCACTCAACAAAACAAATCTGATTTCAATGTATTCTTCAAGTGTAATGTGTATAAGG
The DNA here is from genome assembly GCF_007990345.1 of Gossypium hirsutum. Taxonomy (NCBI): domain Eukaryota; kingdom Viridiplantae; phylum Streptophyta; class Magnoliopsida; order Malvales; family Malvaceae; genus Gossypium; species Gossypium hirsutum. The sequence goes on along the minus strand of NC_053438.1, from coordinate 31,615,882 downwards.
GTGGCTGGCCAAGCCATACATATAGGCCTTCTAACTATTTTCCTAGTCCTAATAGGAAAACTAAAAAAAAAACCTAATTTTTTTTACTTTCAAGGGGAAATTCGGCCAAGGACTTTAAATGGGCCTCTTGGATTGAATTTTTACATAGAAATTTATTTATAAAGTCTAAAAATTAAAACTAAGTATTTAAAGAATTAAAACTTAAGAAATTGGGCCACTTTGACAATTTGACCTGATTTTCAACTAAGTCTAATTTAAATTTCTTGATTGGGCTTGGGACATCTTATTGGGCCGTTTCTTTAAGCATTTGGGCTTGTAATCCGTTCTCTCCCGAAATTGGTTCGTTGATGCTCGTAACTGAGATCCAATGCGCCTTAGCTGCAAGATTCGGTTTCTTAGACCAAGATTTCCAAGATTTGAAATCTTGATTTTCTTGATTCTTGAAATCACTCAAAACAGCAAAATTGGACCAAGATTCGGTTTCTTGATTTTCTTGAAAACAAGAAAGTGAATCTTGATTTTCTTTTTCCTTCATGTACGTATCTAAGGCCTTGCTAATAAATTCTTGAATGGTTCCATTTAGTTTGAACGCATTTGTCTGGCCTTTGACCTCTTATTGGGCCTTGTGGTAATTTGAGCCCATCACATCCCTGAGCTTGGATTGGGCCTTTGTGACTCGTATCATGAATTGCCACTAATTTGTATATAAACTATCACTGAATTTAGATATCAGTGGTGCCTTGTCCACAAAACTGTTATCAATGGCAGTTTATCTGCAAATTAATGGTGGCTTGTCCACAATTGGTTTTTCGAATGGACAAGTTCTGGGGAATTCGATATTGGTGTGTAGCAGAGATGGGGAGGAAATTTTATAAAATGTGCATCATTTTAGAATATGCATCAACATGTTCATGCATTAGTATTAGTGTTATAATTTATGGATATTATGATGATTGATATGTTGAGATTGACATTTTTTTATGTATGTGATTATGTTTGTGTTGATCTCACACTGGGCTCTTTAAAGCTCACCCACTTGCTTATGTGTTTTAGATGATATTCGTGGTTAGGACTCGAATTTGGTCATTGGACATGCTCTTAGAAATGGTTTTAAAATTAATATAGAATTTTATTCATGATTTGGATTTTTATGAACTTCATTTCTATTTGAGACTTTTTAAGTTAAATTATGGTACTGTGGCATGAGATTTTACTTTGGGGGTTTTATTCTGATTTGCATGACTAGATTAATTATTGAGCTCATCCATGATTATTGATTCATATATGAATTTACATGACTAATATGGTGGGTGTATATGTGCTTAGGCTTTTGGCCAAGTTGTGTTGGGATATGCTTTGTTACTTAACTATTATTTGATCAAATGGTAAGTTAAATTCTATGTTATACAAACTTACTAAGCTTAAATGCTTACTCTGTGTTATTTTTCGTGTTTTTAGTGAATCAAAAGCTTGTTCAAGTTGGAAGCTTGTCGAAGCTATATCACACTATCCATCGGCTCTTTTGGTACTTTCAGTTGGTTTAATTTTGGTTATAATGGCATGTATAGGTTATTTTTGTTAATGTTAGCTTATATGTGTTTTGGTTGTTGGAAATGACCATTTCATTGGTTTGCGTTTTGGCCTTGTGTTGGGGAAATGGTGTATCTTGATGTGTATATAAGTAGCCTTGTAATGGTTGATATGTGACTTGATATGGTTGAATGATGGAATATAGAAAGGTAGTTAAATGTGCATACTAAATATGTCATATAATTTGTTGTGAATTGGTGCTTTGTTGTGGAAGGCATATATGTATATTGATGCTAGTGATTAAGTGATTAATTGGTACCATTTGGTGTGTTTTGGTAAGTGAGTTACATGGTAAGTTTTGATGCAAATGATACGCCCCTGGTTCCGTTGATTAGTCCGAGTCGTATAGTTGCCCGATCGTTAAAACAAAGAAGAATCGTTGAGTTGAAATGGAATCGGATATTAGGCTAAATGGAATTTTAGGGTAACAAGGATAGGCTTAAAGAAGAAGGCTAAGTCAATTTAGATGGTTCGGTGAAGAAAGAAATTGGAAGCTTGGTGATTAGGTTTAAAAACAAGAACTTAAGAACAAGATTGAACCAACGCTTTGGTTAAAGGTTGGCCCGAAATCTTATAGGTTCTTAAAGTATTTTCATACGAATTGGGAAACCTTGACCCACTATCTAAAGTAGATAGGAACCTTGGTATAATTTTGGGTGAACGCCACACAAATTCATGATAAGTTCAGTCGAACAAAAATGGGTTGACACCACTAACTAGTTAGATAAGTCAACAGAGTCTTTGGACAAAATTTAAGAGAAGAATTCTCTCAACAATTTGACCGTAATTCATTAAGGTTTCAAAAGTCCTTTAGGGAGTGATTTTAGCCTGAATTTATAGGCTTTACATGGTAACCAAATAGGCATTCTTAGGGGCTAAGAAAATAGCTTGAAAATTCCAGAATTTTGGAGGAAGGTTCCTTGAAGCTTCCCATGCATGGAGTAGAAGGCTTAATTTAGCAGGAAAAATTGAATGGCCTGGTTGGAGTTTGAGACGCAATCAATATGGGAAGCAACCAGCTTAATTGTGCTTTAAAATAACCTGCATGTTCAGCTGAATATACATGGGATTTGATGAGTTGTTTTGGGCACTCCACAAGTCAAATGCTATAAATAAACTGACTTGAACAGTCATGAAGGTGTTAACAATCGGTCTTGAAGAGTCCCTAAGGTGTGAATACTCTGAACCGAATAGCATCAGCATGTGAAAGGAATTTAACTAGCTGAAGGGTCAGCTTGGGAGTAGGATTCAACAGCTCACTTAGCCGAATAGTCATCTTGAGAAGTTGGAAAACTTTAGCTGAATGGTCACTTTGGAGACATTAAAAATCAGCAGCTAAATTAATTCCTTCATTAAACTTATGCCGTCCAAAGAAATGAACCTGCAGCAAGAGAAATCAACTCATTAATTCATGTTTTAAGACAAACAAAATAGGTCAAAAAGGACACAATAAATTCGGCAACCACCTTAGGACGTTATTAAAACATGTTTGAGCTAGGACAATTAATTACTTAGCTTAAATGCGGCTGGACTTGGACCACATTAAGACACGCATTAAACTTAGACAAATTAATAACATGCATTTAAAAAAATAAAACACATTTATCACAAAATTTAATATGTCCAAATTTTAATAAATTAATTAATTTTAAACTAATTAACTAATTCAACTAACAGCAACTTATTTATTTATTCCAGGAAATTTAACGAAAGTTAAAAGGTGAGCTCCTCGAACTAAATTTGAGTTGTTTGAGCTTGAAGGAGGTTGCATGGTTTGCTCGGTTCGATTTTCTTAAGCTGTCCAGCCACGACATTGCGCCAAATTCCATATATGAATGCTGAAACTCCTTCCTTGAATCTTTTTGCTAAAGCACGAGTTATAGGACCTATTGGAAATTCCAAGGGTTCGTCGACAGCCTTAGTTGGTTCCCTAGCCACGGTCGTATCATCCCCTCCCCCTTCGAAACAACTTTTCCTCAAGTCGTCACCTACATCGTAAGGAGATGGGTCAGAAACATTGAAACTAGCACTCACACTATATTCACCGAGAAGGTCGAGTTTATAAGAATTATCATTGATCCTTTCCAAAACATGAAAAGGACAATCACCCTTCGGCAATAGTTTGGATCTTCGTTGGGTTGGGAACCGTTCTTTCCTCATTTGTACCCATACCCAATCCCCGGGCTCGAATATGATACGCTTTCGACCTTTATTGGCTTTTTGCGCATATTGCTTAGTCCTTTCCTCAATGTTTTTCCGCACATTTTGGTGTAAGTTCTTCACAAACTCAGCCTTCCATTTTACGTCTGCATTCACAAATTTTTCATTAGGCAAGGGAATTAAATCTAAAGGTGTCAAAGGGTTAAATCCGTAAATAATTTCAAAAGGAGAATGTTGAGTTGCCAAATGAATAGAACGGTTGGAGGCAAACTCTATGTGCGGTAGGCATTCCTCCCATGACTTGAGGTTCTTCCGAACAATGGCTCGTAATAGCATTGACAAGACTCGATTCACCACTTCCGTTTTCCCGTCCGTTTGAGGATGGAAAGTGGTCGAGAATAGGAGCCTTGTGCCTATCTTTCTCCAAAGTATTCTCCAGATTTGGCTCAAGAATTTTGCATCTCGATCAGAAATGATAGTCCTCGGCACTCCATGCAAGCGCACCACGTCCCTGAAAAATAAATTACCAACATACGAGGCATCATCAATTTTATTGCAAGCAGTAAAGTGTGCCATTTTGGAAAACCGATCTACAACCACAAATATGGAATCTTTGCCATTTTTAATTCTTGGAAGACCTAGAAGGAAGTCCATTGATATGTCGATCCATGGCCCTTCGGGAATAGGCAATGGAGTGTACAAACCATGTGGTTTGACCTTTGACTTGGCCCTTTTGCAAGTGATACATCGATCACAGACTCGCTCCACGTCTCTTTTCATTTTTGGCCAATAGAAGTGCTCGCGAAAAGTGGCCAACGTCTTTGCCACTCCGAAATGGTCCATGTGGCCTCCACTATGCGCCTTATTCACCAAAACATTCTGTATAGAGCCTTGAGGAATACAGAGTTTTCCTTCTCGAAAAAGATAATCATTTTGACGATAAAATTTCTCACACGATCCAATTTCACAAACTTTGTACATTTCAGCAAAGTCAGGGTCATTTACATATAATTCTTTCAAATATGAAAATCCCAACAATTTTGATTCGAGTGAATTAAAAAGGGCATACCTTCTCGGCAACGCGTCTGCTACGACAGTTTCCTTACCTTTCTTGTATTTGATGACATACGGAAAGGATTCCAGAAATTCCATCCACTTGGCATGTCGTTTGTTTAACTTGTGTTGTCCCTTGAGATGTTTCAACGCTTCGTGGTCTATATAGATAACAAATTCTTTGGGCCACAGATAATGTTGCCACGTTTCCAAGGCTTGAATCAAGGCATACATCTCCTTGTCATAAGTAGGATAGTTAAGTGTCGCCCCATTCAACTTTTCACTAAAGTAGGCTATCGGTCATCTGTCTTGCATTAACACGGCTCCAATGCCTAAGCCCGAGGCATCGCACTCGATTTCAAAAGTCTTCCTGAAATCTAGCAAAACAAGCAAAGGGGCATTAGTTAGAAGGTCTTTAATTGAATTAATGGCACGCTCTTGTTCATCACTCCAAAAGAAAGCAGAGTTTTTCTTAATGACACTAGTTAATGGAGCAATGACGATGCTAAAACTTGGAACAAAGCGCCTATAGAAGCTAACCAAACCATGGAAGCTCCGAACTGGACTGATGCTGGTAGGTCTTGGCCACTCTCGTATCGCCTTAACCTTCTCCTGGTCAAATTCAAGTCCCTTTGAGCTGACAACAAAACCTAGAAAGACAACTTGATCAGAACAGAAGGTACAGTTCTTAAGGTTGGCATACAACGTTTCCTTTCGTAACACTTCCAACACAGCTCGCAAATGTGCCACGTGATCTTCTAAGAACCTGCTATAGATAAGAATGCCGTCAAAATATACAACACAAAAATTTCCAATAAAAGCATGCAAAACATAATTCATTAAACGCATAAATGTGCTGGGTGCGTTAGTTAAACCGAATGGCATAACCAGCCCCTCGTACAACCCATGCTTGGTCTTAAAAGTTGTTTTCCACTCATCTCCTTCTCGCATCCGGATCTGATGATACCAACTCTTAAGATCAATTTTGGAGAAGAGTTGTGCCCCGCTTAGTTCATCTGACATGTCGTCAAGGTGCGGGATGGGATGCCTATACTTGATAGTAATTTTATTGACCGCTCAACAATCCACGCACATACACCAAGTACCATCTTTCTTGGGTACCAAAAGTACGGGTACAGCGCACGGACTTAGACTTTCCCATATATAGCCCTTTTGCATCAATTCAGCCACTTGTTGTTGCAACTCTTTGGTCTCTTCGAGGTTGCTATGATATGCTGGACGGTTCGGAATTGTGGCTCCAGGAATGAAATTGATTTGGTGTTCAATCCCTCGCAGGGGCGGTAGGCCACTAGGAATGTCCTCCGGGAACACGTCTTCGAAATCCTGCAACAAAGTAACAATCGAAGATGGAAGTGAAAGGTCCAATTCATTAGTATTAAGGAATCTTTCTTTATACATGAGAACAATCATCGGTTGCCAAAGAAGCAACATTTTCCTAATCTTTTTCTCCTTAGCATAAACACTCAATTTTTCAATCCCTCGCTGTTCTTCTTGTCTATTGCTCACTTTTACCTCATTCTCCTTACTCTTATCTCTCGATTTTACCTCACTTTTTCTTTTTTGTTTTTTCACTCATTTTTTCTTTTTCCATCTTTTCTTTTTGTTCTTTTGCTCTTATTTGCTGAACAGAATTTTTCAATTGTACTTGGTCCTCGTACACTTGTTTGGGAGTCATGGGAGCCAACGTCACACTCTTGCCATGGTATTCGAAAGTGTAATGATTTGTGTATCCGTTGTGAATGGCTCGTCGGTCAAATTGCCATGACCTTCCCAAGAGTAGATGACCCACATGCATCGGGACCACATCACATACAACTTTGTCGCTATATTTGCCGATAGAAAAAGGTATGACGGCTTGTTTGGTGACCTTTAATTCACCTCCGTCGTTGAGCCATTATAACTTGTAAGGTTGAGGGTGTTTTGTCGTCGACAATCCAAGCTTTTCTACGAGCATGCTGCTAGCGATGTTTGTGCAGCTACCCTCGTCAATAATCATACTACAAACTTTGCCCCGAATATTGCACCCCAAATGGAAAATGTTCTCGCGTTGTTGTTCATCTTCGGTGCTTTGAATACTCAAACTTCGTTTTACAATGAATAATTCACATTCAACGGTAAATTCAAGTTCTTCTTCCTTCCCTTCATCGGTGGGAGAGTCGGACTCATTCTCTTCCTCATCTTCAGATCCAATTTCACCATTGGGCTTCATAGTCATCACCCGTCAGTTTAGGCATTGACTTGCTATATGGCCTCACCCGAGACACTTGAAACACTTAATGTCTCGAGTGGAATTGCGCCCAGCTTCATTGTTACTTTTGCTCGTCTCCCCACTAGGTTTATTGGCCTTTGGATTTGCAACAGAATCTCGCACCTGAATGGAAGTCTTCTTTTTACCGATTCCTTGGCTCCATTTTGAAGTAGGAATGGGTTTGGATAGGCTCCACGAACAAGGACTTTTCTTTTGAGCTATTTTTCGACCTTAACGGCCATATGCACCATTTGTTCGATCTCAACATAGTGTTGAAGTTCAACTACGTTGGCAATATCTTTATTCAATCCAGCCAAGTACCTCACCATGGTGGCCTCCCGGTCCTCGTCGATGTTGGCTCGAATCATGGCCACCTCTATTTCTTTGAAATAATCATCCACACTACAATTGCCTTGCGTAAGATGTCTTTTGGTACAACTCTCGATGTTAATATGCCGGAATAAATCTTTTGCGCATCAAAGCTTTCATTTCAGCCCATGTATTGATTGGCCGCTCCCTGTTCCTAATCCGGCTAGTGGTTAATTGATCCCACTAGATCATTGCGTAGTCGGAGAATTCGATGGTCGTCAATTTCACCTTTTTGCTTTCCGAGTAGTTATGACACTCGAAAACTAACTTGATCTTCTTTCCCACTCTAAGTACGCCTTCGGGCCAGATTTGCCTTGGAATGAGGGAATTGACAATTTGATGTTTTTCAAATCATCATCTACTCGACCTCGATCTCGTTGAGGACAATTTCGCTGGCCTCTCCATCGTCCACTTATATTGGATCCACGTTCACTCTCGGCATCACTTGTCTCGGTCCAATCTTTTTCAAGTGCTCGTTGCCTTTTACGTCGTCTTGGTGGACTTTGAGGCGTTCGTTCGCGTTGAGCACGTCCCTTGACTTGGTCAAGCCTTTCTTGGATTGGCTCAAGTTTGCGATCGAAAAAACGTTCCATTTCTCGCAACAATGCTTGAATATTAAGGTCCGGTACATTTCGAACAGGTTGCCTCTCGGCTCTTTCCCCTATGTTGTGCTCCGGGCTTCGTGACATGACTAAATGTATTCCTCACCACAAATCTTCTCGGTCACTCCAAAAGAAAGGGTAGATTTCTCTCACGCTTGTGTTTACACTCTATTTGGCTTTTACCTCCCCTCTATTGTGCTCACACACTCACACCTTTTTCCGCTCGTTTCTTCTCTCGTGATTTTGTATAAGACTCCGTAAGACTAGATCTTCTAGTTTAGAGGTCGGTTTCAAGAGGTTTGTAAAGGGTAACTATATAAAGGTTATGGGTGGGCTGAAATAACAATATTTGGTTATCAAATGTGGCGTGAAAGTGGATGGTAATGGAAATAAGAAGTCGATGATCGGGAATGTCCAAAAAGATGAATAATCACTTCCGACACTTATGTTTTTCGAATTTTTTTAATAACTTTCAATACAATATGCTGATTTACAAATAAAAATAAATAAATACAACCTTTTTTACGATTTTTTTTACAACTCTACTTACACCAGTTCTTCTCAAACGTCTGCTCTTCTTGTTTTAAATAGCTCTGATACCAGATGATACGCCCCCGGTTCCGTTGATTAGTTCGAGTCGTATAGTTGACCGATAGTTAAAACAAAAAAGAATCGTTGAGTTGAAATGGAATCGGATATTAAGCTAAATGGAGTTTTAAGGTAACAAAGATAGGCTTAAAGAAGAAGGCTAAGTCAATTTAGATGGTGCGGTGAAGAAAAAAATTGAAAGCTTGGTGATTAGGTTTAAAAACAAGAACTTAAGAACAAGAGTGAACCAACGCTTTGGTTAAAGGTTGACCCGAAATCTTATAGGTTCTTAAAGTATTTTCATACGAATTGGGAAACCTTGACCCACTATCTAAAGTAGATAGGAACCTTGGTATAATTTTGCGTGAACGCCACACGAATTCGTGATAAGTTCAGTCGAACAAAAATGGGTTGACGCCACTAACTAGTTAGATAAGTCAATAGAGTCTTTGGATGAAATTTAAGAGAAGAATTCTCTCAACAATCTGACAACAATTCATTAAGGTTTCAAAAGTCCTTTAGGGAGTGATTTCAGCCTGAATTTATAGGCTTTACATGGTAACCGAATAGGCATTCTTAGGGGCTAAGAAAATAGTTTGAAAATTCCAGAGTTTTGGAGGAAGGTTCCTTGAAGCTTCCCATTCATGGAGAACATCAATAACTCTTCTAGAAGGCTTAATTTAGCTGGAAAAATTGAATGGCCTGGTTGGAGTTTGAGACGCAATCAATATGGGCAAGAACCAGCTTAATTGTGCTTTAAAATGAGCTGCATGTTCAGCCGAATATAAATGGGATTTTATGAGTTGTTTTCGGCACTCCACAAGTCAAATGCTGTAAATAAACTAACTTGAACAGCCATGAAGGTGTGAACAATCGGTCTTGAAGTGTCCCTAAGGTGTGAACACTCTGAACCGAATAGCCTCAGCATGTGAAAGGAATTTAACTAGCTGAAGGGTCAGCTTGGGAGTAGGAATCAGCAGCTCACTTAGCTGAATAATCATCTTGAGAAGTTGGAAAACTTTAGCTGAGTGGTCACTTTGGAGACATCAAAAATCAGCAGCTAAATTAATTCCTTCATTAAACTTATGCCGTCCAAAGAAATGAACCTGCAGCAAGAGAAATCAGCTCATTGATTCATGTTTTAAGACAAATAAAATAGGTCAAAAAGGACACAATAAATTCGGCAGCCGCCTTAGGACATAATTAAAACATGTTTGAGCTAGGACAACTTAATTACTTAGCTTAAATGTGGCTAGACTTGGACAACATTAAGGCATGCATTAAACTTAGACAAATTAATAACATGCATTTAAAAAAAATAAAACACATTTATCACAAAATTTAATATGTCCAGATTTTAATAAATTAATTAATTTTAAACTAATTAACTAATTCAACTAACAACAACTTATTTATTTATTCCAGTAAATTTAACGAAAGCTAAAAGGTGAGCTCCTCGAGCTAAATTTGAGCTATTTGAGCTTGAAGGAGGATACATGGTTTGCTCGGTTCGATGTTCTCAAGTTGTCCAGCCATGACATTGAGCCAAATTGCATCTATGAATGCCGAAACTCCTTCCTTGAATCTTTTGGCTCGAGCACGAGTTATAGGACCCGTTGGAAATTCCAAGGATTCGTCGGCAACCTTAGTTGGTTCCCTAGCCACGGCCGTATCAGCAAATATGCACATATTTTAGTTGATCATTTGATTATATTGAACACATGGTTAGACATGTTTATAAATTGTCATTTGAGGTGCCTAAGGGCATATTGGTTGTATGTGAATATACCATATGTTTAAGGTTTGATTATGCTTGTTTTATGTGCCTTATTATGGCTTGTTGTGCACAATGTTTGGTGTAGGTGTATGCCTATTTGGTTGAGAAAAATGACTTGTGTCGTCCATATGAGCAGAGAAATAGGTGTGTGTCTCAGTCATGTGTGACACACGGCCAAGTGACACGGTTGTGTGTCCCCTGTAGCTTTCAAAGGGTTGCAAGTCAGGCTATTACACGGCCTACCACACGGCCTGGCACACGGGTGTGTGAGGCTACTTCGAAGGGTACACGGCCTAACACACAGGCATGTAGCTTGGCTCTGTGGCCCAAGTCAGTGTGTTACACGGGCATGGAAACGGGCTGGGACATGGGCATGTCTCTTGGCCGTGTGAGTAACACGGCCTGGCCATACGGCCGTGTGACCCCTGTAGTGTTGTAAATTTTCAATGCTTTCTAAAAAATTCTCTCTTGACTTGTTTCTAATGCGTATTTAGGGCCTCGAGGGCTCGTATAAGGGACAATATATATTATTTTGATTGGTTTTGATATGAATATTAATATGATATGAAATGTTTCAATTTCTGTTTATTTGTTTGTAAACTCTGGTAATGCTCCGTAACCTTGTTTTGGTGATGAATTCAGGTTAGAGGTGCTACATTTATTGTTGTCACAAACGGCTGAGACACACGCCCGTGTCTCTGGCCATGTGACAAGAAATAGACCATTTTCAAGCCATTTCTTTCACACAATTCAAGCACAGCTTAAAAGCCATTTGCACCTATATTCAAGCATTCAAAATGTACCTAATACATGAATAATAAAGCTAGATCAATATAGTATTTATCCATACAACTAATATGCCCAAAAGGCACCTCAATCACAACAACCAAATGTGTTTAAACATTTGCATAATCTAGCCATGAACCAACCATACTAACTAACCATGTTAAACATTTGCATAATCACAACTACCTATTTTCATGTTAAGCCGTAGCACAATTAACCATGTGCCAAGCACATCTAAATATACTAATTTTTGTCAATCAAAACATATCATCACTTAACCATTTCAACGTCAACCATTATTTAAGCACCAACATACTAGCATGTCATCAACCATGAAACCACATATATACATGCCAACATGACAAGTAGTTCATCAACCAAAATACCATATTTACAAGCCAAACTTAATAGCTGTTTCAACAAGCACAAAACACCTATACATTAAACAGTCCTAAACATGTGCATATTTAACCATTTATCCATTAACTTGTTTCTATATCAAAACTTATCAAAATGACCTTACCATTTGGACCACTTCTCACATTATTCAAAACCATTTAAATGTTACCAATCTAGCCATTTCCAAATGGTTCCGACAATTAACATATATACATACCAAATTTATGTCAAAATGGTCGTAATTCGATCAAACATACTTGATTAAATTTTCATGTCAAAACATGCCTTAAATGATCACTTTGCAAACATGCCAACTCTTACCACTTTGGCCATAATACCATGCATCAATTTGATCTTTTAAACACCAACCATTAAGTATGAAATTGCCAAAAGCACACCAATCATCAAGGCATCAAAATAACATAAGTTTCACAAATTAAAAACAACATTTCATGCCAATATCATTAACTAAACAGTAGCCATAAGCCCACCTATACATGTCATTATAACCACAACCAAAGCATCAAAATCTACAGATAAAATCGATGGATAGTGTGATGGATCTCTGACTAGCTTTCAACCCGATCGAGCTTCTGATGATCTAAAAAGTAAGAGAAAGATAATCACATAAGCAATGAATGCTTAGTAAGCTCGTATAAACCATAAGCATAATATTACATTTCAATAATGAACATTATAGGTTAAATATAAACCTATACCAATGCCTCAAGATTTATCAACCATAAAAATCAACTCATAAATAAGTAAGCTCATTAATTTCGTATATATATTTACTATTCATAACATAATCGGATTTCATGATACATAATATAATCATCGACCTTTATAAAATATTATATATGTTTCTATTTACTTAGTTTCCATTCCGTCCCCAATGCTTATCATAAGTGTAAACAATATTATTAATTCCCAACTCAGTGTATTCAACCATGATATAGGTAGATTCATCCATAGTATAAGTAGTTTTCTCACATATAAATACATATCACATTAATCCTTTTATAACATCATAATACATCTTAATTACGTACTTATCATTTCATTCCATTTTATTATCCGTTTTAAATACATAGCACAAGCAAAATCATAAACATCAATCATATCCACAAGCTTGGCATAAGCCTAAGCACATCAACAACACATCTTAGTTCATTTAAACATGATTTATATGAATTTGACATGGATAACCATTATACTTGAGCATGATTCAATTGGATTTATCATCCATCTCAACATAACATATTTTTCCATGTAGCTCACCCTTTCAAAGTCTTTCATACATACATTTCTTGGTTCTATAGAATACTTATCATATCCTTGTAAATTCATGCCCCTTGAACCGATTAGAATATAGTTGGATACGCGGGATAGCTCACATAAAGTATGCTAAACATATAGTCGTAGCTCACACGAGCTGTGAAATGGGCCTGCTCACACGAGTTGTTAGTCAAAACGTAGCTACATGGTGCTGCTCCACAAGCTGTCGTAGTCTTTTAACAATTCTATCCAATGTTTCTGTCTCAAGTTCAACTCCTTCTGGGTAAGGAGATACTTAAGACTCTTATGATCTGTGTAGATGATACAATTCTCCCCATAAATGTAGTACATCTAGATCTTAAGAGCGAAAACCATCGCGACCAAATCAAGGTCATGCTTAGGGTAGTTACACCCAAGCGGTTTGAGCTGCCTTGAAGCGTAAGCCACTACCTTCATGTCTTGCATCATCAGTACACAACCAAGACCCATATGAGAAGCGTCATTATAAACTGTATAATCCTTACCAGAATTGGATTGGATTAATATAGGAGCCTGAGTTAACACTACCTTCAGCTTCTCAAAACTAGCTTGTTACTCCTCAATCCATTTAAACGGAGCACTCTTTCTTAACAACTTCATCATCGAGGCAACAATCAAGGAAAATCCCTCAAGAAACCTCCAATAATACACAATAATTTTAAGAAAAATTCAAATTTCACTAACATTATTAGGTTGCTTCCAATCTAGAATAGCCACAACCATCTTAGGATCAACTCGGATACCCTCAGCAGATACCACATGTCCTAAAAACATCACTTTACGGAGCCAAAATGCAAAGTTACTAAGTTTTGCATACAACTTTTTCTCACGTAAGGTTTGAAGGACTAACCTTAAGTGCACCTCATGCTGCAACACAGACTTGGACTAGATCAGAATGTCATCAATGAATACCACAATGAACTAATCAAGATAAGGCTGGAAGACTCTATTCATGAGGTCCATGAATACAGATGGAGCATTTGTGAGTCTGAAGGTCATTACTAAGAATTCATAGTTCCAATACCGAGTCCTGAAGGTCCTTTCTGGAATATCCACTTCTTTTACTTCTCATTGATAATAACCTGACCATAGATCAATCCTCGAGAAGAGGGTGGCACCCTTGAATTGATCAAAAAGGTCATCAATCCTTGGTAAAAGGTAGTTACTATTCATAGTAAGTATGTTCAACTGACGATAATAAATGCAAACCCTCATTGATCCATCCTTTTTCTTCACAAATAATATTAGAGCTCCTTACGGTGATACACTTGGCCTTATGAAGTCATGATCTAGCAATTTTTGCAACTACACTTTGAGCTTTTTAAGCTTATTAGGTGCCATGCGATAGGGTGCAATGGACATTAGTTCTGTCCCAAGTAGCAACTTAATTTCAAATTCAACCTCACACTTCGGAGGTAAATCGGTAACTCTTTTGGAAAGACGTCAAAAAGCTTTTTCACCAGACAGGTATTCTCCAACATTGCACCATCCACATTCATATCAAAGATGTACACTAAATAGGCCTCACATCTTTTACGAATCAGATAAGTAAAGCAAATAAGAAACAAAAAAGAAAGGAAATAGGAAAGAGTAAGAGCGAAGAAAAGTGATTGAGAGATGGAAGGAGACATCAAAAATTCAAAATAACTCCTCATGGTTTTTATACTCTTTCACATAATATATATTTTAGCCTGGAAAAAATTTCTTTGACTGACCTTTAACCACGTTACAACCCTTAAAAGACCATTTTTATTGAATATGTTAGTTAAAATCAGAAACTTAATCCTTCGAAAATTGTAACGTCTTCAAGAGCATAAAAGAGAGAGATGAACTCTAGGGTGAAAACTCAGAATTGAGTAGTCTAGAGAGATTTCTAAAAAAACAAAAAGAAAAAAAGATATGAGATGTCCTAGAGGATAATGAAGATTTTTAGAAGAAATTGATTTTTCGGTACAAGCCCTAAAGCCATCTATTTGAGCCTATTTTAGCCCTTTATTTGGCACCCAAACTCGAGCCAACAGTATAACCTTGGAACAAGTCCATCTCTAATTACTCATGGTCGGTTTAAATTAAGGAATTAATCTACTTGAAAAATGTAAGAGTCTATAGAAAGAAGATTTTGTTTAAATCAAGAAAAAAACCAAAAAAAACCAAAAAATAAAGAGAGAGCAAGAGAAAGGAACTATATTGAACAATATCTACTTTAAGACACAATTTTACAGAAGATCATGGTACATGGTTCATAGTAAGAACAATCCAAAGTCAGGAAAATGAAATTTGGCTTCGCGAGAATTAACGAGTTGACTCTCGATGAAAGAAATTTATGTTTCAAGGGTGGATTAATTGAAATCTGTTGTACCAAGTTTGTTAAGTGAATTATCATTTCAGAATTTAATTTACAAGTCATAAAATCATTTTGAAATTTGTTAAGGTGATATCCCATGGAATTTGATTTTCATGATCTATTGTGTGTGGATAGGGATTTGATCTTTTTCAACCTAAAAACATGATTCCTAAAATGATTACCTTTTAAGAAGAATTCCAGAAAGGGAGAAAGGAAAGCAATCATTGCATTTAGAAGCTTAGGTGTGGAGGTCCATTAACTTTTTATTGCATTTAAAGGCCCATGTGTGGAGGTCTATTCACTTTTCATTGCATTTAGAGTCCCAGGTGTGGAGGTCCATTCATTTTTCATTGCATTTAGGAACCTAAGTGTGGAGGTCCATTAACTGTCATTGCATTTAGAGGCCCAAGTGTAGAGGTCCATTCACTTTTCATTGCAGTTAGAAGCCCAAGTGTGGAGGTCCATTTACTTTTCATTGCATTTAGAGACCCAGGTCTGAAGGTCCATTTACTTTTCATTGCATTTAGAGGCCTAGGTGTGGAGGTCCATTTATTTTTCATTACATTTAAAGGCACAGGTGTGGAGGTCCATTTACTCTTCATTGCATTGTATATGAAGGCACAAGTATCAGGTCTATTTACATTTCTTCTGCATTCTCATTTTGAAGACTTGGTTGTGAGGTCTATCTTGTTTCACTCTTCATGTTTTGATGGTTTGGTATCTACTTTTCTAGTTTTGGATAACATAATATGTTTTGATCTGTTTCAATTTTGGTAAATTTAAAAATATGTTATTCCTTTTACTATGATGTTGAGTGGGACTTGATAGTGGTTAGGTGTATACATCTTTGTACGTTCCTTGTTATGCAAGCCATGCACAAAGAGGGGCAATTGTAGACACCCATTTTGTTCAAGCCCAATTGAAGGCCCATTTAAAAATTTGTTCTCTCTTGGGCCATTCGAAGCCCACTCAGTTTTGGTCAATTTGAGACCTTTATTTTTCTTTCTTCTTCCTTCCTTTTTGGGCCTGTCAAGGCCGCAAATTATTATTATCATCACTAATACTATTATTATTATGAAATATTATTATTATTATAAATTTTTAAAAATAAATAAGATTAAAAAATAATATATATACATGAAATGAAAGGAAAGGAAAAATGAGGCTTTTCATATTTTTGTTCTTAAAAAAAGGTAAAAAGAAATAACAACAAGCATTCTATTTTTTTCCTTTCTTTTCTTTTCTTCTATCTTTTTTGGCTAGTTCGAAGGTTACACAACCTGAGACACGGGTGTGTGCCTCAGCCGTGTGAGGCACACGGCCTAGCCACATGGTTGTGTGACCCCTATAGTCAAATTTTGTGAATTTTCTTTAAACCTTCCAAATGTTTCCGATTTAGTCCTGAATTGTTTCTAAGGTATTTCTAGGGCCTCAAGGGATCGATTTAGGGATGATGTGTATGTGGATGATTATTTTATAACCTGTTTATGATAATGAAAGAAATGTATGTTTAAATCTTTCATTTGTTCGGTAATGCTTTGCAACCCTAATTCGACAATGAATACGGGTTAGGGTATTACATTTAATGGTATTAGAGCTACGGTTTAGTTGGCTCTCAGATTTAATGTAGCGTGTATGGAGTCTAGAAATACATGCCATTATATAACCTGCGATGGTGCGATAATTCCTGACTCAAATTGAACTATGTTTTCATATAGATAAGATGTCATCCAACCGAGCTGATTCCGAAGAAGTAGAAAGTAACGTACAAGCCTCCATTCACAAACCAGCTTGTAGCGATAGTAGGCCCGTATCTGAGGATCAGGGAGGAGAGGCTAAAGAAGCCTTCCTTCGGATGATGTCCGAGTGGTTTTCAGAGTTTATGCGAACGAACCCAATGGCTTAACAAACTCCACCCACACCTGTACCCCAACCGGTCCCCGTAGCTCCTCAATGTTTGGAACCAGTACAAGTTAGCAAGCCTCCAATTGATAAAGTCCAAAAGTATGGGGCTAAAGAGTTCCAAGGTACTGTTGAAGATGATCTAGAGAAGGCGAAGTTCTGGTTAGAAACACGGTGAGAGTTTTTGATGAATTATTGTGTACTCTTGTGGAATGCTTGAAATGTGATGTTTCTTTGTTGAAAGACTCAACTTATTAGTAGTGGAACACCTTGGTTGCAATTGTATCAAGAGATTAAGTAAATTGGGAATTCTTTCAGACAGAGTTCAGAAAGAAATATATGAGTCAGAGAGAATTTGTGAGACTCAGTATGTATGCCTGGGAATGTATACCGATAGAGGTTGCTATGTGTACAAGATTTGAGGATGACCTAACTGAAGATATCAAACTGTTAGTTGGGATTCTTGAGTTAAAAGAATTCGTGGTTTTAGTTGACAGTGCACATAAGGCCAAGGAACTAAGCAAAGCATAAAGAAAAGTCGATTCTGAGGCTCGTGATTCAGAAAAAGTGACCTATGGGTAAACATACTCATCACCATTGAAGAATTCGAAAGAATTTCATAGTCATTCATTAGCTTCGGTGGGATATTCTGGAAGAGATAGAGGATAACAACATTCGAGCTCGAAACCTCAAGCTACATCTGTAACAAACGTGGGCAGTGTCAAAAATAATAAGCTTAAGTGCCAGCAATGTAATAGACGACATTTTGGTGAGTGCAGACTGAAAGACGAGTCGTGTTCTAAATGTAGTTCCTACGAGCATTATCTCAGAGATTACCCTGAAAGGTCTGATAAAGAAAAGGCTCAGACTGCTCGACTAAGTAATAAAGCTGCGAGAGGTAAACCATGCCAGAACACTGGAAATACAGGTAACAGCCGTAGTGGGACAAAAGATTCTACTATGAGAACTGAGGCACGAGCACCAGCAAGAGCTTACACGATTTGTGCTCAAGAGAAAGCTTCAGAATCTGATACGAGTCAAAAAGGCCCAACCCAAGCTCCAGAACGCGATGGGCTCAAATTACCACAAGGCCCAATAACGAGGTCAAAGGCCTGACAAATGCGTTCCAAACTAAATGGGACCATTCAGGAATTTGTTAGTAAGGCCTTAGATGCATACACGAAAGAAAGATAAAATCAAGATTCACTTTTTTGTTTTCAAGAAAATCAAGAAACCGAATCTTGGCCCAATTTTACTGTTTGGAGCGATTTCAAGAATCAAGAAAATCAAGATTTCAAATATTGGAAATCTTGGTCCAAGAAACCGAATCTTACAGCCAAAGCGCATTGGATCTCCATTACAAGCATCAACGAACCAATTTCGGTAGAAGGACTACAAGCCCAAGTTCTTGAAGGCAAGGCCCAAAAAGAGGATTCAAAGCCCAACCAAGAACTCAACCCATACTTAGTTGAAAATCAAGCCAAATTGTTAAAGGGCCCAATTTGCAAAAATTTTAATTGTTTAATTTAATTTTTAGACTTTAAGAGTATTATATGTTAAAATTCGGCCCAAGCAGCCCATTAAAATACCTTGGCCGAATTTCCCTATTATTTTTGTTAATTAGGCTTTTTCTAAGTTTTCCTAATGAGATTAGGAAATAGTTATAAGGCCTATTTAAAGGCATGGCCGGCCAACCTTGTTACACACATTACAATTACATTGAAAATTTCAGATTTGCTTTGAGTGAAAATTCTCTTTGAGTTCTTCAAGAATTTTCACTTTAGTTTTCTTTAGAAGGAGTTTTAACAATCTTTTTGATTGTGGGAGCCATCTTCAGCCTTCTTCTTGCCATTGATCTTCATTGGAGGGGAGATTAGAGTCGTTAGAAGGGAGTTGTGAAATCTTTATCGATTTCAAGGCTTCTTAGGACTTTTCTTTATTCTATTGCTGTTCATTCTTCTTTATTAAATTCTGCTTGTGCCGATTTGTTGAATAATTTGGGATTAATTGTTCTTATTTTGTTTCAGCCATTCCAAACTTCAAGATCTGATTCGGCTCCTCCTTGGACAAAAAGAAACATTTTTGATTCACAAAATTCCCCCTTTTTGTGCCGTCCAATCCCTAGAACTAGTGTCAATTGATTTCGCAATCTGTTTTTAATTTAGTTGCCATTTTGTGTTCTTTGATAGTTTCGGCTGATTGGAAGTTAATCTTGGGGCTTAATTTCGTGTTCTTGGCTTCCAGAAACAACTATTCATAAGTGTTTTGATTCTTGGCTGTTCTTTATTGATTTGGGGATTTTTAGTTTTCAGATCTAATTGATTCTAATTAAGTTTTGTTGTTTCGTTTCAGATCCAAACGTTTAGAGTTTTGGTAGGAGTTTCCCGTAACTTGAAAACTCGATTTTGGTCCGTGCGCAACCCTCTATCATTTGGTATCAGATTTTGGGCGTTTTGGGTGTTCTTGGTTGATTTCTAAACTGATCTCTTTTTTTTTTTAAACTACAAACAACAGTTTTACCCAGAAAAATTTTTTGAAAAAAATTCATTTGAGTGTGTAAACGTTGTCCGATTGAACTAAAATTTTACATACATATTTGTGGAAATGTGATTGAATATAAAAAAAATTTCCCGCAAAATATTCAGTCGAAAAAGTCAAAAAAATTGAAAAAGACGAAATCCAATAAAAATTTAAAAAAGATTTAGCGGGTTGAGTTTGGTGCCCAAACTTTCCAGATAAAAAATTAAATATTTAAGGACATTCCAGATTTAATTTCGTGATTTTTGGAGATGGGAAACACCTCGAACAAAGTTGTCAAGTTATTCTGAAGTTTTTTAGGTTTTTCGATTTCAGCAATTTTTATTGATTCTTAGTTGTAGGTTTTCATTTGTTTTCCTTTATTCTTCCTTTACACTATCTAACACCTTCTTGTTTCTTGTGTTAGTAGGATTTTAAGGTGTGCACAATTCTTCCTCGGTGCAACACAAATTAATTGGTGTCTCGTCAGTTTTTGGCATCTTAGTACAAATTAGGACTCTTTGGTAGTTTCGGTTCATACACTTTCTAATTGGATGGTATAGACTCTACTAAAGAACTCACAAGACTGAATTCTACCTCATTGAGAATTTAATTTTTCTTTTTGAGTGATTAACGATGAGGTTTGCTAATTTTTCTTTTTGAGTGTTGAGTGTTTGTTTTGCAGGTTTTTGAAAATGTCTAAGATTGGTCAAGGTGATAATGACCATAATGATGTTTATGACACATTAAAAAATTCCAACAACAGTTAGACGAACAGGCTGCCGCACTTCGAACTTTGAGTGCTACTATCAACGAGGTGAGATTAAATCAAGAGCCTCAATATTGAGATCCAATTAAAGAAGATATGGATAACCAGCCTCCTGCTCATCGGCGCAGTCCTCGACGTGTCCCTAGAACTGACTCTGATTTTTATGATCGTGGGCAACCCTCTTTGGCAAAACTGAAGTTCACAATTCCCCAATTTCGTGGTAAGAATGATCCAGAAGCTTATTATGAATGGGAATCTAAGATTGAACTTATGTTTCGATATTATAAATGTCCAGATGATGAAAAGGTAGCATTAGCAACGCTAGAATTTTCAGATTATGCATTAAGTTGGTGGACTCAACTTGAGGTAAATCGTCATCAGAATTATGAAGGTGAGATCTCGACATGGGATGAGTTGAAAAAGATTATGCGTAAAAGATTTATTCCACCTCACTACTATAGAGAGATTAAAACAAAGCTTAGAAGACTTGTTCAATGTAGTAGGACAGTGGATGAATATTTTAAGGAGATAGAAATACTCGTTCAGAGAGCTAATATGGAGGAGGATGAGGAAACAACTATGGTTCAATTTATTGATGGTTTGAACAGGCCAATAGCTAATACATTGAGGCTACAAACTTACATTGATTTGGAAGAAGTAGTTCACAAAGCCATTGAGATCGAGCCACAATTAAAGGAACAAAGGTTTGGTTCCTTCTCTACTTCACAATATTACCGAGGTAACAATTCCAATTCTGATTTTAAAAGTTCAAAATCCCCTTTTGTTACTAATAAGTCTTCTTTGAGTAATGGAAGTAAGCAATCAGATTGGAAAAAAGGGGCTCCTGTTAAAACGCAAACACCTTCTAAGCAGCCCAATTTAGGTGATTCAAGTGTGAAGAGGACTCGTGAGATTGAATGCTTTAAGTGCAAAGGGCGTGGTCATTATAGCAGGGAATGCCCTAACACGAGATTACTTCTTCTGAAAGATAATGGTGAGTACACTTCCGACTCTGATAAAATAGATCCAGATATGCCAAAACTTGTGGATGACAGTGATAATGGCGAAGAGTTGGT
Organism: Gossypium hirsutum; assembly: GCF_007990345.1. NCBI lineage: Eukaryota > Viridiplantae > Streptophyta > Magnoliopsida > Malvales > Malvaceae > Gossypium > Gossypium hirsutum. The sequence continues at coordinate 31,594,364 of NC_053438.1, read as the reverse complement.
TGAACCACCAAAAGAAGGGGACTTTGCTGATTTTCAATGCCTTATAGTTCGCCGAACCCTTAACATTCAGATGAAAGATGATGATAACCAAAGGATCAATATTTTCCATTCTCGGTGTTTTATTAAAGGTAACTTATGTTCACTCATTATTGATAGTGGGAGTTGCTCAAATGTAGTGAGTAGCTATTTGGTGGATTCTTTAAAGTTGCCTTGTACAAAACACCCTAATCCTTATCACCTTCAGTGCTTAATGAATGCTCCGAAGTTAAAGTTACGAAACAGTCCTTGGTCACTTTTAAGCTCGGGAATTATGAGGATGACGTATGGTGTGATGTGGTCCCAATGCATGAGGCACACTTGCTCCTTGGACGACCTTGGCAATTTGATCGCGATGTTACACACCAAGGTAAGCTTAATTGATACTCCCTTGTGTTTAAAGGTAGAAAATTCACTTTTGCTCCTTTAAATCCCACTGATGTATATAAAGATCAATTAAAGATGATGAAATTTTGTGAGGGGGTAAGGGAGAAAGAACAAGTACAAAAGACAGAGAGAAAAGAGGCTAGTAGTGGAAAAAGTCAAAATTTAAAAAGCCCAAAGGTGAGTGAATCCACAAGTGGTAAAATAAGCGAAAAAAAAATTTTGGAAACAAAAAAAGATGTGAGGACAACCCTACTCAATAAATAGCCTTGTATCCTTGTGAGGTTTAGGCAAAATTATTTATCTTTATCTAACATTAACGAAAATTTGCCTAGTGTGTTTCAGTCTCTTTTGCAAGATTATGAGGATGTTTTTAGTGAGGCCCCTAAAGGTTTACCACCTTTACGAGGGATAGAGCATCAAATTGACTTAGTACCCGGAGCTTCAATACCAAATCGACCAGCCTATAGATGCAATCCCTAGGAGACAAAGAAATTGCAAAGGCAAGTTGAGGAATTACTAGACAAAGGGTACATTCGTGAGAGCCTAAGCCCTTGTGCCGTTCCTATCTTATTGGTACCAAAGAAAGATGGAATGTATCGAATGTGTGTTGATTGCCTCCCAATCAACAAAATAACGATAAAGTATCGACATCCAATCCCTAGACTTGATGATATGCTTGATGAATTACATGGCTCAATCATATTTACTAAAATTGATTTAAAAAGCGGTTATCATCAAATTCGAATGAGGAAAGGGGATGAATGAAAACCAGCCTTTAAAACAAAATTTGGATTGTATGAATGGTTAGTTATGCCTTTCGGCCTTACTAATGCACCTAGTACATTTATGAGATTAATGAATCATGTTTTAAGGCTTCACTTGGGTAAATTTGTAGTAGTTTACTTTGATGATATTTTAATTTACTCCAAGACATTAGATGATCATGTTTTCCATGTTAGAACCGTTTTGGATATTCTGCGAGCTAAAAAGTTATTTGCCAACCTTGATAAATGCACATTCTGTTGTGATAAACTAATATTCTTAGGTTTCATAGTTTGTGCTCAAGGTATTCATGTCGATGAGGACAAAGTCAAGGCAATCAAGGAGTGGCCGACTCCTAAATCGATAACTAATGTGAGATCTTTCCATGGTTTAGCTAGTTTTTATAGACAATTTGTGAAAGATTTCTCTACTATTGCTGCCCCATTAACAGAGGTTATAAAGAAATCAGTGGGTTTCAAATTGGGTGAAACCCAAGAAAAGGCTTTTCAGACCCTAAAAGCTAAGTTATGTTCTGCTCCTCTTCTTAAATTACCTAATTTTACTAATACTTTTGAACTTGAGTGTTATGCTTCAGGAATTGGAATTGGCACCGTTTTAATGCAAGATAAGCAACCAATTGCTTATTTTAGTGAGAAATTGAACGGTGCATAATTAAACTACTCAACTTATGACAAAGAACTATTGGCATTGGTTCGTGCACTTCAAGTATGGCAACATTATTTGCTGTCTAATGAGTTTGTCATACACACAGATCATGAATCCCTTAAATGGTTAAAGGGACAAGGTAAATTGAGTAAATGGCATGCCCGATGGGTGGAATTCATTAAAACATTCCCTTATGTGATAAAATATAAAACAGGTAAAGGTAATGTAGTTACAGATGCTTTGTCTAGGCAATATGCTTTAATAACTACATTGAATGCTAAAGTATTAGGGTTTGAACATATTAAGGAATTATCTGATGATGATGCTGATTTCGGCCATATCTATAAAAATTGTAGACATACTACTTTTGAAAAGTTTTATCTTGTAGATGGCTTTCTTTTTCGTATAAATAGGTTATGTGATGCGAACCAGCCTCGGTTGATTGAGTTGAGTCGCTTTTGTTGCCCGATTGTCTAACGAAGAAGTTTCGTTCGTCTTGAGTCAAAATAATTATATTCGTTCAATGAAGATGTTTATGGTTCAATTAAGGTTTAAAGGAAATGGTGTGTAATGTATTTCGTCTAAGAAAGAAAGTATTACGTTGAAAAGGTATGGAATTTCGGTTTAATGGAAAATGGATGGATTGGCTTAAAAATAAGAAAGAACCAACACAAAGGGTGAGTGTTGACCCGAATCTTATATGTTCTTAAGATGGAAGATGAATGATGTAAAAGGACCTCGACCCACTATCTATCAAAGATAGGAACCTCGGTATAGTTGAACACCACACTTTGGTTGAAAGTGATAAGTTTGGTTTGCAAATAGCAGGGTTGACGCCACTAACTAGTAGATAAGCCAATGGAGTCTTTGGACGAAATTGAGAGAAGAAATCTCACCAAAATATTCAGATTAATTATAAAGTTGGCAAAAAAAAATCCTTTTACAAATTAACAAGAAAATATTTATATTGCAGCATAAGCTAGCCGAATAGTCATACTTAAAAGCTAAGAAAAATCAAGAAAATTCTAGAAATAATTCCCTTGAATGATTCAGCTGAATGGGAGCTCCAATGGGCAGCTTAAGCATTAAGCAAATGAACCTTGTAGAGATGAATGCACCGGTAGTCAAATGGCCATGTTTAGATTCGGCCAGGCCCTTAAATGACTCTTTAAATTGGCACTTGTTGGCTGAAAAGATAGGAGCATTGAAGAGAGTCTTTGAACAGCCACACAAGTGTGAAAAGTCAGTTTTGGAGAGTCAATTATGTGTGAACATCATCAGCTGATTAGTCCTTAGTGTGAATGCTAAAAATGAGCTACATGTAGATGTTTAAAGATGGCAAATTCGGCTGAACATTCATTTGGGGTGCCATGCATGTATCGCCCAAATGCATTGAACCTAAGGTGCTTGCACCCATGCCATCCAAGGAAAATTCTTGCACCAAAATAAATCAGCAAATTAATCATGCATCAATCACATTAAATTCGGCAACAAGATGAATGTAAAAACCTGCACATAAAATTTGGTGAACTAATTAAATAAGTTTAGGACATATTTAAGTCACTAAAATAATTAAGACATACTTAATAACACTTAATTATTATTTGATCAGAATTAAACTTAATTAATTAGCTTAACTAATTTAACTAATGACAACTTAAATAATTATTCCAGCAAATTAAATATAAACGCAAATGAGCTTAAGTTGAGCTGAGAGAAAACTAAGAACGAGCTGAATGAGCTAAGGATGAGCTCAATGAGCTTGAAGTAGAGTGCACGGTTTGCTCATATTGCTAGTCCATGAGCTTTCAAGTAAACCAGCCACGGATTCATCCCAAACCCGATCCACCAAGGTTGAAATTGCTTCCTTCAACTTCTTAGCCCTAGCTCGAGTAATGGGTCCTTTGGGCAGCTCGAGAGAAGTGTCATTTGCACTTGATAGCTCATGGGTCTCGATTGCATCATCATGCATACCAAAGTGTTTCATGAGAGACTTATTGATTCATGAAGCCCATAGTAGGGGTTTAATGGGACATTTTGGAGTGGCCAAAACACTAGACATCTTGCAAGAACACTTTCATTGGCCACATATGAGAAAGATGTCGAAAAGGTATGTTCCAAGTGCATTACATGTAAATAAGCAAAATCTAAGGTAATGCCTCATGGCCTTTACACTCATTTACCGATTCCTACTTCACCTTGGGTAGATTTATCCATGGATTTTATTCTAGGTTTGCCTCGAACTAAGAAAGGAAGAGATAGTATATTTGTTGTTGTTGACAGGTTTTCAAAGATGGCACATTTTATTCCTTGTTACAAAACAGATGATGCTACACATGTGGCAGACTTATTCTTTAAAAAGGTGGTAAGACTTCATGGCATCCCTAAAACAATTGTTTCTGACAGAGATGTCAAATTCCTTAGCCACTTTTGGAAGGTATTGTGGGGTAAGCTTGGTACGAAATTACTTTACTCCACTACATGTCACCCCCAAACTGATGGCCAAACTGAAGTAGTTAATTGGATCTTAAGGACATTATTATGATCTGTTGTGGGAAAGAACATTAGAAATTGGAAAGAATGCCTACCATTTGTTGAATTTGCATATAATAGATCTATTCATTCTACAACTAGTTATTCTCCATTTGAACTTGTTTATGGCTTTAACCCACTAACAGTACTTGATCTTGTGCCATTACCACTTGAACACATTGTTAATTTAGATGGCGAACAGAAAGCTGAGTTGGTGAAAGTCTTATATGAGAAGGCTAGGCAACGAATAGCCAAAACAAATGATGCCAACACCAACAAAGCAAACAAGGGGCGCAAATGGGTTATCCTAAAACCCGGACATTGGGTTTGGGTCCATATGAGGAAAGAATGATTTCCTACAAAAAGAAAGTCCAAGTTGGACCCAAGGGGCGATGGGCCTTTCCAAGTGCTCGAGCGGATCAACGATAATGCCTATAAGATTAATCTACCTAGTGAGTACAATGTGAGTTCTACTTTTAATGTGGCTGACTTGTCCCCAATTGATTTTTCAGATTCAAGGACGAATCTTTTCGAGGAAAGGGGGAATGATACGAGTCACAAAGGCATAACCCAAGCTCAAGAACGCGATGGGCTCAAATTACCACAAGGCCCAATAACGAGGTCAAAGGCCCGAAAAATGCATTCCAAACTAAATGGGACCATTCAGGAATTTGTTAGCAAGGCCTTAGATGCATACACGAAAGAAATAGAAAATCAAGATTCACTTTCTTGTTTTCAAGAAAATCAAGAAACTGAATCTTGGCCCATTTTTGTTGTTTGGAGCGATTTCAAGAATCAAGAAAATCAAGATTTCAAATCTTGGAAATCTTGGTCCAAGAAACTAAATCTTGCAGCCAAAGCGCATTGGATCTCCGTTACGAGCATCAACGAACCAATTTCGGTAGAAGATGGACTACAAGCCCAAGTTCTTGAAGGCAAGCCCAACCAAGAAGTCAACCCATACTTAGTTGAAAATCAGACCAAATTGTTAAAGGCACTACACTAAAACAGGTTTTTAGCGGCATTTTTTATGCCTTTAAAGCGCCGCTAAAAGTATTTGCGGCGTTTTTGGAAGAGCCGCAAAAAACGCGCTGTTGTAAACGCCTCAAACGTTTGCGGCGTTTATTTCTAAAAACGCCGCTATAGGTCATGACCTTTAGCGGCGCTTATACAACAAACGCCGCTATAGATCGGGACCTTTAGCGGCGCTTTTTCAACAAACGACACTGTAGATCAGGACCTTTAGCGGTGCTTTTTCACAAACACCACTATAGATCGGAACCTTTAGCGGCGCTTTTTACAAAAACGCCGCTATAGCTCAAGATCTTTAGCAGCGATTTCCCACAAATGCTGCTATAAATCAAGACCTTTAGCGGCGCATTTTCCACAAACGCCACTATAGATCAAACCTTTGGCGACGCTTTTTCCACAAACGCCGCTAAAAACATATCTTCAAAGCAATGAGCCTTAAAGAAAAACTTTTGAGCACGGCTTCGAATTTGAACTGCAGATTTGGTGCCTACATGCTCTGCATGAAAATAAGAGTAACTTAAACTATTCAAACCATAGTGAACATGGCAAAGATAAGTAAATCAATTCAACTCATTGTGCACTTACCTTCTATTTGGCGCCAGCCACGACCATACAACCTTAAAGCTTCAAGAAACCCGACCAAAAATCAACCTAACCCACCAAATTGACTATAAAGTCAAGATTCAAGCAAAAAATCAAATTTGATTCTGAAAAAAAGGAAGAAAATGATTGAGGAACTTTAAAGACCTGAGTCCTGACCAATCAAATGCTGAGCTAAAACTTTGATAATTAAATCAAACCAAAGTCCAAAGAAACTCTAGTAAACTAAACAAACTACTCATTGCAGCAGCTTAAATACCTTATGATCTACATATATTTCAATTGATTAACTTTAACTTTATAGTTGGTTTGGGGAAAAACTTTTGAAAAAAGTACAATTATTAATCTCTTTACTTTGGCATACAAAAATGAGCCAATCAAATAATATTGCTCAAAAATCAACTATCTAATTATATATATAATTAATTAGTAAAAATAAACAATTCAATGATTATATGCAATAAATTAACAGAAATTAATAATTCAATAATTTATCAACATTCAAATTTATGTGTTTATCACTAACAACTGTAAGGGTTGACTTCCATCAATAACAGATCAGTTTCAGAAAATACAACAATAATCCCATATTTCTCCAAAAACAAACAAAATTGCAGACACTTGAACACAAAAAAAAACATGAATCAAAGAAGGAAAATTAGAAGATCAAAGAGGAAACTAACCCGACTTTAATAGCAAGAGCGAGCAAAGATCTTCTGAATCTAGGTTCTGTTTGGTTTCTGAGAAAATACGAACATGTATCGGTGTTATTTAGGGTTTAAATCAATTAGTAGCCATTCCATGATTCTGGATCAAACATTACCATCACATTGTGTAGGTAAATCCATGAGAGAAATTACCTGAAAACGACTAAAATTTTAGTCAATGGACTAACAAAGAGAATATTACGTATTCGGTTGTGAGTGTTGGATACAGGTTTTAACTTACCAAGCTTGTTGCTTTGAGAATAAATGACTTCTGTTACTTGAGGGCTCACCATGACTGCTCCAATCGGCATATATCCAAACATTGTCCCAAGCCTCCCAAATGCAGAAATAACCTACAATGCAATGCAAAAAACCTCACTTATGAACAAACCATCCAAACATCTCTAATATGTTACTTGGACTTTAGCACGAGTGTTAGAGGAAACAGTTATAGGAAATATTTCAAGCAAAATGAAGAGCCGGAGATCGAGATTTAGTAAAATACCTCGTTTGCAATGAAAAGTATGTCGTATTTTTTCACAACAGCTTGTACCTGCATGGTATTTGACAATGCTACATTAGTAAAGACATGTTCATTATTATCAATATAAGCCATTTTACGAACTCTCACCTTCTCAAAATAAGTAGCAGGAGGAGGTATAACACCACCTGCTCCCATCACAGGCTCAGCAATAAATACAGCAATCTGGTATATATAAAACCAGCTATGATTAGCTACACATACAAGGCTCTTGTAGTTGCAAAAGGGTTCCTCATTTCATTTTCAAAAAACTTACTGTCTCTGGACCCTCTTTGAGAATAAGGTTTTCTAAATTGTTGGCTAATCTTGTTGAGAAATCCTCCTTAGTTTCACCTAATGAATTGAAACAATAAACATGGCTATATCAATTTTTAAACACCAAAACTTATATCCATGAAACAGATTGGTAAAAAAAAGGAAGAAAAAAACCTGGTAGATGATAGCGCCAATAATGAGGGCATTCAGTGTGCAACACAAATGGAGGTGGCAGGTTGAAGTTTTAATGCAGAGGTGGAAGTTTGTAATGGTAAATCTATATATATATATCTGTTAAACAATCAAGTAAAACCATTTTTTACAAATAAAAATAAGTAACATTTTTACCCTGAAAGACTAGCTGATATCCAAGTTGAACCATGGTATCTGAAGAAATTTGAAGAAAGAGAAATTATGTTATGCAAGTGAACTAAATAATGACACACGGTTTGAAGGTTAGGATTTTTGAATTTTACGCTTTGGCTCGAGCAATAAATTTCTTCTTCTCTGGTCTTCCAAGTGCATTATTATAATACCAAACAAGCTTTACCTATACATATAAATTCAAGCATCAAATTACATATAAATTCAAGCATCAAATTAGACTCGTTACTGGTCTTCCAAGTGCATTATTATAATACCAAATGTTTGAATTTCCATTAGTCGACCATAGATTATGTATCTTGTAGATTTTTTTCATTTGAAAATTGAAATGAACTAATTAAAGTGACATAATAAATATACATCTAACAATGTTAGACACAATAAGTAAAGTTTAAATAAAGAAGTTATGACAACAAATTATGATATGATATGAAGACATAAATGCTCTGAAATTAAAAAATAACTTGTAAATAATGAGACAACAATAGAAAATACTAGAAAGGAATTAACAAACAAGGAACCTATTTTCAACTTACTGCTGCAAGGTAATTAAACTTTTGATAATACTAGAAAATACTACTCATGTTCAACAAATAAGCAAACCCACCTGCAAAAAGAAACAGAGCAAATTTCCCAATTATGAGGAAGGCATGAAACTTTAAACAATGAAAGGCATACGATCTTAATCACTTAATTTAAACAAAATCACGATTGCCTGAAAAAGGCCACCTTCAGCGATGGTGACTACATCATTTCCAGTGATGGCAGTAACGTCGAATTGGAGGATTTTCTTTTCTTTAATGAATAAACAATTAGGGAAATGCAAAAAAAATGAATACTTGACAATTCATTTTAATGGAAAAGGAACTTTAATAAATGGTAATTGACATTATCATAACAGCTAACAGGAACAGGGTCAAAAAATCTCTTCTATTCTTTTTTCTTTCTGTTTTTTAAGGTTAGAGATGGTTGGATCTCAGCTACCTTGAATAATTTTGTTTGACTTCGAGCACCCATTAAATACATTAATGCTAACAGATACAAAGCTTTACACAGACAGATTATAAAGGTATTTTGCTCCATTCCATTTTTAATGTGCATGTAAAATAACTACAATAAGTTACAGCCTACGCGCATAATATTGTTAATTGAAGCATGGAGCAATTGAGAAGAGAAGAAAAAAAGATTTAAACTTTAAACACAAAATGCATATAGGAAATAATGAGGGAAAACTCACCGAGAGACCTTCAATGGGATCCAGGTGGGATCTAAAATGCTTTGCAAACTCAATCCCAACTGCTTTCTTCTTCCAAAATTTCAAATGCCCTAGTAAAAATAAATAAATAAAATGAAGACAAGCAATCTATAAGCCAGTACCAAAATCCCATTCACTGTTAATGCTTCAAATATTATAGATTACCACAATCCACGCACAACTTACTCTTCAAAGTTCAAACCCATAATTTGTATGTTGAAGGAAATGGAAATAAATGATTGAGAAGAAGTTGAGAAAGGCAAAGTCACATGAAGAATTAAAAGAGATAAAGATGGAAATAAATTATTGAGAAGAAGTTGAGAAAACTTTACCTTGGGTATGTTGAAGGAAAGAAAGAGGCTTCAAAGTCACATGAGAAACATATAAAGTATGAGCTCTTCTGAAATGTATGTAAAAAGAGGGAGAGAGGGGAAGATGATGATGAAGACGGGGGTGGCAGAGAGAAACACTTGGGTGTTTTGAGGATACCAATTTTACGGGGGAAAATTTAGGGGTTTCAGGGGGGAATTTTGGAATAAAACTGCGTAAAACTGAAATTAATTTTGCGGCGTTTTTTATAAACACGCCGCAATTGCTTAATTTTTGCGGCGTTTTTGAGAAAAACGCCGTAAAAAATTATTTCATTTTGAACAAAATGACGCCGTTTTCCTATGGTAAAAATTTTTTATTTTGTTTTTTATAAATTGATTTAATTTTTGAAATGCCGCAAAAAATTATTTCATTTTGAACAAAATGACACCGTTCTTCTTATCAAAAAAAAATTATTTTGTTTTTTATAAATTGATTTATTTTTTACGGTGTTTTTCATAAAAACACCACTATTGCTTATCTTTTGCGGCTTTTTTAAAATTATTTCATTTTGAACAAAATGACGCCGTTTTGCTATGCTAAAAATTTTTTATTTTATTTTTTGTGCAAAAAATTATTTCATTTTGAACAAAATGACGCCGTTTTCTTATTCTAAAAAAATTTTTATTTTGTATTTTATAAATTGATTTATTTTTGCAGCGTTTTTTATAAAAACGCCGCTATTGCTTATATTTTCCGCAAAAAATTATTTCATTTTGAACAAAATGACGTCGTTTTGCTACACTAAAAAAAATTTATTTTGTTTTTTATAAATTGATTTTTTATAAAATAAAAAAAACCAAGTACTCTCAAAATAAATATTGTATATTTTAATAAGAAAACAAATGATAAAATTGTTGTAATTAATTATTAAGTTAGAATTATCCAAATTAAATAATTACCTATATATCCATATCATTTTTATTTCATTTTTATTTTTGTATTTTTTTCTTATAATTTGGTCCTCTCCAAAATAAATAATTATTGCTAAATATCCATATCAATCTATTACTTTTTCTAACTTATTTATTAATTCTATTTAAACCTTAACCTTAAACCCTAAATTAACCATTCAATACATATAAAGTCTATATCTATTATATATCTCTTAAATAATTTAAACTATACTCATAATTTCAATATATTTGATTTATTATTATCTCTTTTACAATTATACAAGAACATATTTAAAATATAAATTAAAAAATAATTAATCTAAACTCAAAACCTTAACCCGACCCTTAAATCCCTAAACCTTAAATCCCTAACTTTTAACCCCTAACGTCTAACCCCTAAACCCCTAACCCCTAAACCTTAAATCTCAACCCTTAAACCATAATCCTTAATCCATAATCCTTAAATCCATACTCCCTAAACCTTAAAATATGAACTCCTAAACCAGCCTTAAATCTTAAATTAATCATATACCATAAACTAAAAACCCTAAACAAATTTATTATTATCTCTTTTACAATTATATAAGAACATATTTAAAATATAAATTAAAAAATAATTAATCTAAACCCAAAACCCTAACCCGACCACTGAATCCCTAACTTTTAACCCCTAACGCATCTAACCCATAAACCCATAAACCCCTAAACCCTAAACCTTAAATCCCAACCCTTAAACCATAATCCCTAATCCATACTCCCTAAATCTTAAAATATGAACTCCTAAACCGACCTTAAATATTAAATAAATCATATACCCTAAACCAAAAACCCTAAACATATTTATTATTATCTCTTTTACAATTATATAAAAACATATTTAAAATATAAATTAAAAAAATTAATCTAAACGCCCAAAATCCTAACTCGACCCCTGAATCCCTAACCCCTAAACCCCTAACGTCTAACCCTTAAACCTTAAATCTTAACCCTTAAACCATAATCCCTAATCCATAATCCATAAACCTTAAAATAGTAACTCTTAAACTGGCCTGAAATCTTAAATAAATCATATACCCTAAACCAAAAACCCTAAACTAAAGTGATAATTAATTCAATATTTTAAAATTAATACAATCTCTTTTATGATTATATAAGAAAATTTTTAATATATAAATAAAAAAATCAGTAATCATGTACCCAAAAAACTTTAAAATTATTTTAAATAATAGTATTTTAATTTTTCCATGTGTTTTATTTCAAATTATTTCTACGTGTTATTATTTTTTTCTGAAGATTTTAAATATTTAATTAGAAATAAATTGAATTTTATTTAATTAATATAAATAAATAAATTAAGATAAAAAGTTTTTAGTAGCGCTTTTCCAAAAACGCCGCTAAAGCCCCCATCATTAGCGGCGCTTTTACAAAAACGCCGCTAAAACCCCCAGCATTAGTGCGCTTTTCCAAAAACGCCGCTAAAGCCCCCGAAAGGTAAGAAAACGATGCCGTTGGGCTTTTGTTTTTTGTGGCGTTTTTCTGTAAAACGCCGCTAATGCTCATTTTTAGCGGCATTTTTTTAAAAACACTGCTAATGCTCGATCTTTAGTGGCGATTTCCATAAAGCGCAGCTAATGCTCGATTTTTACCAGCATTTTTTGTCCAAACGCCGCTAAAAGTGTCGCTAAAAGCCTGTTTTGGTGTAGTGAGGGCCCAATTTGCAAAAATTTTAATTGTTTAATTTAATTTTTAGACTTTAACAGTATTATATGTTAAAATTCGGCCCAAGCAGCCCATTAAAATACCTTGGCCGAATTTCCCTCTTATTTTTGTTAATTAGGTTTTTTTTAAGTTTTCCTAATGAGATTAGGAAATAGTTATAAGGCCTATTTAAAGGCATGGCCGGCCTCCTTTTTACACACATTACAATTACATTGAAAATTTCAGATTTATTTTGAGTGAAAATTCTCTTTGAGTTCTTCAAGAATTTTCTCTTGAGTTTTCTTTAGAAGGAGTTTTAACAATCTTTTTGATTGTGGGAGCCATCTTCAGCCTTCTTCTTGCCATTGATCTTCATTGGAGGGGAGATTAGAGCCGTTTGAAGGGAGTTGTGAAATCTTTATCGATTTCAAGGCTTCTTAGGACTTTTCTTTATTCTATTGCTGTTCATTCTTCTTTATCAAATTCTGCTTCTGCCGATTTGTTGAATAATTTGGGATTAATTGTTCTTGTTTCGTTTCAGCCATTCCAAACTTCAAGATCTGATTCGGCACTTCCTTGGACATAAAGAAATGTTTTTGATTCACAAAATTCCCCATTTTCGTGCCGTCCAATTCCTAGAACTAGTGTCAATTGATTTCGCAATCTGTTTTTAATTTAGTTTTTGTTTTGTGTTCTTTGATAGTTTCGGCTGATTAGAAGTTAATATTGGGGCTTAATTTCGTGTTCTTGGCTTCCAAGAACAACTATTCATAAGTGTTTTCATTCTTGGCTGTTCTTTATTGATTTGGGGATTTTTAGTTTTCAGATCTAATTGATTCTAATTAAGTTTTGTTGTTTCGTTTCAGATCCAAACGTTTAGAGTTTTGGTAGGAGTTTCCCGTGACTTGACAACTCGATCTTGGTCTGCGTGCAACCCTCTATCAGCATCTGATATGATCATCGATACATTTTCTATCTTTGATTCTAATGTAAATGCTTTGACTGACTTAGAGTCAATGCATTCATATGTATGCACAACTTTAGTGCCAGATAAGAAAGTACCTTTTGAGTCTACTTATTTTGTGGTTAAAGTAACGAATGTAATACCCCTATCCCGTATCTGTCGCCATATTAGGGATACGGAGCATTACTGAAGCATAACGTCATACAACGAAAAATTTAATTCACAACTAAATTACAAGGTAAAACATAACAACATCAATAAAAACATACATACAGTTCCTTATACGAGCCCTCCAGGCCCAAAACAAACATTGGAAACGATTCGGGACTAAATTGGAAACATATAAAATTTTTCAAAAAAAGTTAAGCTTTTTTAAAACTGCAGGGGTCACACAGCTGTGTGGCCAAGCCGTGTGACTCACACGGCCAAGAGACACACCCGTATCTTAGGCTGTGTGGGCATTTGAAATAGGGACACACGGCCGTGTCCCAGCCCGTGTCTGCACCCATGTAACCCACTAACTTGGCCCACACGACCAAGCCACACGCTCGTGTGCCAGGCCGTGTACCCTTTGAAATAACCCCACATGCCCATGTGCTAGGCCGTGTAACAACTTGACTTGAAACCCTTTGAAAGCTACAGTGGACACACGACAGTGTGTCAAACACGACTGAGACACACACCCATATCTCTACCCGTGCAGACAAAAAATAGGCCATTTCTAAGCCATTTTTCTAACCCAAACTCACAAATAATGTACAAGCAAATTGCAACTATAGCCAAGCATTCAAAACTCACTTTGCATATTCATATCCAAGCTTAATCAACCTAGAATCTAACCATTCAACCAATATGCCAAAATGACACCTAAATTTCAACAAAACAATTTTACTTAAACACCTAACCATTTCATTCCACAACTAAACTACTAACTAGATCATCCCAATGCTATATTTTCCACAATGCTCATAAACCAAATATATATACATAATCAATACAAAGTAACCATATTCACAACTTTCAAACTACCAAATCAAGCCAATCGCAACATTATGAACTATCCCCTTTTTCACCATTCACCAACTCATATTATAACATTTCCATATCATCATTTTAGCCAACACAATATCAAGTTACCAACCACACAAGATACCACATAAATATACATCATACCAAATAGATTATCAACCATAATGTCATATATATATACAATCCACACTTAATGGCTAGAATTCATCAAACAAAACACCTATACATGCCATTGTAACCATGACTCAAAATCTTCAAACTATACCATATAACCGATGGATAGTGTGATAAAATATCCTACAACTTCCAACCCTAACGAGCTTCCGATTATCTAGAAACACAAAGAAATTAACATGAAGTAAGCATGTGATGCCTAGTAAGTTCGTAATTCACAAACAAAACTTACCATTTCATCTTATAAACATAAAAATCAACTTGAAACTATCCAACATGGCTTGATATTAGCCTAAGCAACAACAACCTTTCAAGTTAGCAATGACAAAGCGTAGCAAATCATCTCATAGCATTATAGCTTTTACACATATTGTGACAGCCCTAAATTGACCCTAGTTGGGAAGTGGTTTCGGGACCGCTAAGCCGAGTCACCGAAGTATTTGGATGTGATAATTATTGTCTAGAATATGTGAATATGAATGTGTGAAAGTTTTAAACTTCGATTTAGTCGATTGCATGTGAACCTAGTTAATAGGACTTATGTGTGACACTTTTGAAATGCGATAGGTTAATTTATAAGGACCTATTTAAGCATGTAGTGAAAATATTGGCTTTGCATGTCAAATACTCCTTTTGTGTGCATAGTGGCCGGCCATGATGGAGCATATATTAGACTATGTGGTAAATTTCCATGAAGTGGTCATTATTTTAAGTAAAAGAAAAGAAATAATAAAAGAAATACTAAGGATACTAAAAGAAAAAAAAAGAAAGAGGGAGGTTATCACCTTGTTCTTCTTGGCCGATTGTAGAGAGGAAGATAGGAGGGTAGCATTCGGTCACTTGAAGCTTGAGAAGGTTAGTAAAATTTTGTTAGTTTTGAAATTTTAAGCTTAGTTTAAGTCATTTAGCTAGCTCCATATTAGCCCATTTGAAAACTTGGAATTTTTGATGGATGGATGGAGCATTCGTCTATGGTTATTAAAGAAGGAATTTGATTATTTCCTTTAAGTTTTGATGAAGAATGTGTTGAGTAAATTAGGGGTTTGAACACTTAAGGATTCGGCATTGTTCATGATTTTTTTTAGAAGGTGAGTTTGAATGATATGAGTAATGTCATGTATGGGTTTCGGCTTTGATAAGTAAAAATGTAAGGGTAATTGAAATGAATAATTGGAGGCTTAATCATCAAGAGGTTCGGCTATGGACTATAAGTGTTAGCTAATTCGGCACAAGAGTATAAATGTTAATTACTTTATAATTGAAGCCTTGAAGAATAGGTTGTGGATCATTAAAGTGTTGAAGGTTAAATCTTTAAGCTTGGTTAATTTGGACATTCGGCTATTCTCATGACACTAGATACAAGGGTGTGAAAGGTTATCTATATATATATAAGTTTAATTTATTCATGGTAACTTGGCATGTGGATTGGATATATGTTAGTTAATATATGCATTTGGAGGTGATGTGTTAAATAATTAGGTATACGGGTTGGTTTCATTATTGAGTATAAGGGCTAAGTGTTTTAAATTGCCTTTGATGTATACATGTTTATATTGAAATATTAAGGCTATGTTAGCCAATTGAGGGTTTCGGCCAAGATATTCAAATAGATTGGTGTGAATGTTTGAGTGATGAATTTGACTCTTGTGTCGAGTTGGGATGATATGTGTATTTATATAAAACTAAATGATGCTAAATAAATTCGATTATGCATGGTATTGAGCTAGTATCATGTTCGTTGGTACATGAGTAGAGCATATGTTTGATGTTTAATATCTAGTTAATAACATCTTTTGTACTTAGTTGTATGGTATACATGTATTAAATCGAATCGCTAATTTGATAAGTTATTTAATAAAATCTACTTGTTGAATCAAGCTCAAGAGCCAAGGGGGTCAAAATCTGATAAAGGAAAGGAAAAAGTGATCGAGTAGTCTATCCACAACTATTCAAAGTATCCGAGGTAAGTCTTCGAGGAATGACCCTACTTGAATTATATTGAAATGATTAGTCATACTATGACGGATAGTCGAATGTGCATAGAGACTAAGTTATAAAGCCAATCGAAATCATGCTCTTTGTGAGTGGCTATTGAGCCGAAATTTGAAAGGTTTAATAAATGATTTGTGTTTGAGCCTTAGTAACGAAAATAAGATATGGATGTGTTAAGATTATAGATATATGTGTGCATGAGCATTTGATATATCCGGGCTAAGACCCGAAGGCATTTGTGCGAGTTGATATATCCGGGCTAAGACCCGAAGGCATTTGTGCGAGTTGATATATCCGGGCTAAGACCCGAAGGCATTTGTGCGAGTTGATATATCCGGGCTAAGACCCGAAGGCATTTGTGCGAGTTGATAAATCCGGGCTAAGACCCGAAGGCATTTGTGCGAGTTGATATATCCGGGCTAAAACCCGAAGGCATTTGTGCGAGTTGATATATCCGGGCTAAGACCCGAAGGCAATTATGCAAGTTGATATATCCGGGCTAAGACCCGAAGGCATTTGTGCGAGTTGCTATACCCGGGTTAAGACCCGAAGGCAATTGTGCTTGCGGTTATATCCGGCTAAATTTCGAAGAGACTTGGGTTTGAATGTGAGCGTTTTGTGCTGTAACTAATTCAATTAATACGCTCGACTAACCCGAACGATAAGGTATGTTTGCATGTGCTTCGGAAAAGTCGATTCGTTTTAAATAGTATTCGTGCAATCGGCTAACGAACTTTCGGCTTTTAGATAGGTTGATACCTTGTGTGTATATATGTTGATGAAGTGTGAAGTAAGTATGATTATGAGAATGTGTATCAATAAAGTGATTCAGTTAGCTATGTGAATGTAATACTTTAGTCAAAGCCGATTTCATTACTTGAAACTTACTAAGCTTAAATTGCTTACCCGGTTGCTTTGGCTCTCTGTTTTATAGATTTTGTTCGTTAGCTATCGGATTCGGGATCAACGAAGTCGAAGTCATCCACACTATCAAAGCTCTTTTGGTACTCTTTTTGTTGAACTCTGGATATGGCATGTATAGGACTACCCCTTGTTGTTTTAAGTACTTTTTGTGATGTATGTGTGTACAGCCATGCGAAAATGGCTTGTAGAAGTGGAGTATGGCATTAGACCATTTGTGTTTATGTATGTTTATATGGTTTCATGATGTGACTATGGTTTGGAATGGAAGTGTTGGGCAAATGATTAGCCATTGGAATGGCTAAATATGATCATATGTGGACCCATGTATGACGAATCCCTAGTTGGTCCATGGTAACCACGGAACAGGTAAAGTTTACCTTGAAAACAGATGCTGACAGCAGCAGTGGTGTGGATTTGAAAAATCACAAAAATTTGTAGGAATGGAGTTAAATAGTGAATAAATTGTGTAATCGAACCTTGATGAATCTATTTTCATATGAAAGTAACAAAAAAATCATATGGACAGTATATTACGAGATATTAAAGTTCTCGTGAAACAGGGCCAGAACGGTTTCTGGATCTCCTGTTTCGACTTTGATAATTCACCATAAATTATCCAGAGATAATTATAAGTCATGCCTTATATGTGTGGATTCCCCTTTGAGTCTAGTTTCATTAGAAACAAACGGTATCAGCATTGGAGCCCTGTACAAGGAGATATCCAAGTCGTAATGCGCAAATGTCAGGGTAGTCGATCCCTGTAACATGGGAGACTTTGACTAATAAACTGTACTAATTGGCCCGACCAAAAATTCTAAAAAAAATTATGTAAATGGGCATATGAGTCTAGTTTCAGGGAAAAATCATGAAACAAATTTTCGAGTTGTGAAACTCAAGATATGATTTTTAAAGCGACTATTACGTAGATTGGCAGTGTCTGGAAAATTTTTAAAAGTCTGTTAACACCTCGTGTTCGACTCCGGTGACGGTCTCGGGTTCGGGGTGTTACACATATTACTTCACAACAGTCATAGTTTTAACAAATGGTTCAGCATATTTCAATCACTAACAACTCGTACCTTTTAGTACTTTCATAATATCACTTATTGGAGCATTTATCGAACCTTCCCTTTTCCGTACCCCGTTGAACCACTAGAATAATATCGAATACATGAGAATCTCGCACACTAAGTGCCCACATGTGGTCGAAACCACTACTAACTCATATCAAATAACACTACTCTCTCTCGAGCCATAAATGGGTCTGCTCACACAAGCTATTAGTCAAGACATAGCTACACAGTGCTGCTCACAGAAGCTGTTAAGTAACCGCAACACATGCTGGAAACTCAACCACGGGTAAGATGTACGAGACAAACACCCAAAACACAGTAACCCCTAATGACATGTCATTTGTATCCTATATATCCCTAAGGTTCAAACGGGATCCGAAAGTCACTCAAACTTTTTGGATATTTCTGTAGAGTCGTAATTTTAGTATATATAACATAAAGGCATTTAAATCAAACATATTTCAATGCTAATTAAATATACGAACTTACCTCCAACATGCATGGAGAAAAACGATCGATTAATCCAATACTTTTTCTTTTCCCCGATCTAAATTTGTACGTTGCATTTCTTGATATATATATATAATCAAATTTAACTCATTCAAAATCCATTCTATTCAATTTAATCCAAAAATAATGTTTTGGAAAAATTACAATTTTGCCCTTTAAATTTTGAATTCAATACAATTTAGTCCTTAGCTCATAAAAATGCAAATTCATGCAATTTAATACAATCCCACTATAGCCGAATACACTAATTTCCTTAGCAAGCCCTACATTTCCTTTATTTCATAATTTAACCATGAATATTTTGCTATTTTTCAATTTAACCCCTAATTGACAAGTTCATCAAAATTTCCTTTACTAAAGTTGTTCAACTACCATCAAGCATTCATTTTCATCCATCATATATAAAAGAAAGCTAACATACATCCATGGTAAATCCCTAGACCCTTAACAATTTTGCAAATTAGTTCTCGGGCTAGCTAGATTAAGCTACAACAATCCCGAAAACATAGAAATAATTAAAAATGAGTCAAAAATGCACATATATGCAATGATAGTATGGTCGAACCTTCAAAACCACAACAATGGAGTTTTTTGCTTCGTATTTTTAGTTCAAGATGCGCTTAGAAAGATGAAAACTTGTTTGTTTTTTTCTTTATTTTACTTAGTTTATTTTATTAAATTACAACTTTAACCTCAATTAATAACCTTTATAACCATTAACAATATGTCTATATAAGTCCACTCACATTATGAATGGTGTAATTACAACATAAGCCCTCCAAACTTTTATTATCAAAACTATTTAATCCCTTTAGCTTATAGAACTCAAAATTTGTAGCTTTTGTAATTTAATCCTTTTTATCAAATTAAATATGCAAACGATAAAATTTCTTCGTAGAACTTTTATACATGTTGTAGACATTAAAATAATGATAAAATAATTTTTTCAACATCGAATTTGTGGTCTTGAAACCACTGTTTTGATTTCACTGAAAACGAGCTGTTACAACTCTCCCCACCTAAGAAATTTTTGTCCCAGTAAATAGATTTGGATATTCTTTCCCATATCTTCCTCGAGTTCCCAGGTAGCCTATTCTATCCCATGACATTGCCAAAGAACCTTTACTAAAGCTATGCATTTGTTTCTTAACTCTTTAATCTCTCGTGCAAAAATTGTAATCAGTTCTTCGTTATACGACATGTCGGGCTGAATCTCAACATCTGCTTGAGAAATTATATGCGAAGGATCTGACGGGTACCGTCGTAGCATGGTAACATGAAACACATTATGAATCTTTTCTAACTTTAATGGTAATGCTAGCCGATATGCCACTGGTCTTATTCTTTCGATAATCTCATATGGCCCAATAAATTACGGACTAAGCTTCCCCTTTTGACCGAAACGACGAATCCTCTTCCAAGGAGATACTTTCAGAAATACTCTGTCACCAATATGAAATTCAATATCTTTA
Organism: Gossypium hirsutum; assembly: GCF_007990345.1. Taxonomy (NCBI): domain Eukaryota; kingdom Viridiplantae; phylum Streptophyta; class Magnoliopsida; order Malvales; family Malvaceae; genus Gossypium; species Gossypium hirsutum. The sequence continues at coordinate 31,574,106 of NC_053438.1, read as the reverse complement.
CATTTCAAATCTGCATACGATTTCTATCGATCATAAATACTCTAAAATCACGACGTAAATCGAGGATCTCTATCTGAAATAATAGAAACTGGCACCCCGTGGAATCTGATAATCTCAGAGATGTATAACTCAGCTAATCTTTTAAGGGAGTAATCTGTATGTACTAAAATAAAATGTGCTGACTTCGTTAGATGATCAACAACAACCCAAATAGCATCTTTTTTTCTTGGAGATAAGGGTAAACCCGATACGAAATCTATAGTAACACGCTCCTATTTCCACTCTGATATCATCACTGGCTGCAACAAACCAAAAGGTACTTGATGTTCAACTTTTACTTGCTGACATACTAAACATCTCAGTACAAAATCTAAAACCTCACGCGTCATTCCCGGCCACCAATACATCTGTTTTAAATCATTGTACATTTTAGTGCTACCCAGATGAATGGACAATCTACCACATTGAGCTTCATACAAAATCTTCTGAATCAACTTTGAATCTCTCGATACACAAACTCTGCCTATAAAAAGTAATCAATCATCAGACCATATTTGGAAATCTAAATCCAGAGTTGTCTCACATAATTTCTGTTTAGCTATCAACGTATTATCGCATTTCTGAGCTTCACAAATCTATTGTAGGAATAACGGTTTAGCTTTTAACTCAACTAAAATCGAACCATCAATGGACAATGACAACCGCGAATTCAACGCTCGCAAAGCAAACAGAGATTTCCTACTCAGAGCATCAGCCACTACATTTGCTTTACCCAGATGATAATCAATAATCAGATCATAGTCTTTCAACAACTTGAGCCATCTGCGTTGTCTTAGATTGAAGTCTTTCTATGACATTAAATACTTCAAACTCTTACGATTGGTCTAAATGTGACATTTTTCGCCATACAGACTGTGTCACCAAATCTTCAATACAAACACAATTGCTGCAAATTCTAAATCATGTGCTAGATAGTTCTTTTCATGTTGCTTTAACTATCTAGAAGCATAAGCTATCACTTTACCTTCCTGCATCAAAACACAACCTAAACTATTCAAAGATGCATCACTAAAAATTACAAATTCTTTACCTGATTGAGGCTAAACTAAAACTGGTGCCTCGGTCAACAGTGCTTTCAACTGATTGAAACTTTGTTGATATTTCTCAAACCATTCGAACTTCACATCTTTTCGTAATAAACACGTCATCGGAGTAGCTATCACCGAGAACCCTTTGACAAATCTTCTACAATAACCAGCTAATCCCAAAAAATTTCTGACTTTTGATACATTTTTTGGAGGTTTCCAATCAACAACTGCTGAAATTTTACTTGGATCCACTCTGATGCCTTCAGCTGATACTATATGTCCCAGAAAGCTGACAACCCAAGCTAAAATTCACATTTACTAGATTTGCCAAAAAATATGTCTCACGCAAGATCTGCAATACAATTCTCAAATGCTCGGCATGTTCAACCTCATCTCGAGTATAAATAAGAATATCATCAATGAAAACCATGACGAATCAGTCTAAATACAGTCTCAAAATTCTGTTCACTAAATCCATAAATATTGCAGGTGCATTAGTTAACCTAAACGACATCACAAGAATTTCATAGTGTCCGTACTTGGTCCTGAACGCAATTGTTAGCAAATCTAAATCTATAACCCGTAACTGATAATAACCAGAATGTAAATCAATCTTTAAAAATACTGTTGGACTTTTCAACTGATCAAACAAATCATCAATTTGTGGCAATGGATATTTATTGTTAATCATAACTCTGTTGACCCGTTGATAATCATTACACAATCTCATTGATCCGTCCTTTTTCTTAACGAATAGAACCAGTGCACCTCAAGGAAAAAAAGTAGGTTGTGCAAAACCTTTATCTGTTAACTTTTGTAACTGAGCTTTCAACTCTTTCAACTCTGTAGGATCCATTCTGTACGGAGCTATCGATAGCGGTGATGTTCCTGATACTAACTCAATAGCAAATTCGACCTCTCTGATCGGTGGTAACCTAGGTAACTCTTTTGGAAACACATCTAGATATTCACAGACTACGGGCACTGATTCAAGTTTCAACTCAAACACTTTTGAATCCAGAACGTAAGCAAGACACGCATCATAACCTTTTCTCAAATATTTCTGCACTGCCATAGCTGGAATAAAATAGGCATCTCACTCGATTCATCAGATTCAATCTGAAGTGTTTCACCATTCTGACATTTCAATACAATAAGCTTTCATCTACAATTCACTACGGCATCAAGCAGAATCAGCCAATCCATACCCAGAATCACATCAAACTCATCAAATGGTAATAACATCAAATTGGCCAGAAAGTTGTAACCCCGAGTCATCAAAGGATAGTTCTTGCAGACTTTATCAACTAACACATACTGGTCTAGGGGGTTCGATACTTTAACCACAAATTCAATGGACTCAATAGGTAAATTCGTACTTGACACTAGATTCGTGCATACATACGAATGAGTTGATATAGGATCAATCAAAGCAGTAACTTTAGTGTCATAGATAGAAAAAGAACCAGTAATAACATCTGAAGCAAAAGCTTTCTCACGCGCATGAATTGCATAGGCTTTGGCTGGTTCTCATGCCTCAAACCTCACAGTCGAATCCTTAGTTGCGCTTCAACTATTATTCACATTTCTAGGATTCCTCGATGGTCTCCCTCTCGCCGTTGTATTGCTCGGTCGAATAGTCTAAATTTTGTCTTTTTCAGGTAACTCAAGACAATCCCAAATAAAATGCTCCTGCGAACCACATCTGAAACAAGCTCTGCCATTTATTTGACATTCACTAAAGTGTCATCGTCCACATCATTGACAAGTAGGTTTGTTGGCTTTGACACTACCAACACTTGCTACTGATATAGCTTGAGCTTTAGAACTTGCGTGTTGCTTACCACAATCTTTGCTTGGATATCCCACAGAAGCAGTCAAACGATTCTGGTAATCCTTCAATCTCTTTGATGATGAATGATACAATTTCCCCATTGATCTCTTTCTTGAATCTCTAGCTTCCAAATCAGCTTTTCATTTCTCTTTACTAAGCTCCTCGGCTTTGTGTGCTCCATCAACCAAAACAACAAATTCTTTCAACTCGAGAACTCTGACTAAAAGCTTGATGTCTTCATTTAACATGTCTTCAAACCGTTTACACATAGCAACTTCGGTTCGAATTCACTCTCAAGCATACTTACTCAATCTGACTAACTCTCTTTCATATTCGGATACTGTCATATGACCCTATTTATGCTCCAGAAATTCTTTGCACTTCTGGTTAAGGAACCTTTGGCTTATATATTTCTTTTGGAATTTGGTTTGAAAAAATTCCCAAGTGATCCACTCTCTCGGTACTACAAAAATCAATGTGTTCCACCACTGATATGCTAAATCTTTCAATAAAGATACGACACATTTGACACATTCAGTTGGTGAACAAGTTAACTCATCGAAGACTTAGATCGTATTTTCTAGCCAAAACTCAGCTCTCTCAGGATCATCATCAACTGTAGCCCTGAATTCTTCAGCCCCATATTTATGGATTTTATCAATAAGCAGCTTACTCATGCGTAAAGGTTCCAAACCTTGAGGAACTATGGGAACCGATTGGGGAATAGGTTGGGGTCCAGATTGGTTCGGACAAACTTTTTGAACCACTCATTCATCATTTAGAAGAAAGCTTCTTTAGCCTCTCCTCATCGACCTTTAGATATAGGCCTCGATCTAGACAACGCTACTCCGTGAACGGAAGCTTGGGCGTTACTTTCTACATCATCGGAGTCTGCTCAGTTGGAATCCATTACTAGATGAAAATATAATTCAACACGTGTCAGGAGTTATTACACTATCAAAGTTTATATAATGACATGTATATCTAGACTCACATACGCTACGTTCAGTATGAGAATCGACTAAATCGTAACTCTGATATCAATAAATTAACACCCCTAACCCATATCCATTGCTGAATTAGGGCTATGGAGCATTACCAAAGCATAACGTCAGACAATGAATAATTTAATTCATAATTAAATTACAAGGTAAAACATAACAACATCTATCAAAAACATATATACAGTCCCTTATACGAGTCCTCTATGCCCAAAACAGACATTGGAAATGATTCAGGACTAAATCAACAACATATGAAATTTTTCAGAAAAAGTTAAATTTTTTTCAAATAGTAAGGTCACACGACTGTGTGGCCAAGCCGTGTAACTCACATGGACAAGAGACACACCCGAGTCTTAGGTCATGTGGGCATTTGAAATAGGGACACACGTGTAACTGGAACGATGAAAATGTGCAAGTGTACACAATCGCAACAAGTAATAAAGTGACACGTAAATGTCGAGTTATCGTACTCACAGGGACTATGGAAAGAATTATTTATGAATGATATTTAAAACACTTTGGTGAAGAAAAATATTTTGTTTGAAGAGGGTGATTAGAAACTAAGATTTCAAACTAAGTAAACTAAATAAATAAATCTCAAATGCACGATTTCAAAATACGATTTTAATCAAGATAACATAATTGTGTTAGATTAATTACATTTCTTAACTTAGAATTATTAAACTCATGTTTATATTGTTACGAATAAGTTCATGGTAACTCAGTAATTTCCTAACTTATGAACATACTCACTTACCAAAATCCATTTATCTCTCGATTGTATCCCTATGTCAATTCAACCGATTAAACAAATCTTAATAGGCAAATATGTTATTGCACATACATACTTATTAAATCGAAATAAACTCTTGTACATATCCCTATGCCAATTAAAATAATTAACTCCATTTAATAAGCACATAAAAGATTATGTGAGGTAACAAAGTATCCTTACCTTGAAACAGTTTAATCATAATAATCTTGCAAGTTATGGAAGGCAAATGTATCGTCAGATACCGTTGCTAATCCAACCCTCAGCTACCTTAGATGATTAAACATGCAATGATTAAGTACTATGTCCATTAATTAAAATTTCAATCCGTTTAAATAATTAATTCATTAGTTACCTAACAATTGTAATGCAAGAATAACTTAGTCATGATTTTACTTAATCAAGCATCTTACCGAGACCAATAACAACATAAACACAATTTTAATAATTTCAACAAACGAAATGCAATCAACCTAACACGAATTAAATTCAAGCTAAATTGATTAAATTAACCATTCCAACAACATAAATATTCATAGATATGTTCAGCATAACAACAAAATTAAAGAGATAGGGAACAAGAATCAAATCCAGTGTTTTTTCGTGGCTTGACTAGTTGCTACATTCTTCCTTCTCTATTGTCCTCGTCGACCAAGGCTGCTATGAACACTTAATTGCTGCTCCAAATAGCTGATGAATGCCCCTTTCCCAAGAGGAGAAATCAGAAAAAGAGCAAGAGAATTTTGGAATGGAAAGAAGAGGGAAAGTGGAGAGAACAGAGGAAAGATTTGAATGCAAGAATAACTTAGTCATGATTTTACTTAATCAAGCATCTTACCGAGACCAATAACAACATAAACACAATTTTAATAATTTCAACAAACGAAATGCAATCAACCTAACACGAATTAAATTCAAGCTAAATTGATTAAATTAACCATTCCAACAACATAAATATTCATAGATATGTTCAGCATAACAACAAAAATTAAAGAGATAGGGAACAAGAATCAAATCCAGTGTTTTTTTGTGGCTTGACTAGTTGCTACATTCTTCCTTCTCTATTGTCCTCGTCGACCAAGGCTGCTATGAACACTTAATTGCTGCTCCAAATAGCTGATGAATGCCCCTTTCCCAAGAGGAGAAATCAGAAAAAGAGCAAGAGAATTTTGGAATGGAAAGAAGAGGGAAAGTGGAGAGAACAGAGGAAAGATTTGAATGCTTGTGGTTTGTTTTTCATATGACCAGCCTAAAGGGGTTTTTATAGCTGAGGAGGGCTGCTAAAAATAGCTAAAATTATCAGCCAAAGAGCCCTCCCTTGGCCGGCCACACATGTGGCAAGGTTGATAGTTTCAATTTTGCTAATTTAGGCTTGGGCCAAATCTATAAAGCCACCAATTGTGGAGGGGCTTGAATGCAACTTAAGCAAGTCATCAAGGGCCTCTTTGCAAGCTTAAATAATCAGCTTATTTTCAGCTCTTGGGACAGTTTTTGGGCTGTCCATTTCTTGGTCAGTTCGGTTCACTCAGTTCAATTCAACTGAACCACTTTTTTATAATTAATTAATAATAATTTATTAAACCAAATTAAATTGGATATAAATTAAAATTAATTATATTATAAATTAATACATATAATTTTGGACCGTCTTAGGCTAAAATTTAGTTCACCTCTATACTTCAAATTGCTTCTCGATTTTGTGCATCTAGTAGTGTTAGCCGAGCCATTTTTCGCCCTTTGTGCAAATATATTGAAAATAACCAAAATTCATCAAAATTAATTATAAAATTAACTAAAATTCAACGTGTTCTTATTTTAAGTGCACTTTAATTATTTTGTAAAAATTAATTATTTTTTCGACAAGAATTTTATCAAAACTGTATGATTTTAAGTTAAAAAAGGTATGTAAAAATGTGTAAATTTTCATGTTTTCACATCCCTAAACTTAATTCATCGCTCGTCCCGAGTAATGCACAAATTAAAAATAATTACTCAGAAAACACCTTTGAAAAATTCCTTTAGAATAACATTCTTCATAGAATTATGAATTTAATATACTTATGCTAAAAAACAAGAAATTTGATAGTTATGCTACTTAAGCATACATAACGTTCTCCCCGTGGCTAGGAAAGGTCTCCCATGGATAATTGACACTTTCTTATCTGCTTCAAAATCTAAAATAATGAAATCAGCAGGAAAAATAAATTTATCGACTCTTGCCAAAACATCCTCGATCTTTCCTTTGGGATATGCTAACAATCGATCCGCTAGTTGAAGCGTCATAGTTGTAGGTCTTACTTTACCTATCCCTAACATCTTGAAGATAGACTTGGGCATTAAGTTGATACTCGATCCTAAGTCACACAAAGCTTTACCATAGTAAGATTCCCCAATGTTACAGGGTATAGTAAAGTTTCCTGGGTCATTCAATTTCGGTGGCAGTTTGTTCTCCAGGAATGCACTGCACTCCTTTGTCAAGGCAACAGTCTCATACTCACTTAGTCGTTTCTTCTTGGACAATATAACCTTCATAAACTTCACAAAATTCGGCATTTGTTCTAAAGCCTCCACTAACAGAATATTGATGTGTAACTGCTTCAGAACATCCAAAAACTTTTTGAATTGCACCTCATATTTCTGCATGTGTTGCTGCAGTCTTTACGGATATGGAGGTGATGGAACTTTTGGTTGAACCGAACAACTTTTTTGAGTAGATAAATCTACATCCAAAGAACATGTTAAAATATCTGAATTCACCAAGTCAGGGTTTACCTTATCAGACTTTTCAGATTCTGATTCCTTTGGTGTAGGAACATCAAGAGCTGGTTGACTTTCCGCTTTTTCAACATGCTCATCCTCGACATCAATCAATCTGGGTTCCAGAGTCTTACCACTTTGCAATGCCATTACCTTGATATGTTCTTTACCCAAATTACTTGGATTCTCAGTATTGCTCGGCAACGTTCCTTGCAGTCTATTACAAAGCTCTGTAGCCAACTGACTCATTTGGTTTTCCAAATTTTTCAGTGTTGTTACTTGGCTTTGAATCAAAGCGTCATTCTTTGCCATGTACGCTTTCAACAAGTTCTCCAAACTATTTGATGCCTCAGCTTGAGGTGGTTTTAGAGCTTGCTGATTAAACCCTTGAGATTTGTTGGGTCTTTGCTGCAATAAGTTGTTATTCGGTCCACTTCCTTGGTTGCTCTAAGAAAATTTAGGATGATTACACCATGAAGGATTGTAGAAGTTGGACTAGGGTCCTTTTCAACTCCTATTTTGATATTGGTTCCCCAAGTAGTACACTGACTCGGGATTTGATGGACAATTCTCAAAAGAATGACCTTCCCCAAAGTACACACAGGAAATTATTTCAAATAGACTTGGTGGCTGAGCTGTAAAATTATTAATACTATTAGCGGTTAACTATTTAACATAGAGGAAATAGACGATACCTAAGCTGATAACGAAGTGAGGGAGTCAAGTTCATGAACTCCGGCTACGTGTCTTCCTGAAGCTGTTTGATTTGTTGGCCATTGATAGTTATAACTCACGATCCTCTCGATGATCTCATAAGCCTCATTATAAAACTTAAAAAAAATTGCACCATCCACGGAAGCATCAACCGTCAAATTGTATGTGCATTGAGAACATTATAGAATGTCTCCAACTAGATACAATGAGGTATTCCATGATGAAGACACTTATGAAGTAACTCCTTGAATCGCTCCCAAGCCTCATACAAAGACTCGTCATCCAATTGTTAGAAAGTTGTGATCTCGTTCCTCAACTTAGCATTTTTGCTAGGTGGAAAATACTTAACCAAAAATCTCTCTGCTAATTCTTGCCATATAGATATGGAACTTGGTGGCAATGAATTGAGCCATGCTCGTGCTTGATCTCATAACGAGTATGGAAACAACTTCAACCTCAGTGCGCCTTCAGTCACATCGACTATCTTGAATGAATCACTCACCTCTATTAACAATCGAAGGTGGAGATATGGATCTTCCGTGGGCATGCTACTAAATTGGCCCATCGTTTGTAGCATTTGAAACATCACTGGTTTCAATTCAAACTGGGTTGCCTCAATATCTGGCCTTCTAATTCCTGGGTTTAAATCACTAAAAAGTGGCACAGCATATTGTCCGATGCATCGATCCCTATTATCGGCAATGAGGATAGGATTTTGTACATTATTAGCTTCATTACCTTGGTCTTGATTCTAATTTCCAAGGCCCATCTCGACTTGTCTTTGAGCTGTTCATTCACATTTCTTTGTCTGAAAGTTCGCTCAATTTCAGGGTCTACAAGGAGTAAATCGATAATTCGATCTATGCTCATAAACACCTGAAAAGAAAATCACAAAAATTAAAAAGAATAAGTTAGTTATGTTAGAAATAAATCAAATTGAAAATAAATAATTTCACGAAAAAAATGACTATGGGAACAGTTGACAATCCTCGGCAACGGTACCTAAAAATTTGTAATGCTCGGGTTTGTGCAAGTGTACACAATCGTTATCACTAAAGTAATAAGCAAGTATGAAGTTATCGTCTCCAGAGGGATTGTATTTGTGCTAAGTCACTTAATTTGTAAAATTATATTAACAATTTGGTAAATAAAAAAATACAATATAGTTGAGAAGTGGTGATTAAAATATATTAAACTAAATGCAATGATCCCTAATGCAAATTATCCTAAGTATGCAAACTATATGAATGAAATAGATTTTAGTAAAATAAAAACACAATTTGCAACAATTATAACATAAATAAACTAGGATAATTACTTTAATTAAACTCAATTTATTATCAACATGCTTAATAACATTCGGAAAAACATTCCATGGCAACTCGATCTTTCATGAGTTTGGAAACCACATTAGGTCCTTTCGGAATCCTTTACTTAGTAAATACGCATTTTACTGATCCTTATTTATTAAGGGTTTCTTAGCATTCGTGTGAGGTAATAGGGACATGTTTGGTTTGAAACAATTTAATCAAACAAATCTAAAAATTATGCAGATAACAGAGCTTGGTTAGAGTTGTTATGCAACCTACAATTCAATCGGGTTAGGATCTAAATTGAGCATGCACATTTCAATTATGCGTCCATTAGTCGTCATCTGGTTAGGATCGCTTAGCTAATTCAGGTGCATTTCAATCACGTATGAACAAAATACAAACTTGATTTTAATTGAAAACATGATTGATTGAGGCACAAATATTATAAGTATGAATCAAATAAATTATTTAATCAAAATAATCATCCTAGCTTAAATAAATTTAAGATATCATTGTTGTAAACAAGAACACATAACACAAAGCAAACATCTTTAAAATAAATTAAAGAAAAGAAAGATTAAACCCAATTCAGAGTGGTTGTCACCCAGGACTCTGACTGACGAGGCTCCTTCGCTTCTTTGCGTTGCTCCTTCGCTGATGGCTCTCCAAGGTGGCCAACAAAGGGTTCTTTAAGAGGCTTAATTGCTAAAATCCTTATGCAAGGATGATGAAGGGGAAAGATAGCTAAAAGAGTTGAGAGAATGATGAAGGAGTGAGAGATGATGGGATGAGGGATGATTGAAAAAGTGAGAAATAAGCTCTTATTTATAGGTGAGGCAAGGGAGCTAGTTTGCTAAAAATAGGAGTCTCCATCATTTGAAACTTCCTTCAAGAGTGGCCGGCCATGAATTGAAGAAAGGTGGCTGATTTTTCCTTGATTTTTGGTCAATTTGAGTGCCACAACAACTCAGGACTAAAACTCGGTCATCAACAAATCTTCGGGAAAATCTCTAATTTCTTTAACTCTTCAAGGACTTTGTATAATTAAACAAAAAATGGTTTATGACATCCATGTGCAGCCAAAAATTGGGTTGACTTGGTCCCCAATTTGGACGGGTTTGTAAATAGAAGAAAACTCTCAGACCTGTCCAAAAAAAGTAGATAGTTTAGAGGACCAAATAATATAATTTAACCACTTTAATTAATCAATTTACTTAATTAATTAAAACCCAATTTATTAATGAATTATTAAAAATGAATTATTAAAAATAACTTTATATTTTATTATTTAATTTAATCATCCGTGGCCCACTTTATAGCTTAAAAATATAATATGCTCAAATTAATATAAAATAAGCCATTTTATGCATGAAAACTATATAATAAAGTATAAAATCACATTTTCATAATTTCTATGTCATAATTTCATATTTTCACATATTTCATTAATTTACTAAACAATTACTTGGTTTTAACAACAAATTTAAGTAAAAAGGTAATGAATTATATAGGAAAAATCCTATATATTTTTCAGTTTACAAGCTGCAATCATTAAGTTTAACTTATGCCTTCATATGATGAACATAGCAATTTGTCTCCACTAATGTAGGTTGTAACACCCCGAACCCGAGGCCGTCGCCGGAGTCGAACACGAGGTGCTAACAGACTTCAAACCACTTAAAAAAAATTTCCCAGACAAGCTGCCAATCTGCGTACTAGTCACTTTAAAAATCATATCTTGAGTTCTGAAACTCGAAATCCAGTTCCGTAAATTTTACCTGAAACTAGACTCATATGCCCATCTACATATTTTTTTTATAGAATTTTTGGTTGGGCCAATTAGTACAGTTTATTAGTCAAAGTCTCCCATGTTACAGGGATCGACTATACTGACCTTTGCGCATTACGACTAGGATATCTCCCTGTACAGGGCTTCATTACTGATGTCGTTTGTTTCTATAGAAACTAGACTCGAAGGGGAATCCATGCACATATGGCATGACTTCTAATTATCTCTGGTTAATTTATAATGAATTTCTAAAGTCGGAACAGGGAATCCAGAAATCGCTCTGGCCCTGTTTCACAAGAGTTTAATTATCTCCTAACATACAGCTCATATAGTCGTTTTGTTTCTTCTATATGAAAATACACTCATCGAGCTTCGATTACATAATTTATTAATTAATTAATTCCACTCCTACTATTTTTAGTGATTTTCCAATCTCACGTCACTGCTGCTGCCAGCATCTGTTACTAAAGCAACTATGCCTATTTCGTGATTTCTCCTTGATCTAACTAGTAATTCATCATACATATCACAAATCATGATCATGACTAGCCATGCCAAGGGCTAATCATTGTCAAACATCTCCCTACTACACTATTGCCATATCATGAATTTTGACACCAAAAATAATCAACCATGACATATGGCATAATAATCGAATTTCCAAGACTTACGACCTAACATTATAGAACCAAACCCATCCGAACATTTATGCCATTTTCGCATGGCTAAAAGTTTACATACCAAATTTCAACAAAACATATTAGCCTATACATGCCGAAATGTTCTCCTAGACCGACTAAAAAGAAGATACCAAAAGTTGCTAGCCGGTGTGATGACTTCGATGACGGCCCGATCACGCAAAAAGAGACGAGTCCAAGAAACCTAAAATAGGTGACAAGGAAACACCGAGTGAGTATATAACTCAGTAAGTCATAAGCAATGCACTACCATCCATTAATAACATTATCACAAGAGGAAACAAAATGGAACGAGGCTAGTTACTCCATCCATACCGAACCATACCATAGTTCCTTAGACCTATCGGTTCAATCTCATACCAAGTCATGCATTCACATTCCATATACTAATCAATAGGATATTTGAGGCATTTTCATACATCATTGTATTTTCGTTACAATCATACAACTAAACGACCTTTCACCTATTCCACGATAAATCTTATGTACGTGACTTCAGTTATAATTGTCACATAGGTTCAAACTTACCAAGCTCAACTCCAAATATAAACATAGCGCCTATTAGCCATGAACTCAAGGTACTTACCCGATCCGCTGTCCGTGATCAACTTAATAATGTCGCACACTTAGTGTCCATAGTGATTCAAAAGTATATATTAAGTCCGCACACTCAGTGCTATATAATCAACTCGCACACTTAGTGCTACATAATCAAACTTGCACACTTAGTGCTATATAATCAAACTCGCACACTTAGTGCTATATAATCAAACTCGCACACTTAGTGCTATATAATCAAACTCGCACACTTAGTGCTGTACAATTTAAACCCGCACACTTAGTGCCAATCTCATGATCATAAATGTTTATACCCGCACACTTAGTGCCGAGATCAACGACTCAATATATCTCACCTCTTTTCTTTTCATTCAACACTTTCATCACCACATGCATACATGTATATATATATTTATCATTCCATTCAGCATCATTACATAGACGTTATGACCATTTAAATTAATTCAAACTATATGCTTAATGACTTACTTTGTGTTGGGTAAGACAGTTCCAACTCGGCAACTCGATGATCTTTTCTTTGCCTTTGCTTGATTCTCCTCCTTTAACTCCTTGAGCTTAATCAATAAATCAACTAGTTTAACCATCTTGCTAAACATTCATAATTCAATTACACATGCATATGTATGTTTGTATATTCGGCAACCATCCTCACTAATTACCCATTTAGTCGATTATACACATAATTAAAGGTAACATCACGAATGGGCATACTTATGTATATATATATGTATATATACTTCGGAATGGGCATCACAGTTAGATTTAACACCACCTTCATACTCAATTAGATGGCCGAATGTATGTATATATGTACAATGTCAACTATAACATCATTTAAACACCTAATTTCATCTCATGAACACTTGATCGAATTTTCCTAATCTAGCATATTTTCACATCTATTTGTAACATCATGTAAATCCACATATAACTACATTTCTTAAGTTCCACATCTTAATGCCCATTATAGCCACTCCCATAGTCTAAATCTAGCAATCGGCAACACCCACCTTTCCACTATGTTAGCCGAATACTCATTCACTTCTTAGTCCTAAATTCGGTACCTCCAACAAAATAGCTTAACAATTTCAACTTTCATGCTAACATAACAAGCAACTTAACACATCCATATAACTAGCATGCTAATAGCATCAAGGTATCAACTAAAATTTTTTAAGCTCCTTAGCCGAATCCTAACTCTCCAACAACCCCAAATCCAACCATGGGATAGATAGAATTTAGACTCATCACCCAAAGGTTGTGTAAACTTCCAAAAATATCATTGAACATACCTTGATCTAAAGGACCACCTTGGCCGAATCTTGCTTCCTCTTCTTCCTCTAGTTACGACAATTGCAAAAGAAAGAAAACATGAACACTCCTTCTTCCCTCCTTATTAAGCATTCAAACTCCCTCATTTTCATGCCACAACATCAAACACTCCTCCTAGATACAAGCAATGGCCGAACTTCTTCAAAATTTTTCTCCCTTTCTTTTTCTTGGTTTTTCGGCTAGGAGATGGCAAGTATGAACACCCCTTTTTTTTTGTTCACTTTCCTATTATTATTCCCATCATTTGTTAACCAAAAAAAACATATTAAATTAGAATGAGTGGAGCATTATCACTCCTTGGCCGGCCACCATGTATTTTATGGGTAATTTGACATGCAAAGCCATGCTTCCTCTCCCTATTATTAATTACTCCTTATAATTCATCTATCATCTTTTCTAACTTCGTCAACTAGGTCCTTTTCGAATTAATTCACAATCCTAAAGCTAATATTAAGCATTTAATTTCTCATATATTCGCTGTCACACAAAAATTTATGTAATTAAAACACAAAAATAAATTTTTGGCTCGGTAATGTGGTCTCGAAACCACATTCCGACCAGGGTCTAATTTGGGTTGTCACATAGGTAGCATAGAAAACTTGAATCAATAGGTCTTTAAAAAGGTTGTAACGTAGTAAGGATAGAGGTAGGTAAAAGATAGATAAATTTAGGCTTTTAAACCCTAGACTCAGCTTCAATCGGACCTTCGGAATAATTTCCCTCAATAGACCAACTTACTTTGCTTTCACATGCTCCTTTGTACATCTATTTTCTTTCAAGTACATGTGCTCTTTTTTTGAGCTTTTTACTGTATATACTACAGTTTTTAGAGCATTTGATACTTCTTTTAACTTCCCCAAACTTATTTTCAAAGAATATTCTGAATAGTACAGAGTAGTGTTTAGGACAATTTAAAAATAATTAAGAGAGAAGTGATAGCTAAATATTGCAAGGGTTCAAATTAAATTAGGCCATATAGTCTCAAAGTTGGGTTTCAAAGGATAAAATTTTATCAAGGTTGGCTTGGAAGGTTCAAACGGTCCAAACAAGAGTTGCCTAAATTATTTTCAACATTCCACGCTTCCTAGGATTTCGCCTCAAGAAACTACTAAGTCAATTCTAGAGACTTAAACTTTCATGCATGCCTACCTTTCTTAAGGAACTAAAAATTTTATAGTACGATTTGCATGCTTTATTAAAAATACATTTATATCATTATTCAGCTAACATAACAATTTATTGAAATAATAGAACTTTATTTATATGAAGTTTAGCATACTTAATAAAATTTTAAATTATTGAACAAAATATATCCTAATCATAATTAAAAGAGCTATTTATTCTAAGTGGAAATAATTTCAATTTTTTGGTCCTCCTACTTAAAATGAACAATGTCCTCATTGTTTAAAGTGAATAGATACTATACAGCAGGTAGGATTCTAAAAAAGAGGAGGTGAGCCAATTTGACTGCTTAAGTACCAAGCTCTTTCTAAATTCAATCCTAGACATGTATATTTCTATTTCCACACTTTATACTTCACGATTTGTTCAATTTTATTAATGATATCCATCTATTATTTTATTATGGAAAAATTCCTAATTAACTTTATCCTACAATAACCTAAGAACATAAATAAAATAAAGTTAAGATCCCCCCTTTATTTATTTGCAGATCCTTTTAAATTTTACTTATCTTTTGCTCCATCATTATTGTCTTTGCATGAATTGCTTTGCTCCTTTTTCGATAATGGGCTTCTTAGTTCAAATATGTAATCTAGAAACTCAGGCACAAAAATAATTGGGTCATTGTAAATTTTCGTATGAGCACTTCTCATCAAGTCATTCCTTATTTTTGAGTATTTCTAGTAAGCTTGTTGCTGCCACTGCATATGTTGCATTATGTCCATCAACTTTGATAGCTCATCTCAAAGATCTGGGTGAGGCGGTTGAGCTCTAAATTTTGAAGTCTCGATATCAGGTTTAGCTTCTGGTTCCATTGGTTCCACCTTATCAGGGATTTCAGCCGATTGCACTGGCTCGATCCGTATGGGATCTTCTTCTTATTCTTTTACGGGATCCTCACTTTCTTCAAATCGTTGTTGTAGAACAGATTCTCTAGCTATTCGATAGAGGTCCCAATCAATGATTGTGCCCTGGCTATAGCATATCTTCTTTACGTTTGCAACAATTTTAGCTTTCAAGCACAGAATTGTTATCATAAAGGGAAAGTAAGCTGGGCCAGAACATGAACGTCTAACGGCACAATTCCACATTTCCCTCAGGATGTTTTTTCCCACATCAATGGTCTTCCCACTTAAAATTGACTATAATAAGACCATTCGCTCTAATGAGATTGTAGTCCCATGTAGGCTAGGCATAAGGCTGAATCGGATGATGTAGAACCATACCTTTGCGAGTGGTGTCAAATATCTCTTCGACAAGTGTGGATTCCTTGCTTGGACACAGTCCACTTAGAACCTGGGACTGTAAGTTAATCGAGAATTTCTTGCAAATTTTCAGACTCTGTATTACTCATCAAGTAGGAATGTTCATCGTTTTCAAAATCAGGCAATTCAAAGAACTCGTTAATACCGTTTGCAGTTATTGGTACCTTGATTCTATGAACTGGAACTTCTGTCAACTTGCTTGAGGATAAATTCACATAGAATTTGCATACTAACTCCTCATCCATACTAGGTCTCTTCTCAGAAAACAACACCCAATCGAGAGTTTCAGTAACCTGACGAATACACGCCATAAAACCAATATTGCTGTTTTCTTTCAATGTAAAACCTTTCTCTAGATGCATCTATTGATTCTTGAAGATACTTTGCTTTGGCTTCTTCACAGTGGAACTTGTTTTGTGATTCGTCAATTTGGGCAGATGCACGAGTTCTCTTGCCCATGATTAGCCTGATCATAAGATGGTAACAATTATTTTCTCAAAAATTTAATTAATATAAAATATTAATAATTTAATAAATTGAAAAATTAGATAATTAAATTAAAATTTAATAGAAAAATTTGTCTTACCACCTTTTTTGTAAAAATTAAGAACTCTTAAGAAAACTAATTTTGAATTAAAAGATGGCAAATTAAAAAAGGTTGAGGGGTTTTTGGCAAGAATGGGTGACAGGGTGGTGTGTCGCTCGGGCATACAAGGCAGCCACGCGCAGCAGAGGATGGATGTGAGCAGTGTGCGGATCGTTGAGCAGGCCTGGTGTGGCCGCGCATAAGGTGCTGCTGACCGATCAGATGGGCAATGTTGTGGCTAGGGAATTGTTAGGAGGTTTAGGCACTTAAGAGTTTTGGTGTTTTGATACGAACTCGTTTCGTGATTGATTCGAGTCGTTAGTGATGCCCGATCGTGAATTAAGTAGAATAGAATCGTTTCGATTTAAAAGTAACAAAATAGAGTTAATGGCTTCAAACAAAGGTAATGAATAAAATAGATAGGAAACAATAACAAATTAATTGGCTAAGACCAAAAATATGAACCAACAATAACGAATTGTTGACCCGAATCTCAAAATGGTCTTTAGGTTTTTTCGGTTAAAGGAAACAGCAAGGAACCTTGACCCACTATCAACTATGATAGGAACCAAAGGTATATTGAACGCCACACCAAAGGTGATAAGTTCAGCAACAAAGAAAAGATGGACGCCACAAGCTTTGCTTGATAAGTCAAATCAATTCCGTAAGAACAAAGAGAATTGGATAGCTCACAATTCAAATATTTCATCTATATTCAGCAAAAAGTTCTTCCCTCTATGGCTGATTACATCTATTTATAATGCTAGAACAAGGTAACCGAATGGTCAAAAACATTCACTTAATGTGCCATAAAAAACTGATGTCTTTTCTTATTCTTTGAACCAAATAACTCCTTCCATAAAAGCACTTTAATTCCGCTGATTTGAATGTCTTTAATGGCTTAGAAAATGACTCTTGAGTTGTCCTTGGCTAGTTGAATAGACACCATCTCTTAACCAGCTCCTTAATGACATTCAAAGGCTTGATTAATTTCTCTTGAAAGCTCCAAAAACGGCTGGAAGTGGAAGAGTTGCTGATGAATTTTAAAGGGCATAAAATGCTCTTTAAAAACTCCTTTAATGATTTTTAAGCTCCCTTTATAACAGCCCTTTTTAATTGTAACTCAAAAGAACTTGAACAGCCACTTAATTAAATGTGTAACAGCCTTGAATTTAACCACTATAAGCTAAAAAGTCACCTGCAATAAAAAAATTAAAATGAGTTTATTAAACAAATGAAAACACTTATTAATCATAACAAACATTCAACTCACTTAAATAAATGAACTGAAACATATATGCAATAATTATTCCAGGAACTAGTTTAATTAAAGAAGCATAATTTAAAAAACTTAATTTATGCATCAATAAATAATCCTAGGAACTAGATCAATTAAGAACAACACTTATTAAATAAAGTTCAACAAAAACACTTATTAATTAAAACTAAGATGAGTTGAATAAATGTCCAGCAACTCATTTATTAAACTAAGATGCTTAAATGCATGGTTTTGAAATGCAAATTTAACTAACATGAAAGTTACATAATGCATGACTATATTAAATGCAGAACACATACTAATGATGTGCAAACTATGACATAATTAAAAACACAAACTAAAATAACTAAAAATTAATGAATCAAAGTCCTTATTTTCCAGCAGCCAAATTGACAAACTAAAATTAAAAACTTCATTTTGCACTTGGGCCCCTCGAGTTTGGACCAATCTCGATAGCATTGAGTTGTGTCGTAACATGATGCGACCGGGATTGCATCATACCCTCCCTCTTGAAAACTATTTGTCCTTAAATTGGGCCACTTGCTCGAGAAAAATTTTTCAAGATCATGACCCCCTTTGTTCATGATCCGGACAGAATGATTTTCAAAATTCTGAGAACCACAAATGGCTCGGTAAGAAAGAAGGTCATTTGCATGCCATCCCTCTTTAGGAGGGTATCACCTAACATCGTCACCTACAAAACAATAAAACAAATTAGTGACACAATGAAGGTTAAACACAAAAGAAATTTCCAGGATTTTAGTCACAACTTGAACAAATAAACTCAAAAGAACAACACATGAATCAATACCGGGATCAAAAACAGAAATTGGTTTTACCTTTTTCTTCAATGGAAACAAACCTGATTCACAAGGTATTTGAAGATTATAGTTTTGAAAATTAGAATTCCATGGTCCAAATCCCTTGAACAATGATATGGAACAACATTCACCGGGATCAAAGACAAAGTTTTTGTTCACCATTTCAATTTGACCAGAAAAATTTGTGGCTAGTAACTTATGAAGAACCTGAAGCACATTAAAGTTAAAATCATGCAACACATGTTCGAATCCATTAAGCAACAATATACAACAACCTCCAGAATCAAAAATTTGATTTTGACTTGGCAAGCCAATGAAATTCACATGTTTGGTTTTCGAACTAAATAAAGATAAAACTTGAAGCAAATAGAAGGGGTCAACACATTGATTCAAAATACAATTTTGATACTCACCTTCGCTTGACGTCAACTTAGAAATACAGGCTCCGGGTTTAAAAACATGATTTTGATCAGTCGTTCCGTAACGAAACAAAAACTTCACTGTCACCAAGACATCACACATGCCAAATAAAGAAGATGTAGGCAAAAATAAATTCAAACAATCAAATCTCTCAAATCTCATGCAAATATACGAAGATCTCACACTAAGAGTTAAAAAATTTTCATTACCATCACGATCAAACAGATTGAGCGTTTCACATGAAAGCTCTTTATCAAACATGATCAGATTTTGTATTTGTGGATTTAATCGAACAACATCAAAAGATTTTTCAACATAAAACTTATTGAGTGAACAACTCTTCATGCCTCCACTTAAAACGAATTTATCAACCACAAATAGCGAGTAACAATTAACCAAATCAAAATAAGGAGATCTTTTTAAAACTAGGTTATCGAAAATTTTATCAACAACTTTCAAACCTGATTGCCATGATTCATTGACTAAAAACTCCTTACCTTGCTTACCTTTAAGCGCTTGAACCTTACCTTTTTCGATCAAATGGAATCGTCTCTCATCAGGAAGGTAATGAAGTTGAAACTTGTCATTTGAATCTCTAGAAACCTGGAAAGAAGAAACAATACGAGGACAACTTGTAGATTGGTTAGTAAAAACATTCCTTGCTTTTTCTTGTTGACTTTCATCTTTTCCACTCGTTTCTTTTTCAACTTCTCTTTCTTTTTCCACAATCTCTTTGTTTCTTGAAAACTCACTTTCACTCATCAATTCTCTTTCATTTTCAACAACACTTGTTTCTCGCACTCTTTCTTTTCTTTCTCCAATCTTTTTCTCTTTTTCAATTTTTGTTTCTTTTTCGGTTTCTTTTTCTCTCGTCACTCTTTTTCTTCTCTCAACTTTATTACAAAATGGAGATAATACAAAAGAATCAAAACAATAGACTTTTTGTTTGAAAGAAGTGGAAGAATCTTCATAAGAGTCACGATCAGCTCTTCCTGAATAAACTCTATGGATGAGTTCTTATACGAAACACATTCACTTCTTCGTAAGGATTTTTCCGTAGATGAATACTTTGATGCATACGAAGAATGACTTGTGCTTTCTCGTTCGTTACCTTGATAGGCTTCAAACTCGTACCTGGATTTATTTCGGCCTAAATTCCTTGAAGAATAGGAATCTAGATAAGGGTCTCTTTTCACATATTTGTCGAATGTCCGTCTCCTTGATGATATCATTTTCGTCCTTTCATTTGGATAAATTTGCTCCCGTTGGGTTCTTGCTCGATGACTCCGCTCTTCGACACGATCCAATCGTTTCTTGATGGGTTTGAGTTTTCGATCAAATAGATGTTCCATTTCATGTGTAAAGGCTTGGAGTGTAAAATCTGGCACACTTCCTCCAACAATTCTTACAAGACGGAATCCAACTCCCTTGTTTGAATTTTTTTCCAGACTTCGTGACATTTTTTTTAAAAACTCACAAGAAAGAAAATCTCACTATCCACTCACAAAGAAATCTCACTTCTTTAGCTTTTATACTCTCGAATAAACTCACCACTATCTTGCCTCTTTCCACTCACTCTTCCTCTCTAAGTTATTAGGAATTATTTAAACTTAAAAAGTTGTTGTTGTGGGTCGGCTTAAAACCTTGATGTTTGGGCTTGGTAAGAATATTGTAGGACAAAGGAAAGTAGGCTTGAAACAAAGAATTGAAAATGTTTCGTGTGGCAGAAAAAGTAGAAGGTAGTAATGACTAAAATTTGGGCAGTAAACAACCACAAAATTTCAAAACTAGCTTTTTTTTTCACGACTTTTTTTTCACAAATTTTTTTTTCAGCTTGATATCCAATCTCTTGAGTTTGAATATAAACTAAATTTTTTTTTGAATTTTTTTTCAAATTTTTTTGAATTTTTTTTCGAAGATGCTACTATACCGTATTGCCGACAATGTCTATTCTTACCCAGATTCGCTAGCTCTGATACCAATTTGATACAAACTCATTTCGTGATTGATTCGAGTCGTTAGTGATGCCCAATCATTAATTGAATAGAATAGAATCGTTTCGGTTTAAAAGTAACAAAATAGAGTTAATGGCTTCACACAGAGGTAATGAATAAAATAGATAGGAAACAATAAAAAATTAATTGGCTAAGACCAAAAAAAATGAACCAACAATAACGAATTGTTGACCCAAATCTCAAAATGGTATTTAGGTTTTTTTTTTGATACGAACTCGTTTCATGATTGATTCGAGTCGTTAGTGATGCCTGATCGTGAATTGAGTAGAATAGAATCGTTTCGGTATAAATGTAACAAAATAGAGTTAATGGCTTCAAACAAAGGTAATGAATAAAATAGATAGGAAACAATAACAAATTAATTGGCTAAGACCAAAAAAATGAACCAACAATAACGAATTGTTGACCCGAATCTCAAAATGGTCTTTAGGTGTTTTTCGGTTAAAAGGAAACAGCAAGGAACCTTGACCCACTATCAACTATGATAGGAACCAAAGGTATATTGAATGCCACACCAAAGGTGATAAGTTCAGCAACAAAGAAAAGATGGACGCCACAAGCTTTGCTTGATAAGTCAAATCAATTCCGTAAGAACAAAGAGAATTGGATAGCTCACAATTCAAATATTTCATCTATATTCAGCAAAAAGTTCTTCCCTCTACGGCTGATTACATCTATTTATAATGCTAGAAAAAGGTAACCGAATGGTCAAAAACATCCACTTAATGTGCCATAAAAAACTGACGTCTTTTCTTATTCTTTGAACCAAATAACTCCTTCCATAAAAGCACTTTAATTCAGCTGATTTGAATGTCTTTAATGGCTTAGAAAATGACTCTTGAGTTGTCCTTGGCTAGTTGAATAGACACCATCTCTTAACCAGCTCCTTAATGACAGTCAAAGGCTTGATTAATTTCTCTTGAAAGCTCCAAAAACGGCTGGAAGTGGAAGAGTTGCTGCTGAATTTTAAAGGGCATAAAATGCTCTTTAAAAACTCCTTTAATGATTTTTAAGCTCCCTTTATAATAGCCCTTTTAATTGTAACTCAAAAGAACTTGAACAGCCACTTAATTAAATGTGTAACAGCCTTGAATTGTAACCATTATAAGCTAAAAAGTCACCTGCAATAAACAAATTAAAATGAGTTTATTAAACAAATGAAAGCACTTATTAATCATAACAAACATTCAACTTACTTAAATAAATGAACTGAAACATATATGCAATAATTATTCCAGCAACTAGTTTAATTAAAGAAGCATAATTTTAAAAACTTAATTTATGCATCAATAAATAATCCTAGGAACTAGATCAATTAAGAACAACACTTACTAAATAAAGTTCAACAAAAACACTTATTAATTAAAACTAAGATGAGTTGAATAAATGTCTAGCAACTCATTTATTAAACTAAGATGCTTAAATGCATGGTTTTGAAATGCAAATTTAACTAACATGAAAGTTACATAATTAAGCTAACTTGACTTAATTTAATGATGCAAACTTAACTAACATGAAAGTTACATAATGCATGACTTTATTAAATGCAGAACACATATTAATGATGTGCAAACTATGACATAATTAAAAACACAAACTAAAATAACTAAAAATTAATGAATCAAAGTCCTTATTTTCCAGCAGCCAAATTGACAAACTAAAATTAAAAACTTCATTTTGCACTTGGGCCCCTCGAGTTTGGACCAATCTCGGTAGCATCGAGTTGTGTCGTAACATGATGCGACCGGGATCGCATCATGTTTTTGGAGGGAATGGTGTATGAATGATATGGGTGGAATTTATAGTGAAAGGAGTAGGAGCTAGAGTAGAATTCTTCAAAATTCTAAGTTCTAATTCTACTCAAAGTAAACAACAATTAATAACTAATATAACGCATATTAAATTATTATTTGCTATTAATTTATTAAGATAAAAACTTATAGAATAAAATATGATTAAATTAAAACTAATCCTAACTCTAAATAAGCTAATAATAATTAATATATATTATAATGGATATAGTTATATATTAATAATTATCATCTTTTTTTTTCTTTTTTTTATTGAACTAAAAACATTTATTCTAGATGCTTTTTGAAAATATTTACAAAAAGAGGCATCTAATTTTTAATATTTACAAAAAGAGCAATCAAATTTTTTAAAAATAATTTAATTAAGTTCCTAGACTTAATGAAAATTCAAGATTGAGGTGCAACATAAAACTTGGATCAAAATTGACCCTTTTATTTCAAAAACTAAAAATTTATTTTGTCATTTAAGGAATAATTTCCTGGAAAATTATGTTAAAATCAATTCCCAGGAAAGATTGGAGAGGTCACAAGGGGTTCTACTTAAGTTCGAATCTCCTAGACATAATTTATTTAAACATACTAATCCCGAAAATATACCCTAAATCATTTATTCAAATAGAAGAACAATAAAAATTAAATATCTGAGAAAATGAACGATATTTGATTTCGTTCAATTTTATCTCCCCGGTAATGTTTCAAGCGTTGAGCATTAACTCGAAAATTACCTCATTTACCTTGAAGTTCAACAACTCCATATGGATAGACTCGATGAATCATAAATGGACTGAACCAACATGATTTTAACTTACCTGGACAGAACCTTAATTTGGAATTGAATAACAAGACTTGCTGACCTACTTCAAATTCTAGAACTCGAATGTGCTTGTCATGCCATTTCTTGAGTCTCTCCTTAAGTAATTTGGCATTCTCATATGAAGACATTCGGAATTCTTCTAACTCGTTAAGTTGAAACATCCATTTCTCTTTGGAACTTTTAAGATCCAAGTTGAGTCGTTGGAGAGCCCAGTAAGCTTTGTGTTCTAAATCGAAAGGTAGATGGCAGGCTTTCCCAAAGGCTAACCTATAGGGTGACACCGCTAAAGGTGTCTTGTATGCTGTCCTGTAAGCCCATAAAGCATCATCCAGTCTTTTGGACCAATCTCGTCGGTTTAGGCAAACTACCTTTTCAAGTATGCCTTTAATCTCCTTGTTTGCCAGTTCAGCTTTCCCATTCGTCTGTGGATGGTAAGCTGTAGCGACCTTGTGTTTCACTCCATGTTTATCTAATAACAATTTCAACCACTTGTTCTCCAAATGGGACCCTTCATCACTGATGATGGCTCTTGGGGTTTTAAACCTTGTGAACACATGTTTCTACAAAAACTTTATTACAACCTTAGCATTGTTTGTCGGATATGCCTCTGCCTCAACCCACTTAGACACAAAGTCCACTACTACTAATATGTACTTGTGACCAAAAGATGGAGGGAAAGGACTGAGAAAGTCAATACCCCAAACATCGAATAATTCTACCTCAATGATGTTTGTTCGAGGCATCTCATTTCTATTGGTGACATTTTTGACTTTTTGACATCGATCACAACTCTTTACGTAAGCATATGCATCTTAGAATAGTGTTGGCCAAAAAAATCTGGTTTGTAATACCTTGGCTATAGTACGTGTACCTCTGAAGTGTCCCCTACTCAGAGCTGAGTGACAATGATATAAAATCTTACGTACTTCATCTTCTGCCATGCATCTCCTGATCATTTGATCTGTACACTTTTTAAACAAATACGGTTCTTCCCAGAAATAGTACTTCACATTGTGAAGAAAATTTTTCTTTTGATGATACGTCTTATCAATCGGCATCAAACCACAAGCTAAAAAGTTAGCAATATCAACAAACCAAGGGGTATTATGGACATGATTTGCCTTCAGTATGTGTTCATCCGGAAACATCTCTCGAATTGGTATAAGAGGAGAGTTCTCTTCTTGCAGCTCCAATCTGGACAATTGGTCTGTTACTTGGTTTTCCACTCTCTTTCGATCTTGAATTTCTAGATCGAACTCTTGAAGTAGAAGTACCCATTGGATCAGTCTCGGCTTAGCATCTTTCTTGGCAAGTAAATACTTAATTGCCGAGTGGTCCGTATAAACAGTCACTTTGGTACCTACAAGATAAGATCGAAACTTCTCAAAAGCAAACGCAATAGCAAGTAACTCTTTTTCTGTTACCATTTAATTAAGTGCAGTTGAATTGTTTTGTCAAAATTAATTATTTTTTCGACAAGAATTTTATCAAAACTCTATGATTTTAAGTTAAAAAGGGCATGTAAAATGTGTAAATTTCCTTGTTTCTAGTAACTCACTGACTTGGGCCATATGGCCAACCCATACGCCCGTGTGCCAGGTCGTGTACCCTTCGAAATAACCCCACACGCCTGTGTGCCAGGCCATGTGCTAGGCCATGTAACAGCCTAACTTGCAAACCTTTGAAAGCTACAGTGGACACACGACCGTGTGTCACACACGGCTAAGACACACGCCCGTATCTCTACCCGTATGGGCAAAAAATATGTCATTTCCAAGCCATTTTTCTCACCCAAACTCATAACTCAAGTACAAGCAAATTGCACCTATAGTCAAGCATTCAAAACTCACTTTGCATATGCATATCCAAGCTTAATCAACCTAGAATCTAACAATTCAACCAATATGCCACAATGACACCTCAATTTCAACAAAACAATTTTACTTAAACACCTAACCATTTCATTCCACAACTAAACTACTAATTGGATCATCCTAATGCTATATTTTCCACAATGTTCATACACCAAATGTATATACATAATCAATACAAAATAGCCGTATTCACAACTAACCTATACCATACCAAATTTACCAAAAGATGATCACTTTCAAACTACCAAATCAAGCCAATAGCAACATTATGAACTATCCTCTTTTTCACAATTCACCAACTCATATTATAGCATTTCCATATCATCATTTTAGCCAACACAATATCAAGTTACCAACCACACAAGATACCATATAAATATACATCATACCAAATAGATAAAATTTCTTCACGAAACTTTTATACGACAATACTAACATGTTGTAGACATTAAAATAATAATAAAATAAATTTTTGAAAATCGAATTTGTGGTCTGAAAACCACTGTTCTAATTTCACTGAAAATGGGCTGTTACAACGAACCCTCTAGGTCAGTACGTATTAGTTGATAAAGTTTGTAAAAACTATCCTTTGATGATTTAGGGTTGCAACTTTTGACTAATTTGATATTATTACTCTTTGATGAGTTTGATGTGATTTTGGGTATGGATTTGTTGACTCTGCATGATGCTGATGAAAAGCTTTGAATTAAATCAGACAGACTGGATAGTGCATCTAATGTTATTTCAGCTATGTTGGAAAAAAATGTTAGAAAAGGGTATGACACATATCTCACTTATATATTTGATTCAAGAGTTTCAAAATATTGGTTCTGGTTGCATGTGAATTTACATATGTGTGTCCAGAAGAATTACCAGGGTTACCGTCGACCAAAGAGGTTGGGTCTGCTATTAAATTAATGCCAGAAACATCTTCGATATTGTTAGCTCCGTATAGAATGGTACCTACAGAATTGAAAGATTTGAAAGCACAGTTGTAAAAGTTGATAGATAAGGGCTTTGCTCATCCCAGATTTTCTCCTTACGGTGCTACTGCGTTATTTGTTAAGAAAAAAGACAGGTTAATGCGATTATGTATCGATTATCGACAAGTCAACAAGGTTACGATTAAGAATAAGTATCCATTGCCGTGTATCGATGATTTGTTTGACCAGCTGAAAGGTGCGACAATATTCTCAAAGATCGATCTTCATTATGGTTATTATCAACTACGGGTTAAAGACTCTGATGTGTCAAAAATTACATTTAGGACCAGGTACGAACATTATGAGTTTCTTGTAATGCCATTTGGTTTTACTAATACACCTACTATGTTTATGGACTTCATGAATAGAATTTTCAGATCGTATTTAGATAAATTTATTGTTGTGTCTATTGATGACATTCTAATCTATTCAGGGGATGAGACAGCGCATGCCCAGCATTTGAGAAGTGTTTTGCAAACTTTACGTAAAAAATAACTATTCGCTAAGTTTAGCAAATGTGAGTTCTGGCTTCGAGAAGTTAAATTTTTGGGACATGTGATATCCGCAGATGGTATTAGAGTTTATCCGAGTAAAATCCCAATTGTGGTAGAGTGGAAACCTCCAAGAAATGTATCTAAAGTCAAAAGTTTTTTGGGTTTATCAAGATATTATCAAAGATTTGTCAAGTGATTTTCGATAATTGCTACGCCATTGACAAAACTATTGCAAAAGGATGTCAAATTTGAATGGTCTGAGAAATGTTAGCAAAGTTTTAATTAGTTGAAATCTTTGTTAACCAAGGAACCTGTGTTGGTTTAGCCATAGTCTAGTAAAGAATTTCTAATTTATAGTGATGCTTCATTGAATGGTTTGGACTGTGTTTTGATGCAAGAGGGCAAAGTGATAGCGTATGCTTCTCGACAATTGAAATCGCACGAAAAGAATTATCTGACTCACGACTTAGACCTTGCAGCTATTGTATTTGCTTTAAAGATTTGGCATTTGTACGAGGAAAAATGCCATATCTTCACGGATCACAAAAGCCTAAAGTATTTGATGTCACAGAAATATTTGAACTTGAGACAGCGCAGATGGCTTGCATTGTTGAAAGATTATGTTTTTATGATCAACTATCACCCAGGAAATGTTAATGTCATTGTTGACACACTGAGTAGGAAATTCCTATTTGCTTTGTGAGCTTTGAACACGTGGTTAACATTGATTGATGACGGCTCAATTTTAGCTGAATTAACAGCTAGATCGATGTTTCTGCAACAGATTTGTAAAGCTCAGAAATGTGATGAAAATTTGATTACTAAACGAAAACAGATTGAGAGAACATTTGATTCAAATTTTCATGTTGGTTTTGATAACAATTTGTACTTTAAACGTATAATTTGTGTTCCGAAAAATTTTTATCTCATTCAGAAGATCTTACAGGAAAGTCACAGTAGTAGCTTGTCGATTCATCCTGATAGCAATAAAATGTATGGCAGGTATGAAACTAGAGATTTCACAGTTTGAATCGAAATGTTTGGTTTATCAGCAAGTTAAAGTCGAGCATCAAGTACCTTCTGGTTTGCTACAACCTATAATGATTCTAGAGTGGAAATGGGAACATGTCACGATGGATTTCATATTGGGATTGCCTTTATCTCTGGGAAAGAGAAATGTTGTGTGGGTCATTTTAGATCGTTTGAAAAAATTCGCGCGTTTCATTCTAGTGCTTATGGATTTGTCACTTGAGAGATTGGCAGAGTTGTATGTTGCTGAGATTGTTAGATTGCATGGTGTACTAGTTTCCATTATCTCTTATAGGTATTTGCGGTTTACGTCTCGATTCTGGAGCAAGTTACATGAAGCTCTAGATACTCGACCACATTTTAGCACAACATTTCATCCACAGACCGATGGTTAGTCTGAGCAAGTAACTTAGGTATTCGAAGATATGCATCGATGTTGTGTTTTAGAGTTTGAAGGTAACTAAGAAAGATGTCTACCATTATTTAAATTTTCTTATAATAACAATTATCAAGTGACCATTAAAATGGAACTGTATGAAGCTTTGTATGGTCGCAAGTGTCAAACTCTGTTATACTGGATTGAGCTGAATGAAAAAAATTTATTCAGCGTTGATTTGATATAGGAAATCGAAGAAAAGGTCAAAGTGATACGTGATAGTTTGAAAGTAGCTTCGGATCGACATAAATCTTACACAGATTTGAAAAGAAAAGACATTGAATTTAAAGTTGATGACAAAGTATTCTTGAAGGTACCACATGGGAAGAAAGTCCTTCGATTTGGCCAGAAAGGAAAGCTTAGTTCACGGTTTATCAAGTCGTACGAGATCATTGAGAGAATTGGGCCAGTAGCTTTCAGATTGGCTTTGCAGTCAAAGTTAGAAATGATTCATAATGTCTTCTATGTATCAATGTTACGAAGGTATCGATTAGATCCTTCACACGTAATATCCCCAGTTGATGTTGAGATTCAGCCTGAAATGACGTACAGTGAAGAATCGATAAGAATTATAGCTTGGGAAGTTAAAGAATTAAAAAATAAAAGTATAGCTTTAGTTCAAGTTCTCTGGCAATGTCACGAAATGGAAGAGGCTACCTAGGAACTGGAAGAAGCTATGAAAGTGCAAAACCTAAACTTATTATCTGGTAAGATTTTCGGAGACGAAAATTCCTTTAGGGGGGAAAGTTGTAACAGCCCGTTTTTAGTGAAATCAGAATAGTAGTTTCGAGACCACAAATTTGATGAGTAAGTTATTATTTTATTAATTTTTAATGTCTATGGGACATTAGTAAGGTCAAACTAAAATTTCGTTAAGAAATTTTGGCATTTGCATAATTAATTAAGTGAAAAGGATTAAATCGTAAAAGGTGAAAAACTAGAGTTCCATTTGTCAAAAGGGCCAAATGGCTATAAAACTTTAAAGTGAATTGACTTAAATGGTAATTATACCATTCATAATATTAGTAGACAAAGATGGGCATGAATTTGGTGTTTTATTTAGTTAAAAACAAAGGTTAATATAGTAATTAGTAAAATAAACATAAAACAAATAAAAGAACAATAAGTGCTCATCTTCTTCAAGCATTCTTCCACCAATTTTGAAGAACATAAAACACCATTTTTAGGGTCGAAGTATTCAACTAAGTCCCTTGATTGCATGGTATGAATTTCAACTCCATTTTTAATGATTTTTATGTTTTTTGAAGTCGTTTTAACTTAATCTAGCCAGCCCAGGAATCAATTTGTAAAAATGTTAAAGATTGAGGGTTATGCCATGAATGCTTATGTATGATTCTTGATGTTTAATGATAGATTATGAGTCCTTATTGATAAATAAACAAGTTTTGTAAAATCATTTTTTATGAAAATTTCATTTAAGGACTTGTTTGTAAACATAGTAAAAGTTCATGTTAAATTTATGAAATGATGAATGGTATGGGTTGGTTTAAGTCCCTAGAGAAATCAATTAGCTTGAAAAGAGGATTAAAATGCTTAGATTTCAATTTATGAGCTTAAGAACTAAATTGTGAAAGTTAAAATGTTAAGGGCAAAATAGTAATTTTGCATAAATATGAAATGTGGACTAAATTGAACACTAGAGATATTAAATGGATTGAATTTTTCTATTTAGATCAAGATAGACCACGTACGAGTTTAGATCGGGAAAAACCTAAAGCTTCGGAGTAGTTCGACTTCATTTCTACGCCCCAATCATTGTGGTAAGTTCGTATGTACAGATTACTATATTCATGTTATTCAAGTGTATGTTATTATGTATTTAAAATGCTATTGAGTGATGTATATCCAAATTAATTCCATGACTATTATCAAGTCCCGGTTGAATATTAGGAATTTGTAGGATACAAATGACATGTCATTAGGGATTTCATGTCTCAGGTGCTAGTCTTGAATGTCCTACCGATGGCTGAGGTCCTCCATTTGTTTTGGATACTCCACAGCTCGTGTGAACAGTATTGTGTAGCTTATGTTCTGACCCACAACTCGTGTGAGCAATGATGTAAAGGAAGGGTTACGATTATATGTTGAAGCACACTTCATGTGAGCTTTCTCGAGAAGCCGATTATATTCTAGATGGTTCAACGAGCAACAAAAAGGGATTGAAATGGTAATTTTCCAAACATAATTATGAACATTCTCATGAAAATGATAGATGAATCAAATGATGTATGTTCATATGGAAATGAATTATCATATGTTTAGTTCAAGTGAATTATGAATAAATGTATTAATTTGTGTATTGATGATGATGCATAGGCTTGTGTCAAGCTTGTGGTTCAATTATATTATGCTTATACTTAATGTTATTGGAACGACGAAAATGTGCAACTGTACACAATCGCAACAAGTAATAAAGTGACAAGTAAATGTCGAGTTATCATACCCACAGAGACTGTAAAAGAATTATTTATGAAAGTAAGTTTAAACACTTTGGTGAAAGAAAAATATTTGGATTTGGGAAATGATTAAAAAATAGAAAATAAAGTAAAATAAAATAAAATAAAGTTCTAACGCACAATTTCAAAAGCTGATTTTCATCAAGATGATATAATTGTGTTGGATTAATTACATTTCCTTACCTTAGAATCATTAAACTTATGCTTATACTTATTACTAAGAAATCACGACAACTCAATAATTTGCTAACTTATGAGCATATTTACAAATAAAAGATCCATTCATCTCTTGTACATATTCCTATGTCAATTTGACCGATAAAACAAATTTATAAAGATAAACATGTTATTGCACATACATACTTATTGGATTAAACAATATCTCGCATATTCCTATGTCAATTCAAACGATTAATTCAACCTAATAATCATATAAAAGACTATGTGAGATAACAAAGTATCCTTATCTTGAAAAAGTTTAATCACAATAATCTTGCAAGTTATGCAAGGCATATGTATCACCAAATACAACGCTAATCTAATCTTCAGCTACCTTAGAAGAATTAAACATGCACTGATTAAGTATTGTGTCCATTAGTTACAATTTCAATGCGTTTAAATAATTAATTCTTTAGTTATCTTACAATTGTAATGCAAGAATAACTCAATCTTGGTTTTACTTAATCAAACATTTTACCAAGGCCTATAACAGCATAAACATAAATTTAACAAATCAAGAGGACAAAATGCAATCAACCCAACACGAATTAAATTCAAGCTAGGCTGATTAAATTAACCATTCCAATAGCATAAAAATTCATATATATGTTCATCATAAAAACAAAAAAAATTAAAGAGATAAGGAACAAGAATCAAATCCGATAGTTTTCCGTGGCTTGACTAGGTTGCTTCGTTCTTCCTTCTTTGTTGTCCTCACCGGTCAAGGCTGCTATGAACGCTCAATTGCTGCTCCAAAATGGCTGAAGAATACCCTTTTCCTAAGAGGAGAAATTGGCACAAGAGCAAGGGCCTTTGAATGGGAAAATGAGAGAAAAAAGTGAGAGAGGAGAGAAGAGTTGTGAGAAAAGAGATGTGAATGAGGGATGATTTGAATGGGCAGCAAAGGGGGTTTTATATAGCTGAGAATGGCTACTAAAAATATAAAATTTCAGCAGCCAAATATCCCCCTCATGGCCGGCCATCCTACATGGCAAAGTTGAGACTTTCAACTTTGCTAAAATTAGCCTGGGGCAAATCCGTAAAGCCTTAATTTAAGGTGAGGTTTGAATGCAATTTGGAAGTCTTCCAAGGGCCATTTTACAGCTCATTTAATCAGCTAAAAATGCTGATTTGGGTTAGCAATTGAACGATTCTAGGCTGCCCAATTGTTGGCTGATTCGGTTCGCTCAATTTGGTTCAACTGGTGCGATTCAACTGGGCCCTTTTTCCATAATTAATTAAAATTAATTTATTTAGACCAAATTAAATTGGGAATAAATTAAAATTAATTAAATTATGAATTAATTCACATATTTGGACCGTCTTCGGCTGGAAAATATTTTTCCTTGTTACTTCGAATTGCTCTCGGTTTTGTTCTTCTAACGGTGTCTGCCGAGTCAATTTTTGCCCTTTGTACGAATCTGTCAAAAATAATCAAAATTCACTAAAAATAATTTTAAAATTGACAAAAAATTAACATGTTCAAAATTTTAATACAATTTAATTATTTTATAAAAATTAATTATTTTATGAAAAAAATTCTATCGAAAATGCATGATTTTAAGTAAAATTAGGTATGAAAAAGTATATAAATCTTTGTATTTCCACACCCTCAAACTTAAATCATTGCTCATCCCGAGTAATGCACAAATTTCAAAAAGAATTTCTCAGAAACACTTTTGAAGAATTCCTTCAGAACAACTTTCTTCTCAAAATTATGAATTTAATATACTTAGGCTCAAAAATAAGAAATTTGATAATTATGCTACTTAAGTATGCATATCGTTCAAATTATATCCAACAACTATTATAATAGCAAAATTAGACTAAATACCTCTTTAACAAAGACATGTTAACCCTTACCAATTTGATTTTTTTTATTCCCTTATTCAAGACTAAGCTGCAATCATTAAGTTTAACTTATGTCTTCATAAGTTGACCTTAGCAGTTTCTCTCCACTAATATAGGTAACATAGAAGCTTGAATAAATAGGTCTTTATTAAGGTTGTAATGTGGCTAGGCTATGGGTAGGTAAAAGATAGATAAATATTGGCTTAAAAACCCTAGACTCAGCGTAAAATCGAACCTTCAGAATTTTTACCTTCGATACACCAACTTATTTTACTTTCACATGCTCTTTTGTACAACTATTTACTTTCGAGTACATTTTGTTTTCAATACAAATTCGAGCACTTGCTTCATGTACTACAATTTTCGGGCAATTGATACTTCTTTTCAATTCCCCCAAACTTATTTTCAAACAATATTCTGAATAGTAGTAAGCCTAGTGTTTGGGACAATTTTAAAGATAATGAAGAGAAAAGTGATGGCTAAATATTGCAAAGGTCCAAATAAAACTAGGCCATATAGTCTCAATGTTGGGTTTCAAAGGAAGATTTTATCATCGTCGGCTTGAAAGGCTCAAACGGTTCAAACAATAATTGCCTAAGTCATTTTCAATATTCCATGTTTCCTAGGATTTTGCCTCAAGAAATTACTAAGTCAATTCTAAAGACTTAAACTTTCATGCATGCCTAATTTTTTTGTAGGGAAAAAAATTCTATGGTACAAATTTGCATGCTTTATTAAAAATACATTCATATCATTATTAAGCTAACATAATAACTTATTGAAATAATAGAACTTTATTAATACTGAAGTTTAGCATACTTAACAAAATTTCAAATTATTGAACAAAATATATCCTAATCATAATTAAAAAAAAATATTTTGAGTGGAATTAATTCAAATTTTTGGTCCCCCCAACTTAAAATGAACAATGTTCTCATTGTTTAAAGTGAATAGATACTATACACCAGGTAGGATTTTAGAAAAGAGGAGGTGAGTCAAATTGACTGCTTAAGTACCAAGCTCTCTCGAAATCCAATCCTAGACATGTATATACCTATTGCCACACTTTAGCCTTTGTGACTTGTTCAGATTTTATTTATGATTCCTATCTTTTGTTTTATTGTGCAAAAATAAAAATTCCTAATTAACCTAATCCTAATATAACTTAAGAATAAAAATAAAATAAAGTTGAGGTCCTCCCTTTTTTATTTGTTTGTCGATCCTTCCGAATTCGACTCATCTTTTGCTTCATCGTCATGAATTGCTTTGCTCCCTCTTCGACAATGAACTTCATGGTTCAAATATGAAATCTGGAAACTCAGGCACAAAAATAAATAGGTCATTATAAATTTTCCTAAGGGCACTCCTCATCGAGTCATCCCTTATTTTTGAGTATCTCCAGTAGGCTTGTTGCTTCCATTGCATGTGTTGTATTAAGTCCATTAGCTTTGAAAGCTCATCACGAAGATCTTTGCTAGGCAGTGGAGCTCTAAACATTGAGGTTTCGATATCAGGTTTAGCTTCTGGTTCCATTGGTTTTGCCCCACTATGGACTACAGTTGATTGATCTGGTGGGATCTCTGTGAGGTCATCTTCTGCTTCTTCGGGATCCTCACTTTCTTCAACTCATTGCTGTAGAACAGAATCTCTAGCTACTCGATAGAGGTCTCAATCGGTGATAGTGCCCTGACTATATCCTGTCTTCTTTACGTTCGCAAGAATTTTTTCTTTTAAGCACAAAATTGTTATCGTAAAGGGAAAATAAGTTGGGCCAGAACGTCTAACGGCACAAATTCACATTTCTCTTAGGATTATTTTGCCCACATCAATGGTCTTTCCAGTTAGAATTGAGTATAATAGGACCATTCGCTCTAATGAGATTGTAGTCCCATGCAAACTAGGCATAAGGCTGAAACGGATGAAATAGAACCATACCTTCGCAAGTGGTGTCAAATATTCTTTTCGACACGTGTGGATTCCTTGCTTTGACACAGTACACTTAGAACCTAAAACTGTGAGTTCCTCGAGAATTTCTTGCTCAACAAAGAAGAATATTCATTGTTTTCAAAATCAGGTAATTCAAAATACTCATTAATAGCATTTGAATTTATTGGTACCTTGATTCCGCGAACTGGAACTTCGGTCAGTTCGCTTGAGGTTAAATTTGCATAGAATTCATGAACTAGTTCCTTATCCACACTTGGTCTCTTTTCACAAAACAATTCCCAATTGAGGAGTTCAGCAACTTGATGAATACGTGCCATAAATTCTCTGTAGTTGTGCTTTCTTTCAATGTGAAGCCTTTCTCTCGATACATCTGTTGATTTTTGAAGATACTTTCGTATCTTACTTTGGCTTCTTCATAGTGGAACTTATTTTGTGTTTCATCGATTTGGGCAGATGCACGAGTTCTCTTGAGAGGCATGATTAACCTGAACATAAAATAGGAAAATTTATTTTCTCAAAAACTTAATTAATAAAAATTAATAATAGTTCAATGGTTTGAAAAATTAAATAATTGAATAAAATTAAAATTCAAGAGAAAATTCGGCCTTACCACCCTTTTTTTTAAATAATTAAAAGAAAAAGAGGTCGATTTAAGGTAGGTTGGAGGATTTGGCTAAGGATGGGTGAAGGTGTGTGTTGCAAAAGTGTTAGAAGGCTGCTAGGTGTGCAGGCGTATGGGTGCGAAAGCGTGCAGCAACACGCAGTAGTGGGCACAAGCAGCAGCGTGTGAGACCTTCGGCAAGCAGGCCTGATGCGCTGGGACGTGTGCAGGTGTGGTGCACAAGAGCAGGACACATTCTAGGCGACTGTTAGGGTTGGGGCGTGTAGCGTGCTAAGGCTGCTAGCCAAGCAATGTGCGATTGAGGCTTGCGACACTTAAGGGATTTGGTGCTTTGGGGTTTTGAGTGATGAATGAATGGGGGGAAGTAAGGGTGGAATTATCAATTGCTATTAAATTATTAAAACAAGAATAAAATATGATTAAAATTAAACTAATCTTAATTCTATGCTAACTTGATGAAAATTAATATATAAATTATAAGAGATATAATTATATATTAAAGTTTATCATATTTATTTAAATATATATTAAAAAATATTTATTTTAGATGCCTTTTGGAAATATTTACAAAAAGAGGCACCTAGTTTATATTATTTACGA
Source organism: Gossypium hirsutum (assembly GCF_007990345.1). Classification (NCBI taxonomy): domain Eukaryota; kingdom Viridiplantae; phylum Streptophyta; class Magnoliopsida; order Malvales; family Malvaceae; genus Gossypium; species Gossypium hirsutum. Next base: position 31,537,501 of record NC_053438.1, on the reverse strand, counting down.
AATTAGCAACCAAATTTTAAAAATAATTCAATTAAGTCCCTAGACTTAATGAAAATTTGAAACTGAGTTGTAATTTAAAACATGGATCACAATTTGAACCTTTTATTTGAAAATTTAAAAATTTATTTTGTCATTCAAGGAATAATTTCTCGAAAAATTATGTAAAAATCAATTCCCAGGAAGATTGGAGGGGTCACAAACGGTCCCACTTAAGTTCCAATCTCCTAGACAGAATTTATTTAAACATAATAAACCTGAAAATATACCCTAAGTAATTTATTAAAACCATGAAAATTTAAATATTTGATAAATTGAACAAGATTTGATCCCGTTCAGGTTTTTCTCCGTAGTAATGTTTCAAACACTAAGCATTGACTTGGAAATTACCTCCCTTACCTTGGAGTTCAACAACTCCATATGGATAGACATGTTGAATCGTAAATGGACCAGACCAACGTGATTTTAACTTACCTGGGAAGAACTTCAATCTAGAATTAAATAACAAGACTTGTTGACCTACTTCAAATTTTCTAACTTGAATGTGCTTGTCATGCCATTTCTTGAGTCTTTCTTTGAGTAATTTGGTATTTTCGTATGAGAACATTTGGAATTCCTCTAGCTTGTTGATTTGGAGCATCTGTTTCTCTCTAGCAAGCTTAAGGTCCAGGTTGAGTCATCGAAGAGCCCAGTAAGCTTTGTGTTCTAACTCTAGAGGTAAATGACAGGCTTTCCCAAAGACCAACCTATAAGGTGACATTCCTAAAGGTGTCGTGTATATTGTTCTGTAAGCCCATAAAGCATCATCTAGTCTTTTGGACCAATCTCGTCAGTTCGGGCAGACTATCTTCTCAAGTATGTCTTTGATCTCCTTATTTGCCAGTTTAGCATGCCCATTTGTCTGCGGATGGTACGCTATTGCAACCTTGTGTTTCACCCCGTGCTTGTCTAATAACCATTTTAACCACTTGTTCACAAAGTGGGATCCTTCATCACTGATGATAGCTCTTGGGGTTCCAAACCTTGTGAACACATGCTTCTGTAGAAACTTCATCACAACCATAGCATCGTTTGTCGGATATGCCTCAACCTCAACCCACTTAGACACATAGTCTACTACTACTAGTATGTACTTGTGACCAAAAAACGGAGGAAAAGGACCAAGAAAGTCAATATCCCATACATCAAACAACTCTACCTCAATGATGTTTGTTCGAGGCATCTTATTTCTATTGGTGACATTTCCAACCCTTTGACATCGATCACAGCTTTTCACGTAAGCATATGCATCCTTGAATAGTGTTGGACAAAAGAATTCGGCTTGCAATACTTTGGCCACTGTACGTGTACCTCCAAAGTGTCCCCCACTTGGAGCTGAGTGACAGTGGTATAAAATCTTCGGTATTTCATCTTCTGCCACGCATCTCTTGATCATCTGATTTGCACACTTTTTAAACACATATGGCTCTTCCCAGAAATAGTACTTCACATCGTGAAGAAAATTTTTCCTTTGTTGATAAGTCTTATCAATTGGCATCAAACCACAAGTAAATAGTTAGCAATATCAGCAAACCAAGGGGTATTATGGACATGATTTGCCTCTAGGATATGTTCATCTGGAAACGTCTCCTGAATTGGTATAAGAGGAGAATTCCCTTCTTGTTTCTCCAATCTGGACAAGTGATCTCCTACTTGATTTTTGACTCCCTTTCGATCTTGAATTTCTAAATCGAACTCTTGAAGTAGAAGTACCCATCGGATCAGCCTCGACTTAGCATTTTTCTTCACAAGTAAATACTTAATTACCAAGTGCCCTGTATAGAAAGTCACTTTGGTACCTACCAGATAAGATCGAAACTTGTCGAAAGCAAACACAATAGCAAGTAACTCTTTTTTTGTTACCGTACAATTCAGTTGAGCTTCTGTTAGGGTTTGACTTACGTAGTAGATGAGATGAAAAACTTTGTTCCTTCATTGGCCCAAGACAGCTCCAATTGCGAAGTCACTTGCATCACACATCAATTCGAATGGCAAATCCTAGTCTGGTGTGACGATTATGGGGCCGTGACTAATCGACTCTTCAAATCGTTGAAGGCTTTTAAGCATTCCTCATCAAACTTGAATATAGAGTCCTTCTCCAATAATTTGCATAAGGGTTTAGCAACTTTGGAGAAGTCCTTGATAAATCTACGATAAAAACCGGCGTGGCCCAAAAAGCTTCTTACACCCTTTACAGATGTTGAAGGTGGGAGTTTCTCAATAACGTCTACCTTTGCTTTGTCTACCTCGATCCCATGTCTCATTATCTGATGCCCTAAAACAACTCATTCTTATACCATAAAATGACACTTTTCCCAGTTGAGTACGAGATTCGTTTCTTCACATCGCCTTAGTACCATAGTTAGATTGGCTAAGCAATCATCGTAAGTATCTCGAAATACTAAAAAATCATCCATAAAAACTTCCAAATATTTCTCAACCATGTCAGTAAAAATAGACATCATACATCTTTGAAATGTAACAGGTGCATTACATAAACCATGTAACACCCCTTACCCGAGACCGTTGTCGGAGTCAAGCATGAGGCGTTACTTGACTTAACTTAAAAGTTCGGGGCATAAAAATTTGCTTTTAAAAGTTATATCACTGTTCATAATAAGGATGTCCACCTGCCCAGCAGTCACTAAATCAATTATAACCCGAGGTACGAAACTCAAAATTTAGATCCATAAATTTTACCTGAAACTAGACTCATATATATTTTTACCATAAATTTTTTATAATTTTTGGTTTAGCCAATTAGTACAGTTTATTAGTTAAAGTCTCCCCTGTTTCATTGATCGACTCTCCTGATCTCTCATCACTAAATTTCAATTATCTCATTTTACAAACTTCATATAGTGTTCTAACTTGTTTTTACAAAAAATAGACTCAATAAGGAATCTATACATATAAATTAAAACTCATAAATATTTTTGTACAATTTTTAATGATTTTCCAAAGTTAGAATAGTGGATTTCGAAAACCACTTTGACCTTATCAAACTAAAATGCAAATATCTCAGAATACATAATTCCTTTGTCTACACAGTTATTTTTCTATGAAACTAGACTCAATAAGATTTAATTCTATATCTCATAAATTCTCTAATTCATTTTCTACTATCCTTGGTGATTTTTCAAAATCACGTCACTACTGCTGTCTCAAAACTGATTCACTACCAATTTTTACTTTTTCATGATTTCTATGCATAATTTATCACCTAGACATATATAAAAACAAACACCTTCATACTTAGCCATTTTAATAAATATTCATCATCAAATATTTACATATCATCTTTTGGTCATATTTTAAGAATATACAATCGAAATACTGAGTTGTGGTGGTTGATAGTGTGAACGCTCTTCGACGTCTTCAAGATCCCGACTATGCTTGATAATACTATATGAAAGAAAAAGAAATAAAAGAAATAAGCATAAAGCTTAGTAAGTTTCCAAGTAAATAAATAACAACATTTATCATAAAAAAATATATTCATAAATTTTTATTAAGCAATAAGATCTTTACATTCTTCTTTACTTACTCTCTTACTCGTTTACTTACTTGCTTGCTTAACTTACTCCTTCGTTGCTGAAATTTCTTTTCTCAACTGATAACTGAGATACTCTTAATCTTATTAACTCACCTGAACTTGTCTATTAGGCTTTTACCTGAACTTTCATGTAACATTGTCTATTTATTAGCCCGTTGAGTCACTTGGAATAATAAGGATGCTCGGGTCTCCTGTCTGAATATAAGATGCCAAAGCTATGTCCCAGACATAGTCTTACATGGGATGTTTCTTTTACTACCAATGCCATATCCCAGATATGGTCTTACATGAGAGTTCTCATATAGGTTCCCATGCCATCTCCCAGACATGGTCTTACGGGGGACCTCTCATCTTGGTGCGAGCGCCATGTCCCAGACATGGTCTTACATGGGACCTCTCATCTCAGTGCCAATGTCATGTCCCAGACATGGTCTTACATGGGACCTCTCATAATCTCAATGATGCCAATGCCATGTCCCAGACATGGTCTTACATGGGATCTCTTTACCCAAATGTCATGACATTTGTATCCAATACATTCCTCATGTTTCAACAGGGCTTTTTAACACTGATTCTCTGTCATCTCATACTTGAGTTATGATTAGATATTTTCATGAAATAAATACATAATTGCTGAAAAATAACAGCATTAATAATAATTATCAAAATATTGCATTTATTTATTGTAAACTTACATCGGTACAAAATATGATCAAATCTAGAACTTTAGTCCTCAACCTTTTTCTTTCCCCGGTCTAACTCTGAATTTTTTTCTTCTTGATCTATAATAGAAAATTTAGCTTATTTAATACTCATGTTCATCAAAATAGTCATTAACTCAAACTTTAACAAAATTACATTTTTGCCCCTAAACTTTTGCATATTTACACTTTTGTCCCAAAGCTCGGAAATTAAACTTCATCCCTTATTCTTATGTTTTATGACATGCTGAACATTTTCCCCTTCTATAGGAACATCAAATTTCACTCTAACACTTACTTATGAACATTAGGTATTTTTACCGATTATGTCGTTTTACTCGCTTTCACTTAAAATCACTTAGCAAAAGTTGTTTAACATAATTTCAAGCTTCATATTCTACCATAAAACAACACAATAAACACATTTCATCGATGGGTATTTTTCCAAATATGAACCTAAGGTTAAATTATTGCTAGAACAAGCTAAATCAAGTTACTAGGACTCCAAAAATGTAAAGAACATTAAAAACGGGGCTAGAATAGACTTAAAATCGAGCTTGGAAGCTTAAAAAACCCTAGCCATGGTTTCCCCTTGTGAAATTCGTCCATGGGGTTGAAGATGGACAAAAATTGGCTTTTAATTTTGTTTTTAATTCATTTTAATAACTAAATGACCAAAATGCCCCTAATGAAAAACTTTGGAAACATACCTAACCATGTCCATTTTTGTCTACCAACTTAACCAATGGTCTAATTACCATATAAGGACCTCCAATTTAAAATTTCATAACAATTGGATGCCTCTAACATGTAGAACTCAACTTTTGCACTTTTTACAATTTAGTCCTTTTGATTAAATTGAGTGCCCAAACGTCGAAATTTTCGAACGAAATTTTCAAAAAATAATTTTGTGAAATCGTAGACCATAAAAATATAATAAAATAATTTTTTTTCTCATCGGATTTGTGGTCCCGAAACCACTGTTCTGACTAGGCCCAAAATTAGGATGTTACAAACCAAATGGCATGCGTCTAAATGCAAACGTACCGTACGGGCAGGTGAATGCCATTTAGTGTTGATCTTCTGGTGCTACAGTAATCTGATTATACCCTGAGTATCCATTGAGAAAATAGTAGTAATCTCGTCCTGCGAGTCTATGCAGCATTTGGTCTAAGAACAACAAACGAAAGTGATCTTTCCTAGTCGCCTTGTTTAGCTTTCGGTAATCGATGCATATTCTCCATCCCGTAAATGTTCTAGTCAGTATCAACTCATTGTTCTTGTTCTCTACGATAGTGATACCTCTTTTTTTGGCACGCACTAAATCGGGCTTACCCATGAACTGTTTGAGATGGGATAGATGATACCCGTATCTAACCACTTGATGATCTCTTGTTTTACTACGTCCTTCATGATGCGGTTCAGTCTTCATTGTCCATCGATCATCCCTTTTTTACCATCTTCTAGGATAATCTCGTGCATACATACAGATTGACTAATGCCGCGAATATCGGCTATGGTCCATCCAATGGCCTTATTGAATTGTTTCAGAACTAAGATAAGTTTCTCTTCTTGCTTTGTGGCCAATTCTACTGAAACAATCACTGGCATAGTAGAAATGTTACCTAAATAAACGTATTTTAAATCAGAAGGTAATACCTTGAGTTCTAATTTAGGTGGCTCATCGATCGACACTTTTGGTTGGGAATAGTCCCTCTTTTCTAACTCCAAAGATTCAAAATGGGAATGTGGATTAAATCCCCTTTGATTAGCTTCTAGCAAAGCTAAGTATTCATCCTCCTCTTCATCATTTAGAGGATCCGATGTCAAAATTCTTTCCAGTGGGTCCTCAACACAGTTGAGTTCCTTCTTCACTATTAAATCCTCTAAAACGGACATTTCAGAGCAATCATCCATTGAGTTAGGAAATCGCATAGACTTAAAGACGTTAAATGTTACATAGTCATCCTGAACACGCATAGTGAGCTTGCCCTTCTGCACATCAATAAGGGTCCTTCCAGTAGCTAGGAACGGCCTTCCTAGGATAATTGGTACTTCTTTGTATGCTTTAAAAACTACAATTACAAAGTCAGCAGGAAAGATAAACTTATCTACACATACCAATACGTCCTCAATTTTTCCTTCTAGATGTGCTAAGGATCTATTTGCTAGTTGAAGCGTATCTGTAGTTGGTCTAACTTCTCCTATCCCCAACTTCCTAAATATTGACATAGGCATCAAGTTGATACTTGCACCTAAGTCACATAATGCCTTACCACAATATGTTGCTCCAATGTTGCACGGTATGGTAAAACATCCAGGATCCTTCAATTTTGGGAGTAGTTTGTCTTGAAGATATACACTGCATTCCTTCGTCAGAGCTACCGTCTCAAATTATCCAAGTCTTCGTTTCTTAGACAAGATATCTTTCATGAACTTGACGTAGATCAGCATTTGCTCAAGTGCTTCAACCAACGGGATGTTGATGTGAAGTTGCTTGAGTACGTAAAGGAACTTCTTGAATTGAATCTCCTACTTCTGTTTCTGAAGTCTTTGAGGGTAGGGTGGTGGTGGTTTCATTACTGGGACTGATTTTGGTTGATTCGTCTTTGGCGGCAATTCTGCATATAACGACATTGTTAGCTTATCAAAATTAGCTGGTCCTGAGGTTACTTTGTCTGGTTTTTCAGATTCTGGTTCTGGTGAAACTAGAATTTCAACACTTCGTTGAATTTCTTACACTTCAACAGTGTTGGGCTGTACTATTTTTTCGCTCCTCAATGTCAACGCTTTACAATGTTCCTCCCCTAGATTTCTCGAATTCTCCATGTCACTAGGTAGAGCACCTTGTGGATGGTTCCTGAGTTCAGTAGCAAGTTGGTCCACTTGATTATCCAAATTCCTTAGAGTGGCATCGTTTTTTGCCATGTATGCCTTCAATAGATTCTCTAAGTTATTGGATGGTTCTGCTTAGGTTGGTTTCTAAACTTGTTGGGGGAAACTAGGTGGCTGAGTTGGTCTAGGTTGGGCGTAAGTGTTATTGGTTCCAGCCCTTGATTACTCTAGGAAAAATTCGGGTGATTTCGCCACGATGAGTTATAAAAGTTGGATTGCAGTCCTTGCCTCCCTCAGTTTCGATTTTTGTTACCCATGTAATATACGGATTCGAGGTTTGATGGACATTCTTCAAACAAATGTCCTTCCCCACAATACACACAGGCTATATTCTCAAATTGGTTAGGTGGTTGGGATGAAAAACTGTTAGACCCATTAGTGGTAAGAGTCTTAAGCATTGAGGATATTGAAGATACCTGAGATGCGAGTGAAGTGAGGGCATCCACTTCATGTATTCCAGCGACTCGTCTTCCTAACGCTGCTGAATTGGTTGGCCATTGATAATTGTTGTTGACAATCCTCTTAATAATTTCGTAAGCCTCATTATAAGACCTAGAAAGGAGAGCACCATTAGCAGAAGCGTCCACCACCATCCTCGTGTGAGCGTTGAGACCATTATAGAATGTCTCAAGTAGAATGCAATGTGGGATTCCATGATGAGGGCACTTTCATAATAACTCTTTGTACCTTTCCCATGCCTCATACAGGGACTTATCATCCATTTCTTAGAAGGCAGTGATCTCATTCCTCAACTTGGCATTCTTGCTCAGCGGGAAATACTTCATGAGGAATCACTTGGCTAACTCTTGCCATGTAGAAATAGACTTCGGTGGCAATGATTTTAACTAAGCACGAGCTCTGTCCCTTAGGAAATTCAGTCGTAGTGCATCTTCGGGTACACTGGCTAACTTGAAAGAATCGCTCACTTCCATAAATAGTCTTAAGTGAAGATGAGGATCTTCAGTAGGAATTCCACTAAATTGGCCCACAGTCTGAAGCATATGGAACATGACTGGCTTCTACTCGAATTATTGTGCCTCGATTTCAGGTCTCCTAATACCCAAATTAAGATCGTTAAATACTGGCACGGCATACTATCGTAAAGCTTTATCCCTATCATCAGCAATAAGGATAGGATTTTAAGAAAGGTTTGCTCCGTTTCCTTAATTCATATTCTCAAAGTTTATCTCTTCGGTTCTTCTCTGGTTCGCTTATCTTCTTCGCTGTCGAAAGGTTCGTTCTATTTTAGGGTCCACAGGGAGTAAGTCGATAATCTGTTCAATACTCATAACACCTTAAATAATCACAAAAAGATTAAGCAAGTAAAGATTTAAACAGGAAAATAAAAAAATCAAAATGTAAAAACAGATTCACAAATAATGACTTTTTTAAATAGTCCCCGGCAACGGTGCCAAAAACTTGGAACGAATAAAATGTGGAAGTGTACACAACCGCAACAAGTAATAAAGTGACAAGTAAATGTCGAGTTATCGTACCCATAGGGACTGTAAAAGAATTATTTATGAAAGTAAGTTTAAACACTTTGGTTAAAGAAAAAATATTTGGATTTGGGAAATGATTAAAAACTAGAAAACAAAGTAAAATAAAATAAAATAAAATAAAGTTCTAATTCACGATTTCAAAAGCTGATTTTAATCAAGATGATATAATTGTGTTGGATTAATTACATTTCCTTACCTTAGAATCATTAAACTTAAGAATATACTTATTACTAATAAATCACGGCAACTCGGTAATTTGCTAACTTATGAACATATTTACAAATAAAAAATCCATTCATCTCTTGTACATATTCCTATGTCAATTCGACCGATGAAACATATTTATAAAGATAAACATGTTATTGCACATACATACTTATTAGATTAAACAATCTCTCGCATATTCATATGTCGATTCAAACGATTAATTAAACCTAATAAGCATATAAAAGACTATTTAAGGTAAAAAAGTATCCTTACCTTGAAGCAATTTAATCACAATAATCTTGCAAGTTATGCAAGGCATATGTACCTGCCAAATACAATGCTAATATAATCTTCAACTACCTTAGAAAAATTAAACATGCACTGATTAAGTACTGTGTCCATTAATAACAATTTCAATGCATTTAAATAATTAATTCTTTAGGTATCTTACAATTGTAATGCAAGAATAACTCAATCATGGTTTTACTTAATCAAACACTTTACCAAGGCCTATAACAGCATAAACATAAATTTAACAAATCAAGAGGACGGAATGCAATCAACCCAACACAAATTAAATTCAAACTAAGCTAATTAAATTAACCATTCCAATAGCATAAATATTCAAAGATATGTTCATCATAAAAACAACAAAAATTAAAGTATAAAGAACACGAATCAAATCCAGTGGTTTTCCACGGCTTAACTAGGTTGCTTCGTTCTTCCTTCTTTGTTGTCCTCACCGGTCAAGGCTGCTATGAACACTGAATTTCTGCTCCAAAATGGCTGAAGAATACCCCTTTCCCAAGAGGAAAAATTGGCACAAGAGCAAGGAACTTTGAATGGGAAAATGAGAGAAAAAAGTGAGAGAGGAGAGAATAGTTGTGAGAGAAGAGATGTGAATGAGGGATGATTTGAATGGCCAGCAAAGGGGAGTTTATATAGCTGTGGATGGCTGCTAAAAATAGAAAATTTCAGCAGCCAAAGAGCCCCCTCATGGCCGGCCATCCTACATGGCAAAGTTGAGACTTTCAACTTTGCTAAAATTAGCCTGGGGCAAATCCGTAAAGCCTTAATTTAAAGTGAGGTTTGAATGAAATTTGGAAGTCTTCTAAGGGCCTTTTTGCAGCTCATTTAATCAAATAAAATTTTTTATTTAGGTCAGCATTTAAACAGTTTTGGGTTGCCCAATTGGTGGCTGGTTCGGTTCGCTTAATTTGGTTCAACTGGTGCGATTCAACTGGACTCTTGTTCCATAATTAATTAAAATTAATTTATTTAGCCCAAATTAAATTGGGAATAAATTAAAATTAATTAAATTATGAATTAATACACATATTTGGACTATCTTAGGCTGGAAATTATTTTGCCTTGTTACTTCGAATAGCTTTTCGATTTTGTTCTTCTAACGATGTCTGCAAGGTCATTTTTCGCCCTTTGTACGAATCTGTCAAAAATAATCAAAATTCACTAAAAATAATTGTAAAGCTAACTAGAAATTAACATGTTCAAATTTTTAATACAATTTAATTATTTTATGACAAAAATTCTATTGAAAATGCATGATTTTAAGTAAAATTAGGTATGAAAAAGTATATAAATCTTTGTATTTCCAACTATATAAATGAAATGGTAAGTTATATTTCATTTTCTATGAACTTACTGAGCATTATGTGCTTATGTAGTTTTTTTCCTATGTTTTATAGATTATCGAAAGCTCGTCAGAGATATATCACACTATCCAGCATAAATATCAGTAGTTTTTGAATGTTTTGGCTAAGGTTATAATGGCATGTATAGGTTGAAATGTAATGTCATTGTGATGAATGGTTGGCTGGTGGGTTGGCTTGTAAAACTTGTAAATGTTATCTTGGTTTGCCACCCTTGATGCCTTGATGGTTTATGTCATTGTGCTATCTCATGTTGCATGTTTTGGAATGGCTTATGTGGTATGTTTTGTGATAGCTTGATAATGGTAAAATTATGGTATGTTTTGAAAAGCATTGAACTAGTATTTGATGATGAAAATGTGACCAAATATACATGTTTAGGTAAGTTTTGGATGTTTGCATTTGAGGTGCCTTGAATGGCATATATATTAGTTGACTTTGGGACTCTTGAATTGGTCACTATATGTATGTTTTGATAGAGTTTTGATGCATTGACTTTGTGCACAAAAGGACTACAGGTTGATGCATGATTTGGTGTTGGAAATGGCTTCATTTTGGGTAAATTTATGTCCAAACGGCTTGAGACACGGGCGTATGACTCAGCCGTGTGTGACACACGGCCTGGAAACACGGCTGTGTGTCTCTTATAGGTTCTCTTACATGCAAGTCAGTCAGTTACACAGCCTAGCACACAACCTGACACATTGGCATGTGGGGTAATTTCAAGAGTTACACGGCTTGGCACACGGGCGTGTGATATGCCAATGTCACCCTACTCAGAGAGTTACATGAGTGAGCACACGGGCTGGGACGCAACCGTGTGTCTCTACTTCAAAGGTTACACGGCGTGAGACATGGGCGTGTGCCTCAACCGTGTGAGGTACACGGCCGTGTGACCCCTATAGACAAATTTTGTGAATTTTTGTTAAACCTTCTAAATGTTTTTGATTTAGTCCCAAATTGTTTATAAGGTGTTCCTAGGGCCTCAAGGGCTCGATTTAAGGATAATGTGTATGTGGATGATTGTTTTATAACATGTTCATGATAATGTATGAAATGTATGTTTAAATGTTTCGTTCATTTGGTAATGCTTTGTAACCCTAATCTGACGACGACTATGGGTTAGGGGTGTTACACTTAAAGTGCAAATAAATGTGAATCCGATAAGCGCGTAATGTATACAAATTTGTTATATAAATTGATGATTATGAGTACTTTGGCCTTGTGTTCTCTTGAAACCATTGGATATAGTTGGCATGCCATAAGATTATGAGTACTCACCCTTGTGTTTTGTGATTTTGGCATTGAGGCCCCGGGACAGTTTGGAGAGATAAGGTAATGTGAGCTAATGTAACACCCCAAACTCGGCTTAGAAGTTAGGCCCGAATTTGGCGTGTCACATTGAAGTGTTTTTCGAAAACCATGTTTTCATTAAAAACCCTTCTTGAAATTTTTAACTTTCTGTCATTTAAAACTTGTATAAAACCTCAGTTTGTGTTTGTTTATTTTCAATCGAGGTTTATTTAAAAAAATACTACCTTTAAAACCTTATTGTTGTGGTAGCTTAAGTTAAACCAAATGATTTACGAAAACGTGATATTTAAAAATTGAGGTGCGGAAACATAGTGTTAGAAAATAGTTATTGTTTTGGAAAACCATGTTCTACTCCTAGCAGATAGAAATCACATCAAATCCCAAATTTAAAATCCAAAAAATATAAAGGCCTTATTACAACCTGGACCAAAATCAAATTACTTAAGTAAATGAGCAAAACAGAATGAAACAAGTGCAGTTGTGTGGCCCTCTCTGAGTCCCTCGCAGCTCCAAACCGTCTAACGCTAGGGATTACCTGAAAGGTAAAAAACGGGGTGAGTTTACAAAAACTCCATGTGTAATCCCCTTATTAAAGAAACAGTCAGTAAACAGAAACAACACAATCTAGGCCTGAGCCCTTTAATAGTAACAGTACAGTGTGGATCTTAGCCCAATATAGTAACAGTGACGATTAGACCTTCGCCCCCATCAGCTTCGATTGGGCCTGAGCCAATATCAAATGGCACATATCACATATATCTGGGCCTAAGCCCATCTCAATATTAGAATCAGTATATGCAATGCATAAGTACCCATACCAACCTTGCACTTCGTCTCTTGTCCAACCCTACACTATTGTGGGGATTAAATCGACCCACCCATCCCTACACTTCTTATGTAGCACTAGTTGCGGCACTAACCAGTATTGTAGCAAAGCTCCTAGTAACCAGAATGGCTAAGAGCTGTAAATAGGATAACTATAAGCTACAAATAGAATGGCTACAAGCCATAAGTACAGTAATATGATTGGCACAAAGCCATCAGTAGTAGTAATATGACCGGTACACAGCCATCAGTAATAGTAGTATGATCGGCACAAAGCCATTAGTAGTAGTAATATGATCGGCATACAGCCATCAGTAATGGTAATATGATCGGTACACAACCATCAGTAATGGTAATATGATCGGTACAAATCCAACAATAGCATCGCAGCAAAGCTGCCAGCAACAGTATCGCAGCAAAGCTGCCAGTAATAGTATATGTGGCCAAGCCACCAGTAACAGTGATTGTGGCAGAGCCACCAGTACAGTACTTCCTCCATAACAGAATCCTCACCCCGATGCAGTATCTCGTGTATGCAGAATTCCATGCACGGAATCAGTCATACAAATCATAGACAAATCAGTCATTTAAATCACAAACAAATCAGTCATTTCAATCACAACAAATCAGTCATTTACATTTCGGACAAATCAATCATTTACATCATAGGCAAATTAATCATTTAACCCCGAGGGGTAAAATAGTCATTTTACCCTACAGGAGCATTACGATCATTTTACCCTATAGGGGCATTACAGTCATTTTATCCTACAGGGGCATTACGGTCATTTTACCTTATAAGGGCATTACGGTCATTTTACCCTACAGGGGCATTACGGTCATTTTACCTTACAGGGGCATTACGATCATTTTACCCTGCAGGGGCATTACGGCCATTTTACCCTACAGAGGCATTACGATCACTTTACCCTACAAGGGCGTTGCGGCCATTTTACCCTACAGGGGCATTATAGTCACTTTAGCCTATAGGGGCATTTCAGTAATTTTACCCTTCGAGAGTATTCTGATAATTTTACCTTTCGAGGGTTTTCCAGTAATTTTATCCTTCGAGGGTATTTTAGTAATTTTACACTTCGAGGGTATTTCGATAATTTTACCCTTCGAGGGTATTTAGATAATTTTACCCTTCGAGGTATTTCAGTAGTTTTACAACCTTTCCGAACGCCTATAGTCGCCATGAGCGACATAGATAACCTAAATGGTCATAATGGTGCAAATAGGCCCAAGGCCCATATTCAGCCCAAGTGGGGCCCACACACTCGTGTGGCCCAATTAGCAAAAATTTAGTCACGACTATGCGAACTACATAGCACGGTCCAAATTTTGTCACCAATCGTGGATATTATCCGTGTGGGGCCCACAAGCCCATTGAGCCCACACGGCCCATTCCGACCCATTACGGCCTAAGCCCATGGAAATGCTCATGGAGGCCTCTACAGTCTATGGCCCCTGATTTGTAGGTTTGGCTTTCGACACGAGCGATCGCATGCTTGTGTGATCCCAAACATCGTATTTCAGCTTTTACCATTCTACAGTTACAGTGGGGAGTTTACACACTTGATGCGATTTGCAGATTCCCTTCAATCTGAACACTCTTATTCCGCAAATTCATGATCATCGCACCCTTGGTTCCTAGGCAATGTGCCAATCAACCTCGACCACCACTAGCTAGGCATGGAAGCAATGCAGGTTGGAGAAAGCGACAAATACCTTGGAAACCTCGTCGATCTCCCTCTCCAGAACAAGGAACAAATGAGATATACAGCTCTCCAAAACAACAACCTTTCCAAATCCCAATATTCTCTACTCAAATCTCTCTATGACCAGTTCAAACTCCATTCAAACTCCCCTTTAGCTGTGTTTCAGTCCAATTCCACCACCTACCTATCTCAAGCAACAAAATAAATACTTCATTTCACACCCCAGGACTTGAACCTCAAACCTCACAGTTACACAACACGCCACCTTGCCACCATACCACAGGATCTCTTGTGATATAAAACAAACACTATTACTTATAAGGCCTATATGCCAATGTCCAGATTCATTTAAGAGCAACACTAAAAATTCTGCAAAAGCCAAGACTAGAACCCAGGCTTCTCAAACACTCCCAAACACTCCTAAATCACTTAACCACTGAAGCAGGCGTTCATTTATGCACAGTTTCTTAACTGTTCCCTTGCCCAATGCCCAATACTTCTAGGGCCCAAATTTCAGGGCGTTACAGCTAAGCTCTATTTACCGAGATATATTGGTGTATTGGATAGTGTTAGCTAAACGCTACGCTTTTGGGATATGTTTGACTCTTCGAGTCATTGGTGTGATGGAGATCCGTCTATCCAATGTGTGGTGGTAGAGCCCACTTTTATGTTTCATGCTTTGAGGTTGCCAAATTATCATTAATTTATTAATATATGAAATTGTCATGTGTAAATGCATGTGTATATATAAGCTAGATTTCTAGGCTATTAAAGCATGAATATGTTGTTTTGTCTTGATGAATTATCGTTAAATGAATTATATATGAGTTAAGTGTAATTACGTGTGAGAATATATGTTAGTTTTATGATTTAATGAAGCGTGAATATGTTATTTTGAATTAGTTAGAATATGGTTGTGAATTTGTTGTGTATACTTTATGGTTATTTCGACATTCACTGAGCTTGTTTAAGCTCACCCACTCTTTCTAACCATTGCAGTTATTTAGCATTTTAGGTGTGGAAATTCCAAAGAAGTCATCCATGTTAGACTTAGTGATTGAGTAGGTGATATTATTACTATTATTTTGAATTTTTGGAATAAGGTAATGTGGTAGATTGTTGGTGGATTATTGCAATGATGTTTTTAATGATTGCTTGATTTTATTATACATAGAATTAATAAACATTTGATGTTAGTTCATTAGCTTACTTAGCTTAAATTATTGATGATGCATTGAACTGCGAATATGGATGTGTTGATGATGAATAGTGACGTTTTATAAACTTGTTGAAGTGGTATATGTTTGATTGAGTTAGATGTCTTGTTTTGGTGTTATTTTTGTTGTTTTGTATAGAGGTATCGATAATCGTATATTTAGTATCGATAAATCCATGAGATTTTAAATGTGTAGGATGCCAGTAACTCAATTTGGTATCAACACCATTTCTTGAGTATCGATACTCTGGGTAATAAACCAATACTAAATAGGGCATCGATAATTGTTGACCTTAAATTTCTGCGGGAAAACAAAATGTTGGTTTGGTACTGATTTTCTGCTCGGTATTGTTACCATCTATGAGAAATATCTATACCATTAAATTAGTATCAATACCTACGTGATCTTTTGGTAATTTTTGCTAAGTGATCTTTAAGCATGATTTTAACTTGTTATAAGGTCGAGTATTGTATGTTTTGTGAATTTTAACCTTGCCTAGGGTATTCTTGACTTGGAAGGTCTATAACTGTTCAAATTTGAGGATGGTTGCATGTTAGTCAGATGTTATGTAATTTGTGATGTTGTGACGGTGGTGTAGCATTGATCGGATGTTTAACATCACAGCAATAATGTACAAGCGTACATTGTCGATGCAAGTATAGTAAACAGATGTGAGTCTATCGAATATCGATCCCACAGGGATGGTAGTCTTTTGTCTATTAATGTTGGTGCAATAACTAGATATAAAAGAGATAAATTGTGAGGATAGTTGTCGATGCTATAACTAGGAAACAATAAAATAAAATATGATAATAATAAACTGGGGTCCCCAACATGAATCTTCAACAGAATACTAAGTCCTTTCAAGGTATAAAAGTATAGGTGATTGTCGATGCAATAATATTCAATGTATATCTTACTCAACATTACTCCTCTATTTAATCTCAGACTTAGACATGCATATTAACCTCACCTTTCGATGATGGCAGTATGGCACTATTAAGAACAAGTGGACTAAATTCCTCTAATCCTCACTCAACTTCTGTTGAAATGCTTGTTGGCTCAAACTGTCACTGCAGTTTCCAGTGTCAGTGACTGCAATAACACTTCCGTGTTAAAAAACATTTAAACCTCAAGATTAAACAATAAAAGCAAGATTAAATAAGATAACATTTCACCAAGAATTCATCAACACTTCCATATAATCAGAAATTAGAGAGTAATCACCAACATTTAGAAAAAAAATTAAGAAAGAAACGAATGGAGAATACTACTACTAGACAAGTCGACTAAATCTCTCTATTCCCTCTTGTCTCGCACTTAGGTCTCCTCGTTAGGAGCTGGTCTGCATCGGTTTTCACATTGGCTCACCTATGAGAGGCTTAAGCTGCCATGGCTACAAGCTTCAAGGTAGTAGGATAATGAAGATGATGATAGAGAAAAAAGACTCCCTTTTTCTTCTCACGTCCACCTTTTATGTCCTCCCCAACAGTACAAGTGTCCTTTCCTCAAAATTATTCTGTCCTTGTATGTATATGTTGGTTATACTAGACTAGACAGCTCACACAATTTTGGTTCTTATCCAGATAGCTGTCAGGTGCAGCGACAATTCTGGACGCAATTTGGAATTAACTCATGCAGCGATATTGCAGGCAACTATCAGGTGTAGCGATAATTTTGGATGCAATTTGGAATTAACTCATGCAGCGACATTAATGCAATAAGATAACAAAATTAAGGATAAAATAGGTTAGGATTCACTGAGTTATAAAATGTAATTTGCTAAACTAAAATTTCTAAAATGTATGCTAAGGATAACTAATTGAGAACAAATTAACCAATAAGTAAGGAGAAAACCTATGTTCTTTATAGTGCTATCAAGCATCCTATGACTCGGGTTCAGTGACCGGGCTGGGTATAGGGTATTACATTTGGTGGTATCATAGCTTAGGTTACTTAACACTCGGACCTAAGTTATTGATGTGCGGATTGGGGTTAGGAAACCTATATGTCCAAATTTCTCTAATTTCTTGAATTGTTGACATACCTCTATATGAATCACATGAATTTGTTTGAAATTAGTGTAGGAACTAGAACACATTGCCTTTATTCTAAATTTTTCCTGCAAGAACATAACTTGGATCATTTCCCCACCACTCATACATTTTTTTGTTTGTACGTTTGATTAGTTTAGATTCGATATGCCCCGTAAACATGTGAATGTGAATACGATTGCTCAAGAGGATGGTACATCCTCTGCACCTCCTATGCAGCCTCATAGAGTGAACATACCTAATGAGGGTGTTGGCCCTTTTATGGAAGCTATGATTCGAGCATTTTAGAGGAGTATTGGTGCTTACCTTGCTCCTACACCAGCGAATCCTACACCTATTAACAGAGGATTATTGTAATGGCCCAAATTTAAGGTTATCGGAACAATGGTTTCGGGACCACAAATTCGATGAGGAAAAATTTATTTTTATTATATTTCTATGACCTACAATTTCACGGAAATATTTCGTGAAAATTTCGTTCAAAAATTTTGACGTTTGGGCACTCAATTTAGTCAAAAGGACTAAATTGTGAAAAGTACAAAAGTTGAGTTCTATATGTTAGATGTGTCCAATTGTTATGAAATTTTAAATTGGAGGTCTTTATATGGTAATTAAACCATTGGTTAAGTTGGTGGACAAAAATGGACATGTTTAGGCATGTTTCCAAAGTTTTTCATTAAGGGCATTTTAGTCATTTAGTTATTAAAATGAATTAAAAACAAAATTAAAAGCCAATTTTTGATCATCTTCTTCATAAGGCTGAATTTAGCAAGGGGAGAAGCCATAGTTAGGGTTTTCAAGCTTCCAAGATCCATAGTAAGTGATCCCAAGCCCCGTTTTTAATGCTCTTTACGTTTTTGAGATCTCGATAGCTTAATTTAGCTTATTCTAGCAATAATTTAACCTAGGGTTTATATTTGGAAAAATAACCATAGGTGAAAAGTGCTTATTTTGATGTTTTATGATAGAATATGAAGCTATAAATTATGTTAAACAACTTTTGCTAGCCGATTTTAAGCGAAAACGAGTAAGTTGACATAATCGGTAAAAATCCCTAATGTACATAAGTGTGAGAGTGAGAATTTGATGTTGTCATAGAAGATAAAAATGTTCAACATGTTATATAACATAAGAATATGAGATGAAGTTTAATTTCTAAACTTTGGGGCAAAAGCATAATTATGTAAAAGTTTAGGGGCAAAATTATATTTTTTCCAAAGTTAGAGTCGAGGGCTATTTTGATAAATGTGAGTATTAAATGAGTTAAATTTTCCATTTTAGATCAAGAAGAACGAAAGTCGAGGTTAGACAAAGGAAAGAATAAAGTTGAAGGCTAACTTGGTGAATTTCCTATATTTTGTACCAAGGTAAGTTTACGGTAAATAAATACAATATTTCAATAATTATCATTAATATTGTTATTCTCCAGCAATTATGCATTTATTTTATGAATTTATTTAATGTTGACTCAAGTATGAGATGACAGAGAATCGGTGTTAAAAAGCCCCATTGAAACATGAGGAATGTATCGGATACAAATGTCATAACATTTGGGTAAAGAGGTCCCATGTAAGACCATGTCTGGGACATGCCGTTGGCACCCAGATGAGAGGTTGCATGTACGAACATGTCTGGGACATGACATTAGCACCGAGATGAGAGGTCCCATGTAAGACCATGTCTGGGACATGGCGTTGGCACCGAGATGAGAGGTCCCATGTAAGACCATGTCTGGGACAAGGCGTTGGCACCGAGATGAGAGGTCCCCCGTAAGACCATGTCTGGGACATTGCAAGGGCACCGATATGAGAAAATCCCATGTAAGACCATGTCTGGGACATGGCTTTGGAATGTTATTATCAGAAAAGACCCAAGTATCCTTATTATTCCAACGTGGCTCAACGGGCTAGTAAACGAATCATGTTAATGAAAGTTCATCTAAAAGCATAAATGGCAAGCTCAGATGAGTTATAAGAGTTAAGAACTTACTATATTATCAATTGATACTCAATGTTTCAGCAAGAGAAGTATAAATTATGATCATGAGTTAACTAAGTGATACGAGTCACAAAGGCCCAACCCAAGCTCAAGAAGGTGATGGGCTTAAATCAAGAAAATCAAGATTCACTTTCTTGTTTTCAAGAAAGTCAAGAAACCGAATCTTGATCCAATTTTGCTGTTTGGAGCGATTTCAAGAATCAAGAAAATCAAGATTTCAAATCTTGGAAATCTTGGTCCAAGAAACTGAATCTTGCAGCCAAAGTGCATTGGATCTCCGTTACGAGCATCAACGACCCAATTTCGGTAGGAGATGGATCACGAGCCCAAATTCTTGAAGGCGAGGCCCAATAACCAAATTCCAGTCCAATCAAGAAATTCCTTCATACTTAGTTGAAAATCAGGCCAAAATGTCAAAGGGCCCAATTTATAAACATTTTAATTGTTTAATTTAATTTTTTAAGCTTTAGGAACATACATGTAAAATTCGGCCCAAAAACAGCCCATATATATGCTTGGCCGAATTTTCCTTTATTTATTCTATTAATTAGGTTTAATTTTATTAGTTACTTGTTAGATTAGGATTACTTGAGGCCTATTTAAAGGCATGGCCGGCCACCCCTTGTACATAACACTTAGATTCATTCTTAAATTTCAGATTTGAGAGAGCAGAATTTTCTTTGAGTTTTCTCCAAGATTTCTCTCTTGAGTTTTCTTTAGAAGTTGTTTTAACAATCTTTGGATTGTGGGAGCCATCTTCAACCTTTTTCTTGCCATCGATATTCTTTGGAGGGGAGATTAGAGCCGTTTGAAGGAATTTGTGAATTCTTTCGGGAATTCAAGGGTTCTTAGGACTTTTCTTTATTTCTTACTGTTTCGTTTTATTTCTTTATTCCTACTTGTGCCGATTCTTTATCTCATTTGTTTGCTGTTCTTCTTGTGTTTTTCCAGCCATATTCAACTCAAAGAATCGAATTAAATCATCATTCATTGGCAGCAAAGAGTCGTTCTCAAAAATCCCCAATTCCTAGGGTTTGGCCAATTGGATCTCTTTCAATTTGGGGATCAATTGATTGCTGGAAACTAGGCATTCTTGGCCGAATCGATCCCTTGGCAGATTCGCATCCTTTCCATACTTTCAATTCCGTTTGATTCGCTTATTCTATTTCTTTGTTTCTTGCTGCTCTTTTAATTGAATTTGGGGAATTTCAATTCAATTCTGATTTGTTTTTAATCTTGTTCTTTGTTTTGATTTCAGATCTGATTTGTCTAGAGCTTTCATAGGAGTTTCTCGTGACTTGGCAACTCGATCTTGGTCCGCGCGCAACCCCGCATCATTTGGTATCAGATTTTGGGCGTTTTGGGTGTTTTTGGTTGATTTCTAAACTGATCTCAATTTTTTAAAGCAAAAACAGCAGTTTTACCCAGAAAAATTGTTCGAAAAAATTCATTTAAGTGGGTAAAAGTTGTCCAATTGATCTAAAATTTTACATACATATTTGTGGCACTGTGATTGAATATAAAAAAATTAATCCCGCAAAAAAATCAGTCAAAAAAGTCAAAAAAGTCAAAAAAGATGAAATTCAATAAAAATTTTAAAAAAATATTCAGCAGGTTGAATTTGGTGCCCAAACTTTCCAGATAAAAAATTCAATATTTAAGGACAGTCCATATTTAATTTCATGATTTTTTGAGATCGGGAACACCTCGAACGAAGTTGTCAAGTTAGTCCGCAGTTTTTCGGGTTTTCTGTTTTCAGCAATTTTTATTGATTCTTAGCTTTAGGTTTTCATTTGTTTGCCTTTATTCTTCCTTTACGTTATCTAACACCTTCTTGTTTCTTGTGTTAGTAGGTTTTAAACGTGTGCACAACTTCTTCCTCGGTGCAACACGAATCAATTGGTGTCTCATCAGTTTTTGGCATCCTAGTGCAAATTAGGATTCTTTGGTACATCGGTTCATCCACTCTCTAATTGGTTGATATAAACTCTGATAAAGAACTCACAAGATTGAATTCTACCTCATTGAGAATTTAAATTTTCTTTTTGAGTGATTAACGGTGAGGTTTGCTAACTTTTATTTTTGAGTGTTGAATGTTTATTTTGTAGGTATTTCAAAAAAAAAAAGAGGAAAAAAATAAGATGGTAGTCCGCCGAACCCTTAATAGCCAAATGGGAGACGATTTTGATAACTAAAGGACCAATATTTTCCATTCTAGGTGTTTTATAAAAGGTAACTTATATACACTTATTATTGATAGTGGGAGTTGTTCGAATCTAGTTAGCAGTTATTTGGTGGATTCCTTAACGTTACCTTGTATCGAGCACCCTAAGCCGTATCACCTTCAGTGGCTTAATGAATGCTTAGAAGTTAAAGTTACAAAACAGTCCTTGATCACTTTTAATCTCGGGAATTATGAGAATGAGGTATGGTGTGATGTGGTCCCAATGCATGCGGCACACTTGCTCCTTGGACGGCCTTGGCAATTTGATCATGATGTTACATACCAAGGCAAGCTTAATAGATACTATCTTGTGTTTAAAGGCCGAAAATTCAATCTTGCTGTAACACCCCGAACCCGAGGCCGTCGCCGGAGTCGAACACGAGGTGTTAACAGACTTCAAACCACTTAAAAAAAATTTCCCAGACAAGCTGCCAGTCTGCGTACTAGTCGCTTTAAAAATCATATCTTGAGTTCTGAAACTCGAAATCCTGTTCCGTAAATTTTTCCTGAAACTAGACTCATATGCCCATCTACATATTTTTTTCTAGAATTTTTGGTTGGCCCAATTAGTACAGTTTATTAGTAAAAGTCTCCCATGTTACAGGGATCGACTACACTGACCTTTGCGCATTACGACTTGGATATCTCCCTCCACAGAGCTTCAATACTGATGCCTTTTGTTTCTATAGAAACTAGACTCAGAGAGGAATCTATACATATATGGCATGACTCCTAATTATCTCTGGTTAATTTATAATGAATTTCCAAAGTCGGAACAGGGAATCCAGAAACCGTTCTGGCCCTGTCTCACGAGAACCTAAATATCTCTTAACATACTGTCCATATGATCTTTTCGTTACTTTCCTATGAAAATAGATTCATCAAGGTTCGTTTACATAATTTATTCATTATTTAATTCCAATCCTACTATTTTTAGTGATTTTCCCAAATCTACATCACTGCTGCTGCCAGCATCTGCCTTTAAGGTAGACTTTACCTATTTCATAGTTTCCATGATTCAACTAGCCCTTTTAGCATAAATAGCACAAATTATGATAGTGATTAACCATTCCATACCAAATGATAATAACATTATGCTCAAACATATATAAGCCATTTTCGCATGGCTATATACATTAACCAAAATATTCTTCCGCCACTAGTCTATTTTATACATGCCATAAGATAATCCAAAACATAGCAGTACCAAACAGTGGATAGTGATAGTGTGACTAGTTGCTGACGATCCCCGAGCCTGTAGCTTCGCAATGAGATCTATAAAACAGAGGAAACAGAGTAAACGGAGTAAGCATTACAATGCTTAGTAAGTTTTAAGCAGTGTCAACAGATAACAATCAAATTATAACGTAGTTGTTCGTATTTTTATTTCACTCTTCCTTCGGGCATACCATCCCTTTACCGAATATGCACATCTCATCATATACAATAGGCAGATAAACTTTCACATAAAAGTGAGCTCATGTGACATAGATATATCGTATGATTTCACATCACCTCTCACACTGATCCGATGTCACATAATCATAGGAATAGTCTCATAGATTGCTCTCGTATGCATCACATAACTACCTTATGATTTAGTGCAAATCAAGCTCACATATAAAAACAGAACAGAGGATTACAGTGTCATTCTGCGCTGTCTCACACAACTTTAAGTATCTCATTATCGGAAATTCCTTTGCTTACACGGTTTCTTTTATAAGAAACTAGACTCATTGAGCTTTAATTTCATGTCTCATTCAGACTCTAATTCAAATCCATAAATTTATGGTGATTTTCTAAAGTCACATTATTGCTGCTGTCCTAAGCAGACTATTTCAAATTACCCTTGAATTCCCAAGCTCAAACACTTAAGAACTTACCATTTGAGCTTAGAACATATCATGGCCACATCATATCTTATTAAATCAACTCATCATGTCCTATTATAATTGAATTTACTCAACGTTTAATCACTTAAAACTTACCTCGGATGTGGTCGAACAATTTCGGCGGCTATTCGATCAGTTTTTCCTTTCCCTTGTTGGACGCCTCTCCTTTAGAGTCTTGAGCTTAAACAAATAAATTAACTCATTTAACCGCTTTGCTACATATATTGGTATCCACATTTTAATGATTTTATGACATACGAAACGACATGGTAAAATTTTCATCTTGCTACTTTATGTTCTTAGCTATTCGGCTAATAACCTCATGCAATTACCATACTATCAATAATCTAATCACACATGCATATGCATACTTGGACATTCGGTAATCACCTTTGCTAATTTTAAACTCAACATCACATAAGCTCCCAAGTGATGGCCGAATGCTTCATTTGTTACCCAACTAACCATTCAACAACCTCAACCTCATTACCACCCTTTTATGCCTAATTATCTAAGTCAAGATAAGATCATCAACATGCCTAACTATAGCCGAATGTGCAACATTAATCTATCATTTCTATCTCATTTAGCACTTAACATTTACCACATATCGATTCACCAAACTCTCCATCTATTCATGCTCTCATATTCGGTCACCCATACCCATACTAACCATATAACTAATTAATCCTAGGGTTAAACACAAGTGCAATATTGAAGCACCATGGCCGAACCTTCATGAAGTTGCTAAGACCCCTCATTTCTACTCCTCACACACTCTCACATCCAAACCTTTTTATTAAACACTCAAGCTCAATCATCTTCATGCCTCATCACCACAACATCAAAACACCAACCAAGAAAGACAACACCCATGGCCGAATATCATCTCCATCACATAGCAAGATTTAGACCATGGGCTAGGTAGAACTCAAACTAACAACTAAAACATGCATGCATCTCATGGAACATCATCAAACATACCTTAGTCTAGTTACATGCATGGCCGAATCTCTTCAACCTTTCTTCTTCCTTCCTCCTTCAAATTTTCGGCCAAGGTGTTAAAGGATGAACACCCTTTCTTTTTTTTTTCTTTTCTTTTTCTAGTTACGGCAAATGGGGGGGATGGACGAGACAACTTTGTTTTCATCACCCCTCCCTTTTCATTACTTAATTACTAACCTTTTCTTTATTCTTTCTAACATAACACACTAAGCCAACATGTTCCCAACATGTTTCCACCCATAGCATGGCCGGCCACTAGCTCAAATTTTGGGTAATTTGACATGCAAACCCATCATTTTCATAACATGCATTAATAGGCCACTTCACATTTGCCTAGCACATTTCTAAATTTTCTCACATAAGTCCTATTTAATAAAATTCACTTACAATTAACAAAATTCAAACATGAAATTTTCACACATGCATATATACATATAATAGACATAAAATATTATATTCAATTATTTCTGCAACTCGGTTTAGCGGTCCCGAAACCACTTCCCGACTAGGGTCAAATTAGGGGTGTCACAACTCTTCTCCCCTTTAGGGATTTTCGTCCCCGAAAATTTCTACCGATGCATAGTTTAGGATAACGTCCTCTTATTGAATTATATTCATATAAACATTAGCTCATCGATGGCAATTGTAATTCATTATTGATTTCGCATCGATCTGTAAAATCATTTTCTTATCTTAAAACAAATACATAAACATTTCTACAAGTATGCACATATATCTCATTTTCTTGATTTCATAAGTAATAATCACTTAATTTAATTCACAATTGCATCTCAAACACATATTAAGCACATATTAATATGTATAATTCACATCATCAACCCACATATTTGTAACCCATGTTTTCATTCATAAATAAGCTGTAACCTAACCGAAAGTACACATATACTCAAACATCCCAATAAATATCCTTTATAACTTTATCACATCTCAATATTCAACTTAACTCATTTCCAAAAGAAAAGTCAATTTCCACGTACCTGAACATTTAGTTCATTTAGCACATTCAATCATAGTTAACGTTACCCGTATACAGTCGAATAGGCATAAAGCCTAATATAATACTCTGGCATGAGATTTATTCTAGCGCATAACTCGTATATCCAAAATTATCAACATTCATCAAAAATTCTTTCAAACTTTCGAATGTCGAAACTTAATCAAAATAATTTCTTGAACAAGATTAACAAAATAGTGTCCATTCAGCAATAGCACATATAGCTCTTACAATGCCATATCCTAGATATGGTCCTACATATTCTCACATATCGAGCCGATGCCATGTCCCAGACATGGTCTTACACACTATCTCAAATCAATGCCTTCGTCCCAAACGAGGTCTTACATGAATTCCACTTCACACACTTAGTGCCCACTGACCGATCTCGCACTCATAGTGCTCGGTTAAAGGAATTCGCACACACACAGTGCCTCTAATTATTCACATACATAGTGCTCTTATTCATTCGTTAATACACATTGATGTGACTTAACCAAGTCTATAAACATCATGTATGTACACTTTTAAACATATCATCTCATTTAAATTTGAATTCGTATAGTAATGAATACTTAAACTTTGCTCAAATTACCGGCACGAAGCCTACTGGGCACGAAGGCCCGAATACACGTCACCAGCATGATTGCTCTTCGGGACCTAGCCCGGATATAACACCAGCACGAATGCTCTTCGGGGTTTAGCACGGATATATCACTAGCACGAATGCTCTTCGGAACTTAGCCCGGATACATCACTAGCATGAATGCTCTTCGGGACTTAGCCCGGATACATCACTAGCACGAATGCTCTTCGGAACTTAGCCCGGATACATCACTAGCATGAATGCTCTTCGGGACTTAGCCCGGATACATCACTAGCACGAATGCTCTTCGGAACTTAGCCCGGATACATCACTAGCATGAATGCTCTTCGGGACTTAGCCCGGTTATAGTAACTCGCACAAATGCCTTCGGGACTTAACCCGGATTTAGTAACTCGCACCAATGCCTTCGGGCTTAGCCCGGAATTAGTAACTCGCACAAATGCCTTCGGATCTTAGTCCGGATATGGTCACTTAGCACAAAGCCTTCGGGACTTAGCCCGGACATCATTCAAATAACCATGCACCTTTAACAATAAATCATGGCACATTCGTATTTCGTTTTCGTTAGCAAAACTCAAACACAAGACATTTATCATTCTTGCAATTTCGGCTCAATAGCCACACAAAGAGCATGATTTTAATTTGCTTAAAACATGATCTAATCAAATCATAATTTAAGCTCTTTTACTCAAGAACTTACCCCTTTCCGCTGTCCGAAATCGACTTGGTAAGGTCGCACCCTTAATATGAATAATTGATAGAAAGTATATATATATAGTGGGTTCGCACACATAGTGCTTAATAATCAACCACGCACACTTAGTGCCATGTACTTTAAACTCGCACACTTAGTGCCATGCATTTCAAGCCCGCACACTTAGTGCCAATCTCACAACCGTGAACACTTATTGCCCGCACACTTAGTGCTGAAAACCAACCACTCTATACGCTTCACTGCCTTTTTACATTCGACAATTTCGTCTCTACATACATATACACATATAGAAATACACATTAGTATATCATTTACATTACTTGAATACAAACACAACATGCTTATCGACCATTCAACTTCCAGTTCCATAGCCACATACAAAAATCACATTTATAGTCATAACACTCCTTCAAAATTGCATCACTTATACCCTTATAATCCAATCCAAATCGAAATTCAAATACGAGTACATGATACGTACCTGATCAACTTAATAATTTAGGCATATCTAAATGAAGTTATATCGCAAATTCTCATAGTCAGAAGCTTGCTACAGCTCGATCGGGATCAAGATTCATTACAATACAGCAAACACATTTTAATAGCCAAAAATCATCACACTATCATTTTATCACTTTATGGCATGTATAAATAGACTCACGCGTGCTACGTTAGTCCTAGAATCGACTAAACCGTAGCTCTGATACCAATCAAATGTAACACCCCGAACCCGAGGCCGTCGTCGGAGTCGAACACGAGGTGTTAACAGACTTCAAACCACTTAAAAAAAATTTCCCAGACAAGCTGCCAGTCTGCGTACTAGTCGCTTTAAAAATCATATCTTGAGTTCTGAAACTCGAAATCCCGTTCCGTAAATTTTTCCTGAAACTAGACTCATATGCCCATCTACATATTTTTTCTAGAATTTTTGGTCGGCCCAATTAGTACAGTTTATTAGTCAAAGTCTCCCATGTTACAGGGATCGACTACACTGACCTTTGCGCATTACGACTTGGATATCTCCCTGCACAGAGCTTCAATACTGATGACGTTTGTTTCTATAGAAACTAGACTCA
The DNA here is from genome assembly GCF_007990345.1 of Gossypium hirsutum. Taxonomy (NCBI): domain Eukaryota; kingdom Viridiplantae; phylum Streptophyta; class Magnoliopsida; order Malvales; family Malvaceae; genus Gossypium; species Gossypium hirsutum. The sequence continues at coordinate 31,509,271 of NC_053438.1, read as the reverse complement.
GAGAGGAATCTATACATATATGGCATGACTCCTAATTATCTCTGGTTAATTTATAATGAATTTCCAAAGTCGGAACAGGGAATCCAGAAACCGTTCTGGCCCTGTCTCACGAGAACCTAAATATCTCTTAACATACTGTCCATATGATCATTTCGTTACTTTCCTATGAAAATAGATTCATCAAGGTTCGTTTACATAATTTATTCATTATTTAATTCCAATCCTACTATTTTTAGTGATTTTCCCAAATCTACATCACTGCTACTGCCAGCATCTGCCTTTAAGGTAGACTTTACCTATTTCATAGTTTCCATGATTCAACTAGCCCTTTTAGCATAAATAGCACAAATTATGATAGTGATTAACCATTCCATACCAAATGATAATAACATTATGCTCAAATATATATAAGCCATTTTCGCATGGCTATATACATTAACCAAAATATTCTTCCGCCACTAGTCTATTTTATACATGCCATAAGATAATCCAAAACATAGCAGTACCAAACAGTGGATAGTGATAGTGTGACTAGTTGCTGACGATCCCCGAGCCTGTAGCTTCGCAATGAGATCTATAAAACAGAGGAAACAGAGTAAACGGAGTAAGCATTACAATGCTTAGTAAGTTTTAAGCAGTGTCAACAGATAACAATCAAATTATAACGTAGTTGTTCGTATTTTTATTTCACTCTTCCTTCGGGCATACCATCCCTTTACCGAATATGCACATCTCATCATATACAATAGGCAGATAAACTTTCACATAAAAGTGAGCTCATGTGACATAGATATATCGTATGATTTCACATCACCTCTCACACTGATCCGATGTCACATAATCATAGGAATAGTCTCATAGATTGCTCTCGTATGCATCACATAACTACCTTATGATTTAGTGCAAATCAAGCTCACTTATAAACTTGGAGTACATACCTGTTTAACCTTTCGCATTGAATATATTTATAAGCAATTCTTATTACGAAGTCTTACCCGGACATAATCTCCACACGAAGTTATCGGGTCTTACCCGGACAAAATTCCCACACGTAGTCATCGGGTCTTTAGAGCTCGGATATAGTACGAGCACGAAGCTTACGGACATTAATCAGTGATAATATTCTCGCATAAAGCCTGCGGGGTTTTAACCCGGATATAGTACTGACACAAATGCCCTTCGGGACTTATCACATTTATGCACTTTCACATTCATCACGTTGGCCACTCGGCCCCGTCACATATATGCACTTTCACATTCATCACATCGGCCATTAGGCCTTATCACATATATACACTTTCACATTCATCACATCAGCCATTAGGCCTTATTACATATATACATTTTCACATTCATCACATCGGCCATTAGGCCTTATCACATATATACACTTTCACATTCATCACATCGGCTATTAGGCCTTATCACATATATACACTTTCACATTCATCACATCGGCCATTAGGCCTTATCACATATATACACTTTCACATTCTTCACATCGGCTATTAGGCCTTATCACACATATACACTTTCACATTCATCACATCGGCTATTAGGCCTTATCACACATATACACTTTCACATTCATCACATCGGCCATTAGGCCTTATCACATATATATACACTTTCACATTCATCACATCGGCCATTAGGCCTTATCACATATATACACTTTCACATTCATCACATCGGCCATTAGGCCTTATTACATATATACATTTTCACATTCATCACATCGGCCATTAGGCCTTACTATCATTTCATATTCGAATACTCATAAACTTACAATATCATGATTTAGAATTCAAGTATGGGTTTAATCAATAGCTTATGAGCAACTAAAACAAGTTTATCAAAGTTCACAACATAATCTCAAATTCAGCACAAGCTGTTTTTCCTGAGCAATAGTCACTAAATTATTTATAACTGGAGCTACAAAACTCCAAATCACTTTCCGTTAATTTTTCCTGAATATAGACTCTCATATCTTCCATCCATAAAATTTCCAGAATTTTAGGTTTGGCCAATCAATACCAGATTTTTCTTAAAGTTTCCCCTGTTTCACTGTTTGACTAATCTGACCACTCTTCACTACGAATCAAATTTCTCATTGTACTGAATTCAAAATGTGTTGTATTTGATTTCATTTGAAACTAGACTCATTAAGGAGTCTAAGCATATAAATTTTATCTTATAACCATTTTTGTACAATTTATAATGATTTTCTAAAAACAGAACAGAGGATTACAGTGTCATTCTGCGCTGTCTCACACAACTTTAAGTATCTCATTATCGGAAATTCCTTTGCTTACACGGTTTCTTTTATAAGAAACTAGACTCATTAAGCTTTAATTTCATGTCTCATTCAGACTCTAATTCAAATCCATAAATTTATGGTGATTTTCTAAAGTCACGTTACTGCTGCTGTCCTAAGCAGACTATTTCAAATTACCCTTGAATTCCCAAGCTCAAACACTTAAGAACTTACCATTTGAGCTTAGAACATATCATGGCCACATCATATCTTATTAAATCAACTCATCATGTCCTATTATAATTGAATTTACTCAACGTTTAATCACTTAAAACTTACCTCGGATGTGGTCGAACAATTTCGGCGGCTATTCGATCAGTTTTTCCTTTCCCTTGTTGGACGCCTCTCCTTTAGAGTCTTGAGCTTAAACAAATAAATTAACTCATTTAACCGCTTTGCTACATATATTGGCATCCACATTTTAATGATTTTATGACATACGAAACGACATGGTAAAATTTTCATCTTGCTACTTTATGTTCTTAGCTATTCGGCTAATAACCTCATGCAATTACCATACTATCAATAATCTAATCACACATGCATATGCATACTTGGACATTCGGTAATCACCTTTGCTAATTTTAAACTCAACATCACATAAGCTCCCAAGTGATGGCCGAATGCTTCATTTGTTACCCAACTAACCATTCAACAACCTCAACCTCATTACCACCCTTTTATGCCTAATTATCTAAGTCAAGATAAGATCATCAACATGCCTAACTATAGCCGAATGTGCAACATTAATCTATCATTTCTATCTCATTTAGCACTTAACATTTACCACATATCGATTCACCAAACTCTCCATCTATTCATGCTCTCATATTCGGTCACCCATACCCATACTAACCATATAACTAATTAATCCTAGGGTTAAACACAAGTGCAATATTGAAGCACCATGGCCGAACCTTCATGAAGTTGCTAAGACCCCTCATTTCTACTCCTCACACACTCTCACATCCAAACCTTTTTATTAAACACTCAAGCTCAATCATCTTCATGCCTCATCACCACAACATCAAAACACCAACCAAGAAAGACAACACCCATGGCCGAATATCATCTCCATCACATAGCAAGATTTAGACCATGGGCTAGGTAGAACTCAAACTAACAACTAAAACATGCATGCATCTCATGGAACATCATCAAACATACCTTAGTCTAGTTACATGCATGGCCGAATCTCTTCAACCTTTCTTCTTCCTTCCTCCTTCAAATTTTCGGCCAAGGTGTTAAAGGATGAACACCCTTTCTTTTTTTTTTCTTTTCTTTTTCTAGTTACGGCAAATGGGGGGGGGATGGACGAGACAACTTTGTTTTCATCACCCCTCCCTTTTCATTACTTAATTACTAACCTTTTCTTTATTCTTTCTAACATAACACACTAAGCCAACATGTTCCCAACATGTTTCCACCCATAGCATGGCCGGCCACTAGCTCAAATTTTGGGTAATTTGACATGCAAACCCATCATTTTCATAACATGCATTAATAGGCCACTTCACATTTGCCTAGCACATTTCTAAATTTCTCACATAAGTCCTATTTAATAAAATTCACTTACAATTAACAAAATTCAAACATGAAATTTTCACACATGCATATATACATATAATAGACATAAAATATTATATTCAATTATTTCTGCAACTCGGTTTAGCGGTCCCGAAACCACTTCCCGACTAGGGTCAAATTAGGGGTGTCACACTTGCTCCTTTAAATCCCAGTGATGTATATAAAGATCAATTAAAAATGATGAAATTTTGTAAGGGGGTAAGGGAGAAAGGACAAATACAAAAGACAGAGAGAAAAGAGGCTAGTAGTGAAAAAAGTCAAAATCTAAATAGCCCAAAGGTGAGTGAATCCGTAAGTGGTAAAATGAGAGTGAAAAATTTGATGGCAACAAAAAAAGATGTGCGGAGAGCCCTACTCAATAAACAATCTTGTATCCTTGTGAGGTTTAGGCAAAACTATTTATCTTTATCTAACATTAACGAAAATTTGCCTAGTGTGTTTCAATGTTTTTTGCAGGATTATGAGGATGTTTTTAGTAAGACCCCTAAAGGTTTACCACCTTTACGTGGGATAGAACACTTCCATTGGCCACATACGAAAGATAACTTTCAACTTCAATACCTTTCCGATGAAAGATGCTTTCATACGATCAACATAGGCAAGGTTGAAGATGAAATCACACTACATGAGCCTGAAGGTAAGCGAGGTAAGGAATTTTTAGCAACTGAGTCCCGTGTAGATCTGAAAATTATTGATAAAACTTTTGGTGACTTTGTTCTTAAAAGATCCATTCATTTTGATCCGATTAATTGTTATTCTTCGATTGTGGTTGATAAAGTCATTACGAAAGGAAGCGTGAGTTGTTATTCTCTTGATTTGCCTTATGTAAAATCCTCGAATTTGTGCAAATCTGTTATGGTGAATAAGGTAACGAAATTTGCCAAGTTTGTTTTCAATTTATATTCGTGCCTTAAACAGTTTATGTGGTTGTACATGAAGTTTGAGTTCCATTTGACAAAGGTTAACTCAACAACGGAGCTTTGAATACACTATGCCCCTGATGAGCGAAGGTTTGTTTTAAATGAAAAAGGTAAAATCGACCCTTATTCTTCTGCTTATCAAGGTAAGATGCTTGAAACCTTTGAAACAGTTTTGTACTCCTCGGATAGTGATAAAGATCGTGTTGATGAACACTTAGATCGAAACGTGTTTGACTGTCCTATTTTATTTATTGATGATCTATCTGTTTGATGGTTGATAAAAAGATTCTTGTTTTTGATAATGCATGTGTGAGTGAATCTATAGACCGTCGATTAATGCATGGTATGATTATGCAACTCTATGAACCATGTGAATCTTTTCAAATACCTACTTGTGACGATTATGTTTACCATTTGATTTATTACTCGAAATTTATTCATGGTTTGTGGGACAAATTTGAGACGACTGAATGCCTTAAAACATGTCCATCTTTGTTTCGAATATTTGACGAGGCAGTGGCGAGTAAATTAGATTGTTTGCATGGTAATCTGAATCTGTCCATTCACATGCGTTATACCTGTTCTGTTATGCTTATGATTGGACTACAAGCTTGTTTCCGTTGCTATTTACTATCTCATGGCTATTCCTTTCAGTGGACTCAATTGCCATTAGTCCCGTTCGATAGAGGAAAGTCGAGTTCATTTGATTTTTCAGATTCGAGGACGAATCTTTTTGAGGAAGGGGGGAATGATATGAGTCACAAAGGCCCAACCCAAGCTCAAGAAGGTGATGGGCTCAAATCAAGAAAATCAAGATTCACTTTCTTGTTTTCAAGAAAGTCAAGAAACCGAATCTTGGCCCAATTTTGCTGTTTGGAGCGATTTCAAGAATCAAGAAAATCAAGATTTCAAATCTTGGAAATCTTGGTCCAAGAAACAGAATCTTGCAGCCAAAGCGCATTGGATCTCCGTTACGAGCATCAACGACCCAATTTCGATAGGAGATGGATCACGAGCCCAAATTCTTGAAGGCGAGGCCCAATAACCAAATTCCAGTCCAATCAAGAAATTCCTTCATACTTAGTTGAAAATCAGGCCAAAATGTCAAAGGGCCCAATTTATAAACATTTTAATTGTTTAATTTAATTTTTTAAGCTTTAGGAACATACATGTAAAATTTAGCCCAAAAACAGCCCATATATATGCTTGGCCAAATTTTCCTTTATTTATTCTATTAATTAGGTTTAATTTTATTAGTTACTTGTTAGATTAGGATTACTTGAGGCCTATTTAAAGGCATGGTCGGCCACCCCTTGTACATAACACTTAGATTCATTCTTAAATTTCAGATTTGAGAGAGCAGAATTTTCTTTGAGTTTTCTCCAAGATTTCTCTCTTGAGTTTTCTTTAGAAGTTGTTTTAACAATCTTTGGATTGTGGGAGCCATCTTCAATCTTCTTCTTGCCATCGATATTCTTTGGAGGGGAGATTAGAGCCGTTTGAAGGAATTTGTGAATTCTTTCGGGAATTCAAGGGTTCTTAGGACTTTTCTTTATTTCTTGCTGTTTCGTTTTATTTCTTTATTCCTACTTGTGCCGATTCTTTATCTCATTTGTTTACTGTTCTTCTTGTGTTTTTCCAGCCATATTCAACTCAAAGAATCGAATTAAATCATCATTCATTGGCAGCAAAGAGTCGTTCTCAAAAATCCCCAATTCCTAGGGTTTGGCCGATTGGATCTCTTTCAATTTGGGGATCAATTGATTGCTGGAAATTAGGCATTCTTGGCCGAATCGATCCCTTGGCAGATTCGCATCCTTTCCATACTTTCAATTCCGTTTGATTCGCTTATTCTATTTCTTTGTTTCTTGCTGCTCTTTTAATTGAATTTGGGGAATTTCAATTCAATTCTGATTTGTTTTTAATCTTGTTCTTTGTTTTGATTTCAGATCTGATTCATCTAGAGCTTTCATAGGAGTTTCTCGTGACTTGGCAACTCGATCTTGGTCCACGCGTAACTCCGTATCACTAAGTAAACCAGCAAGAGAACGAGAATGTGATTAAATAAAGAGTAAACTAGAGATCTAGACATTTGAGTTTAATTATTTGTGTTAAATGTTGTTATTTATTTGCTAGTAAACTTACTAAGCATATGCTTACTTCTTTTATTTTTATTTCTCTTATAGTATTGTAAAGCTACTTTCGGTAACTTAAAGACGTCAGAGATCGTCCACACTATCAACGACAACAACTCTGTAATTTATGATGAACCATGTTTGTGTTTTGGCATGTATAGGGACTTAGTTATTTTGAATGTTTGTATTTATGATTTTGCTAAAGAATGATATGTAAGTATTTTTTGATGAATGGTTGTTAAAATGGCTAAGTATGAAGGTGTTTGTTGTTACAAATGTTTAGGTGATAAATCAGCATAGAAATCATGAAAGAGTAAAATTTGCAAAGAAACAGATTTCAAGCAACAATAGTGACGTGAATTTGAAAAATCACCTACGATAGTATAAAATGAATTAGAAGGTGAATGTTATATAGAATTAAATCTTATTAAGTATAATTTCATAGAAAAATACTGGTGTAGCAAAATGAATTTTATATTTTAAGATATGTGAATTTTAGTGAGACAGGGGCAGAACTATTTTTGGAGTCCTCCGTTCTGAGTTTAGAAAATAATTAAAAATTATACAAAAATGGTTATAAGTTTTAGTTTCTATTTCTAGATTTCTTATTAAGTCTGTTTTCTGTAGAAATAAGTGAGAACAACATATGAAAATCCTACAATGAGAAAGCTTATTTTTAGTGACAAGAGGTCAGGATAGCCGAGTGGTGAAATAGGGCAGACTTTAACTAATAAACTGTACTAATTGGCTAAACAAAAAATTCTAAAAAATTCATGGTAAGAATAAATATGAGTCTAGTTTCAAGGAAAATTTATGGATTTAAATTTCAAATTTTTTAGCTAGAGTTATAACTAAATTAGTAATTGCTGCGCAAGTGGACAGCTTTGTTGTGAATTGTGAAATTAATTTCAAAAGAAAAATTTTATGCCTTGAATTTTTAAGTTAAGTAAAGTAATGCCTCGAGCTCGACTCCAGCAATGGCCTCAGGTAAGGGGTTTTACATTTTGTTGGTAACAGAGCCAGGTTTTGTCAGTTCTCAGAATACTCAGTATGAATAAGAGTCTACCTATACATGCCATACTTATATTTTGATAGTGTGACGACTCCTGACGATTTTAAAATGTTTTTCTTTTATAGTTATGAATCTCGAACGAGTTGACACTGATGAAGTAGAGAGTAATGCGCTCGCTTCTGCAAAAGGGACTGTGCCACCAGATGTTAATGTTAGTGAAAGGCTCATATCAATTACTCAGGGAGGAGGAGCGAGAGAAGCCTTCTTCCAAGCTATGGATGTTTGGTTTGCTGAGTTCATGCGTATGAATCCAGCTGTGAGACTTCCACCCCCTCATGATTCTCAGGTTCCCCATGTAGCTTCCCCAGCTGCAAGTATAGTTATCAGAGAGAGACCTCTAGTTGATAAGATTCGAAAACAAGGGGCCGAAGAGTTTAGGGCTACCAAAGACGATGATGCTGAGAAAGCTAAATTTTGGCTCAAAAATACTATCCGAGTTTTTGAAGAATTATCTTGTACACCTAAAGAATGTATGAAGTGTGTTGTTTCACTTCTCCGAGATTCAGCCTATCACTGGTGGAAGACTCTCGTGTCAGTGGTACCGAGTGAGAGGGTTACCTGGGATTTCTTTTAGGAGGAGTTCTGTAAGAAGTATATCAGCCAGAGATTTATAGATTAGAAAAAGAAGGAGTTTCTTGAGCTAAAACAATGTAAGATGACCGTGGCTGAATATGAACGCGAATTTTTCAGACTTAGTAAATATGCCCGGGAATTTGTGTCCACCGAAACTAACATGTGCAAAAGATTTAAAGATGGGCTTAATGATGACATTCAACTATCAGTGGGTGTATTGGAAATCAGAGAGTTTGTTGTTTTGGTGGAAAGATCATGTAAAGTAAAAGAATTTTTAACAGAAAAAGAGAAGGCCAAAGATGAAGTTGAAGTGCAAGATACAAAAAAGAAGTAGACGCCAAAATGTCCTCAATGTGGTAGATGCCATCCCAGAGAGTGCAGAGCAAGTGAAAATGTTTGTCTTAGATGTGGTGCACCAGATCACTTTATACGAGATTGTCCTAAAATAGCTAAGAGAGAAGTTATACTCAGTGCGAGATCAGGAAATGTTTCTACCAGAGGTAGACCACAGAGAAACCCAGGAGTTGGAGCGAATAACAGGGGTATGTCCAGAGACTCAACAGTTAGATCAGATGTTAGAGCACCCGCAAGAACATATGCTATTTGTGCTCGTGAAGAGGCATCCTCCCCTGATGTAATTACTGGTACATTTTCTCTCTAGGATACTAATGTTATTGCATTAATTTATCCTGGCTCTACACATTCATACATATGCACAAAATTAGTATTTGTTAAAAATTTGTCTGTTGAACCTACTAAATTTATGGTTAAAGTCTCGAACCCCCTGGGCCAGTTTGTGGTGGTGGATAAAGTTTGTAAAAATTGTCCACTGATGGTAAAAGGTATTTGTTTTCCGGTTGACTTGATGTTGTTGCCTTTCGATGAGTTTGATGTGATATTGGGAATGGATTGGTTAACTCAGCATGATGCAGTAGTAAACTGTAAACAGAAATATATTGTGCTGAAGTGCCAAAATGGAGAATTACTTTGAGTTAAATCTGATCAGACAGAGGAATTATCTGATGTGATTTCAGTGATGACAGCTCAGAGGTGTGTCAGAAAAGGGCATGATGTTTATTTGGCATATGTGTTGGATACTAAGGTATCTGAGTCAAAGATACAGGCAGTGCCAGTTGTATGTGAATTTTCTAATGTGTTTCCAGAGAAATTATAGGGGTTGCCACCAGAAAGAGAAGTGGAATTCTCTATAGATCTGAATCCGGGAACTACCCCAATTTCCATAGCTCCGTATCGTATGGCTCCTACAGAACTAAAAGAGTTAAAGACGCAATTACAGGAACTTGTTGATAGAGGTTTTGTTCGTCCGAGTCATTCACCCTAGGGTGCTCTAGTTTTGTTTGTGAAAAAGAAAGATGGGTCTTTGAGATTGTGTATCGACTATCGGCAACTCAATAAGGTAACTATAAAGAATAAGTACTCGTTGCCTCGAATTGATGACTTATTTGATCAGCTGAAAGGTGCCACAGTATTCTCGAAGATTGATCTCCGATCGGGTTATTACCAGTTATGGGTAAAAGAGTCAGATGTGCCAAAGACAGCTTTCAGAACCAGGTATGGGCATTATGAGTTTCTGGTTATGCCGTTTGGGCTGACTAATGCACCTGCAGTATTTATGGATTTGATGAACAGAATATTTAGACCGTATTTAGACAGGTTTGTAGTAGTTTTCATTGATGATATTTTAGTCTATTCTCGAGATGAAAATGAGCATGCAGAACATTTGAGAATAGTGTTGCAAATTCAGCGTGAAAAGAAGCTTTATGCTAAATTCAGTAAATGTGAATTTTGGCTTCGAGAGGTGGGTTTTCTCAGACATATTGTATCTGCAGAAGGCATCAGGGTAGATCCGAGTAAAATCTCAGCTATTGTCAATTGGAGTCCACCGAAGAATGTATCTGAAGTTAAAAGGTTCTTGGGTTTAGCTGGCTATTATCGGAGATTTGTATAGGGGTTTTCTATGATAGCTTCTCTAATGACCCGTTTATTACAGAAAGATGTTAAATTTGAATGGACGGATAAATGTCAGCAAAGTTTTGACCGATTGAAGAAATTGTTGACGGAAGCACCTGTGTTAGTACAGCCTGAATCGGGTAAGGAATTTATTATTTATAGTGATGCATCATTAAATGGTTTGGGCCGTGTCTTGCTGCAAGAAGATAAAGTAATAGCCTATGCTTCAAGACAGTTTAAGCCACATGAAAGAAACTACCCGGTACATGATCTTGAATTAGCTGCTATTGTATTTGCATTGAAAATATGGCGTCATTATTTGTATGGTGAAAAATGTCATATTTATACTGATCATAAAAGCTTGAAGTATTTGATGACACAGAACTATTTGAATTTGAGACAACGCAGATGGCTAGAATTGATAAAAGATTATGAATTGGTTATTGATCCGGGTAAGGCTAATGTTGTAGCTGATGCTTTGAGTTAGAAATCTCTGCTTGCTTTACAAGCTATGAATGCCCGGTTGTCACTAACTGATGATGGTTCAATCATAACTGAAATAAAGGCTAAATTGATGTCTGGGACATGGCGTTGGCACCAAGATGAGAGGTCCCATGTAAGACCATGCCTGGGACATGGCATTGGTACCGAGATGAGAGGTCCCCCGTAACACCATGTCTAGGACATGGAATGGGCACCGATATGAGAACATCCCATGTAAGACCATGTCTGAGACATGGCTTTGGCATGTTATTATCAGAAAAGACCCAAGTATCCTTGTTATTCCAACGTTGCTCAACGGGCTAGTAAACGAATCATGTTAATGAAAGTTCATTTAAAAGCATAAATGGCAAGCTCAGATGAGTTATAAGAGTTAAGAACCTACTATATTATGAATTGATACTCAATATTTTAGCAAGAGAAGAATAAGTTACAATCATGAGTTAACTAAGTAAACTAGCAAGAGAACGAGAATGAGATTAAATAAAGAGTAAACAAGAGATCTTGATATTTGAGTTTAATTATTTGTGTTAAATGTTGTTATTTATTTGCTAGTAAACTTACTAAGCATATGCTTACTTCTTCTATTTTTCTTTCCCTTATAGTATTCTAAAGCTACCTTCGGGAACTTAAAGACGTCAGAGATCGTCCACACTATCAACGACAACAACTCGGTATTTTATGATGAACCATGTTTGGGTTATGGCATGTATAGGGACTTAGTTATTTTGAATGTTTGTATTTATGATTTTGCTAAAGAATGATATGTAAGTATTTGTTGATGAATGGTTGTTAAAATGGCTAAGTATGAAGGTGTTTGTTGTTACAAATGTTTAGGTGATAAATCATGCATAGAAATCATGAAAAAGTAAAATTTGCAAAGAAACAAATTTCAAGCAGCAACAGTGATATGTGAATTTTAGTGAAACAGGGTCAAAACTATTTTTGGAGTCCTCTATTCTGAGTTTAGAAAATCATTAAAAATTTTAAACAAATGTTTATGAGTTGTAGTTTATATTTCTAGATTCCTTATTTAGTCTATTTTCTGTAGAAAGAAGTGAGAGCACCATATGAAAATCCTACAATGAGAAAGCTTATTTTTAGTGACAAGAGGTCAGGATTGTCGAGTGGTGAAATAGGGGTGAATTTAAATAATAAACTGTACTAATTGGCTAAACCAAAAATTCTAAAAATTTTTTGATAAGAAGAGTTATGAGTGTAGTTTCAGGGAAAATTTACAGATTTAAATTTTGAATTTTGTAGCTCGAGTTATAACTAAATTAGTAACTGCTGCACAGGTGGACAACTTTGTTGTGAATAGTGAAATTAATTTGAAAAGTAAAATTTTATGCCCCGAATTTTTAAGTTAAGTAAAGTAATGCCTCGAGCTCAACTCCAGCAACGGTCTCGGGTAAGGGGTGTTACAATTACTGCTTGAATGTCTGTCGGTGTTGGGTCGTAAAGAGTTTTCTAGAGTAAAAGGGATTGATCCAATCGTAGCTGAGTATTGGTTGGAAGGAGTTGAAAGGATCCTCGAGCAAATGTCCTATACTGATGAGGAGAAGTTGGGTTGTACTGTGTCTCTATTCGACTGTGAGGCTCATCATTGGTGGAATACTATAGAGAGAGGTACTATTGCTAACCAGTTGACTTGAGATTATTTTCTTGAGGTTTTTAGGAGGAAATATATAAGGGAGCAGTATATAGAGGCTCGTAAACGTGAGTTCTTAGACTTGGTTCAAAGTAATTTTACTGTAGCTGAGTATGAGTAGAAGTTCTTATGACTAAGTCAGTATGCTCTTGAGATGGTTATTTCTGAGAGGGACTATTGTAAGAGGTTTTATTTTGGACTTAATCGTGAGATTCGAGTTTACTTGGTAGCTCAGAACGTGGATTTGTTTGATGAGTTGGTTGAGAAAGCAAAGGCTACTGAGGAGACTTTGGCTGAGCCGCCTCGTTCTGCGGTAACTGAATCTGGTAAGAAAACTTTTGATGATGCATTTGGGAGACTTCTTAAGAGATGACGTTATACTCAAGGTTCTGATAGGAGTTCACAACACGAGTTTCGGTCGAGTCAGTCTAAGCAGCATAGTAGTGTTGCAGTTAGTACTGGAGGTTCAACGGGTGGTTTTGGATGGCCGCTTTATGCACATTGTGAACACAGGTTTCTTAGTGAGTATCGTAAACTGACAGGTGGATGTTTTAACTGTGGCTCGAAGGAACATATGTTGAGGGATTGCCCAAACAGAGTTGAGGTCTCACAAACTTAGAGTTTTTCACTTGCATCTACGCCTACTAGAGGTCGTGGTCGCGATAGAGGTAATTGGAGACTAGTTGGCTAGTGAGTTGTTGCTCATACTGTTGCCACTCAAGTCTAGTCAGGAGGTCCAACTTGAGTTTATGCTATTAGGGAACCAAAGGATCAAGATTCGATCATTGAGATTTCCGGTATTATTGTCTTGTGATCAATCCATTTATTCTCATTGGTAGGTTTAGGTTCTACGTCTTCATAAATTTTGAGCGACTGAGCTAATAAGTAGAGAATCCCAATAGAGACTATTAAGTTAGGAACAACTCTTACGAGTTTTTAGATGTAACAGCCTAAATTTGGGGCTAGTCGGAATAGTGGTTTCGGAACCACAAATTCGACGAGAAAAAAAATGATTTTCATTATATTTTTATGGTCTACGATTTCACAAAATTATTTTGTCAAAATTTCGTTCGAAAATTTCGACGTTTGGGCACTCAATTTAGTCAAAAGGATTAAATTGTAAAAAGTGAAAAAGTTGAGTTCTATATGTTAGAGGTGTCCAATTGTTATGAAATTTTAAACTGGAGGTATTTATATGGTAATTAGACCATTGGATAAGTTGGTGGACAAAAATGGGTATGGTTAGGCATGTTTCCAAAGTTTTTCATTAAGGGCATTTTGGTCATTTAGTTAATAAAATGAATTAGAAACAAAATTAAAAGCCAATTTTTGTCCATCTTCAACCCCTAGGCCGAAAATTGCATGGGAAAACCATGGCTAGTGTTTTTCAAGCTTCCAAGCTCGATTGTAAGTCCATTCTATCCCCGTTTTTAATGATTTTTACGTTTTTGATATCCTCGTAACAAGATTTACCTATTTTTACCATTGTTTTGAACTAGGGCTTGTGTTTAAAAATTTACCCATGAATGATATACCTGTATTTTGATTTTTTATGGAAGAATATGAATGTTTGGAGTGTGATAAACGATTTGTACTAAGTAATTTTCGATGAAAATGCCTAAAAGGATTAATTTGTAAAAGTTATAAAATATGTCACAAGTGTGTGAAAAAGTGAGTATTGTGGACTGCTATAGTTATGAAAATGGTTCAACTAGGCCTAAAATGCAAGGAAATTGAATAAAAATTACTTTACGAGCCAAGGGGCAAAATCGTAATTTTGTGAAACTTTAGGGGCAAAAACATAATTTTGCCAAAGTATGATTTTTGGACTGTAATGAATAGTGTGAAGGTTATATAAGTTAAACTTATTGTTATAAATCAAGAAAGATGAGAAATTGAAATTGATCGATAAAAAGAAAAGTGAGAAAAAGTGAAAAATTCTCGAATGAACCTTTGGAATAAAAAGGGATACGAATGAAGTGACAAAAATGATCACATGTGTGGCACGGATTTTGTGTAGGCCATTATGTAAAACTGAAAGTGATGGTCACTTTTGTAGTACTATGTGCAGGCTACTACGTGTACCGGAATGAAAGGTCACATGTGTAGTACTATGTGCAGACTACTATGCGTACCAGATAGTTTCGATCACGTGTAGTACTATGTACAGGCTACTACGTGTTAGAGTATGCCTAAAGATCAATCATGATATGGTTGTAATAACATACTTGATTTATCATGTTTATTAATATAAGGCGTTACCATTATTATTTCAGTTTCTTTTCTGTGTGTATAAATAAACTGTTTTCTAATAATGTCCTAAGAATAATATGATTATTCTTAAAAGATCCTTAGTCAAGTATTATTGTTGGATAGGACAACAATAATGCATTAAGACTAACATGTAGTTGATTGATGATAAAGAGTTATCATTGATATGGAATATCAGAATCGATGCATGAATATGTGGTTAGAGAACAACATATTGGACTGACCCATTATGAGTATGTTTCTTGGATTATTATGTAATTGTCACGACATTACTCATAGTGATAATATGTATATGATCCTCAGACTTGAGATCATCATAATCCCAACATCGTAAGTAGTATATTTTGATACAGTCAAACGTACACCGTAACTAGTTGTTCTATAAAGGTTGGTGTTGGATATACCACAATCGATGTAGAGGGATATGGTTGGTCGATATAGAATAAGTCCCTCCTACATAATGGGAGTAATATCTTAGGCCACTTGATTAAGTGAGACTAGAAATGTATGGCCATGCTCAAATAAGTTGATATGAGATGTCATACTTATTTGTATATCGTAGTCTGTTTAAAATATCAAGGAATATGGAATGGACTATACAAGTGTGACTATTCCATGACTTGTGTCCAATTCAGAGATAAAGGACTTAAGGATTATTGCATAAAAGGTTAATCATAAAAGGTTATGTCAAATCATGATCTCTTGTGACTTAGGTAGCAATGATGCATTGCTAGATGCCACTCATTGTTTGTAACATTGGAATCGTTCTAGTATTACTGCTAACGTTACAAGAACCTACAGGGTCACACCCTATAGTTAAAATGAACGGAATAAACCATAGTTGGTATTGTTTTTAGGTGTCACTTGAATTAAATTAATTATAGAATTAATTTAATTCGATTTCCAACACATTATGTACAAGGTTGTTGTACACATAATGAGGTTAGCATATGAATTCAAATAAATATATGGTTTACCGAAATTATATTATAATTAATGTAATTATAATTTTCAGTTTAAAATATTATTATATTTATTTTAATTCATAAATAAAAACCCTAAAAAATAAATAATAAGGATATAAGTATCTCGTTTTTCTTTGTTTTTGGTCTAGCAGCCGTCAAAGAAAATTCACTCTCAAAACTGTTTTGGGGATTTCTTCCGTTCGTAGTCAACTGGGTGGATCACGTAGAGGTTGGAGTCTCGATAGATTGCGGCTTAGTTCGACTGTAGATCAGACCACACGTTGTTGAGAAGTTACTGTCTACTCAGAACAGCATTAGGTAATTCCATAACCCTTTTCACCCCGATTCATTCCTCACACATGGATCCGTGGTTAGGGTCGCCGATTATTAAATTTTTTCGCTGCACTGTAGGGGTGTCGGTGATCCAACACTACGTGTATCAGATGGTAATGGTCAAATGTGTAGTACTATGTGCAGGCTACTATGTGAACCAAACATCATTGATTAGTAAGGTGGTTGCTATGTGTTGATTCCACCGGACATCATTGATTAATAAGGTGGTTTCTATGTGCTGAATCCACCGAGTATCTATTATTATTCTAAAGTGTTCATCGGGAAATTGACTAAGTGTAATTAAATAATGAATATAGATGTGGAATTGAATTGAATATCGACTTAGAAATGGAAAAGTGAATTTTGAATTGAATTGTGATTGAAAGTGAAAAAGTGAAATTATGAAATAGTACATTTAGCAATAAAACAGTTTAGACAGCAACAGTTGTGTGATTTTGAAAAATCACCAAAAATGGTGGAGATTGAATTAGAGGCTAAATAATATATGAAATTGAAGCTGAATGAGTATTTTTACATAAAAGAAACAGAGTAAGGAAAAGAGTTATATATTTTGAGATATTTTAAGTTTAGTTAGATAGAGTCAGAATGAGTTTGGAATCCCTTGTTCTGACTTTATAAAATTCTAAAACATTGTACAAAAATAATTATGGCATAAAGTTTATATGTTTAGAATCCTAAATGAATCTTTTTTCAAGAGAAGCAAACGGAAACAATATCTAAATGCTGTACAATGAGATAATTAATTTTTAGTGAAGAGAGGTCAGAGCTGTCGAGCAGTGAGACAGGGAAAACTTTAAAGAATAAACTGTACTATTTGACTAAACCAAAAATCTGAAAATTTTATTGTAATAATATATGTGAATCTAGTTTTATGGAAAATTTACGGATCTTAATTTAGAGTTCTGTAGCTCTAGGTAAAAATAATTTAGTGACTCTAACTCGAGTAGACAAATTTGAATATACATGTGAGTGAATAGTGAAACTGTAGTTAATGTTGTTTAAGTGTGTTATACACATTCAGGATGTGGAAGAACATATGAATGATTTGTGTATAATTGGCCATATGCTCGATTTGATAAACGATTGAAAAGAAATGATGTTTATAATTGTGCATTATTAGTTATAGTTAACGTTCATGTGAGAAAATAAAGTTTCATAATATGTGTATGTGGTATACTTGGTATATGATTTGGTATGTAGCAATGTCAGAAATGGTTTATGAATTAACACATGTTGATAAGTTTGATACATAAATAAATGTGGTGCTTATCCATGCTTATAATGCTTATACTATATGTTTATTTCGCTAGCATGTTTGGTGTGTATGCTTAGGCTTTGGCCAAGTTGTGGCTGGATTATGCCACATTAAATTTATAAAATTATGCATTGAGATGGTAAATGTCTAGATGGAAATATGCTTGTGATCATAAAAGGATGCTAAGGTTTAAAGTTTGTAATCTTTATTAAAATGGTTTATCATGTGGTTAGCCTTCAAAAAGACTAGCTTGCGACTATGGTTGAGTGTAATGTTTATATCTTGTGTGATATGCATAGGAAACGGGAGTGAAAAGGAAATGAAATACTAGGTTCATGCTTGAAGTGTAAAATTATGCAAAAAGGGGACGTTAAGTTAAACGATAAATATGTATTAGTATTGAACTTAATGAAATTGAATTGTATGTGAATTAAATGGAAATTGCAAATGATATGATTTGAATTAAATGAATTATTGTGGTATTGAAATGTATATTGGATTGACAAATTGAATTGAATCGTGAACATGAGAATCGTGAATTAAATGAAATGAAAATGAAGTATTGAATTGCATGAGTATGTATTGGGTCTTAGAAGCCCTATTTGTTACAAATATAGTATTTTGAAGTTATAACGTGAAGATTTATAAAAGCATGTTAAAAATTTGAAGAGTTTAAATTTGAATGAAATTTTATAACTCGATTTAACATGTTTATAAGTGTATGTGTTCTGGTAATGCCTCGTACCTTATTCCGGCATCGAATACAAGTAAGGGGTGTTATAATGTGACACCGCCAGATTCAGTCATAATGTTTAGACTGGATTTGGGGTGTTACATTTGACGAGAGTGTCATAGTGAATAGGGGAAACTGTTGGTAATTTCATCGTAGGATAGTTCATGGTAGTGAAGAGAATCTTTAAGAAAAGCAGTAGGAAATTAAAGAGAATATGAATCAGAGTGTGTAGCAAAAGTGTGATGGTTGGTTTAAAAGTAGAAATAGCATATTTTTTAATTAAGCAAGTGACGTGTCAGATAGGAATTTCAAGGGAAAATTTCTTTTTAGAGGGGAAGAGTTGTCATACCTCAAAATTGGGCCTAGAAATTTTGAGGGTAAGTTAGGAATTTTGGCTCAGAATAGGTTCAAAATTTTTGAATTATGGTAACCCAAAATTTTTTCCGACTATATCTTTTTGAAAATTAAATTAATTTTTTAAAATGATGTACAAAAGACCTTTAATTTTGAATAGACGATTGTTTTGTAAAATGTATTAAATTAAGAGTAGTTTTGAAGAAAATAACCCAAGTTTTAAAATCAGCCCATTTTTTCACCTTTTCAACCTACTTTTGACGTGAATGAAAAAGAAAGAAAGAAATCCCTTCATCTCTTTTCTTTGTGCCATCCACTAGAAAAAAAACCCCCAAAATTTCATCTTTCAATTTTTAGTCTCTATTACTCCAATATCTTGTTTTCTATTATCCTTCAAACATAAAAACCCCTTTGAATTTAAAGAAAGACACCAAGAGCACCATTAAAACCACTTATTTTTCTTCAAGTGAGTTTTTCTGGGTTTTCAATCAAACATTTGTTCGTCCTTCAACTAAGGTAATGTCTCAATTTCTTACTAGTTTTTAATGTTATCTATACTTTAAAAGTGAGCTTTTCTCCATTGAATCAAGAGTTTTGAATAAATGAAGAAAATTGGGTCGTTAATAGTGAAATACAAGATTTTGTATAAAACCAATGTTTCACCTTGTTTTAGTATGATTAAAAGGTTTCTAAACTTTCCCTAAAGTATCATTAAAAGATTCTAAGGTTTTAATGAGCTTTCATGAAAATGGCTATTTTATGTCAAACTTTAGAACCATGAATCTGTGTAAATTTGTGTAGTTTGAGGGTTGGGAATTGTTCTTAGATGTATAATTAGATTATTTGAATTGATTATAGGTAATGAGATTGAGTAAAGATTAAGATATTTGAGTTTCAAGGTTGTTAGTCGAGAATTTCAATTCCAAGAGGAACTAGCCTTAGACCTGTGTTTTTGTTTGTTTAAGGTGTGTTATAGGTTATAAATGATTGTGTATATTGTCTGGTTATTATGTGCGAAGCTTCGGAGTTGTTAGCACCTTCGCGAGTGAGGCAAAAGGTAAGGAAAAGCTAGTTTAAGCTTTTGGTAATTAGGCGAAAGGGTGAACGGTGAGTATTTGGAATCGTTACTTGTAGAAACGATTTGTAGTGTTAAATGGGAGCTTAGGAGTAGCCTAAACCCTATCCTAAGTTTCGACTGTAAGCTATCTTGTTTCCCTCGTTAACATTGTGTGATATGTAATAATGTGTGTGGATTGTAAGTTATGATGTGCTAATATGATATGAGACACACACTTGAGATAGTATTTGTGTAATATGTTAATTGTGGGTATGATTTACATGT
Source organism: Gossypium hirsutum (assembly GCF_007990345.1). Lineage (NCBI taxonomy): Eukaryota > Viridiplantae > Streptophyta > Magnoliopsida > Malvales > Malvaceae > Gossypium > Gossypium hirsutum. The sequence goes on along the minus strand of NC_053438.1, from coordinate 31,489,270 downwards.
CAAATGACAATGATGATGTTGTGTTTGTGATATAAATGTGCAGTGAAAGTGTGCAAAAATCGCTAAGTACGTATGTGTTGAATTGTGGAATGTGATGCTAATGTAACAGGTAATGTGTGTGAATACTTGTATGTGATAAATCGATTTTAATGCACACATATGTGGTCGAATATGTGATGGTTCAATGAGCATAGTCGTGGCACTTGAAGTGCAAATAAATGTGAATCCGATAACCATGAAATGTGTATAAATTTATGATATGAATAATGATTATGAACAGAGATTATGTACATTAAAATAGTAACTAAATGTGTGTATTTGCAAACATTTTGGCCCTGTGATCTCTTGAAACTGTTGGATATAGTTGGCATGCCATAGGATTGTGAGTACTCACCCTTGTGTTTTGTGATTTCGACATTGAGGCCTCTAAAAAATTTCGACATATCCATTCACCGGGATATGTTGGTGTGTTGTAGAGTGTTAGCTAAATGCTACACTTTTGGGATATGTTCGACTCTTCGAGTCACTGATGTGTTGGAGATATGTGTATCCAATGTGTGGTGATAGAGCCCACTTTTCTGTTTCATGCTTCCAAGTTGCCAGATTATCATTTATTGATTAATATATGACAATTTTGCGTGTAAATGCATGTGTATATATAAGCTACATTTTTGGGCTATTAAAGCATGAATACGTTGGTTTATCTTAATGAATTATTTATATACGAGTTAAGTGTAATTGCATGTGAGAGTATATGCTAGTTTTATGATTTAATGAAGCATTTATATGTTATTTTGACTTGGTTAGAATATGGTTGTGAATGTGTTGTAGTATGCTCATGTTTAACCTTGGATGTTGTGTATACTTTGTGATTATTTCGACATTCACTGAGCTTGTTTAAGCTCACCCACTACTTCTAACCGTTGCAGATATTTAGCATATGCGGTGTGAGGGGTGCGAAAATTCAAAGGAAGTGATCCAAGTTAGACTTAGTGTTTAAGTAGGTGATATTATTATTATTTTGAATTGCGGGAATAAGGGAATGTGCTAGATTGTTTGTTAATTATTGCCATGTTGTTTTAAATGATTGCTTGATTTTATTATTCATAGAATTAATGGAGATCTAATGTTAGTTCATTAGTTTACTTAGCTTAAATTATTGATGATGCATTGAAATGCAAATATGGATGTGTTGATGATGAATATTGAGGTTCTATAAACTTGTTGAAGTGGTATATGTTTGATTGAGTTAGATATCCTATTTTGGTGTTATTCTTGCTATTTTGTGTAGAGGTATCCCTAATCAGGTATTTAGTATTGATACCTCCATGAGATGTCGAATGTACAGGAAGTCAGTAACACAATTTGGTATCGGTACTCAAGGTAATAATACTGGTAGTTTTGATAAGGTATCAGTAATTGCTGAGCTTAAAATTTTATAGAAAAATAGAAAGCTGATTTGGTATCGATCTTTTTATTGGTATCGGTGCCATCTATGAGAAATATCGATACCATTGAATTAGTATTGATAGCTATGTGATCTTTTGTAATTTTTGTTAAGTGATCTTTCAACATGCTTTTAACTTGTTACAAGTTCAATTATTGTATGTTTAGTGAATTTTAATCTTGCCTAGTATAAAACCCCAAAATAGGGCCTAGGAGTATTTGGGGTATTTTACGAATTTTAGCCTTAGAATATTTGGAATTTTGCAATATGATTTACCGGTAAATTTTTTTACTATGGTTTTTTAGAAAATTAAATCAATTTTTGAAAATAAATTTGAAATACCTTTCATTTTGCAAAAGGACTAATTTGTAAAAGAGTCAAAAGCAGAGTTTTTATGAAGCAATTTAACCATATTTTAAAATTCAAGCAAAAAACCCCCATTCTCCAAATTATTTCACGTAAAAACAACCCCCAAAATTAGTGTTTGTCGTCCTTTGATCTCTCTTGCTATTCTAACCAATTTTGAACTTCAAATCCTGATTCCTTTTTGTTTCTATCATCCATTGTCAAGCTTTCAAGTTCTTCGGGTTTTCGATCAAACGCTCAGTTTTTTGTCAACTAAGGTAACGATTAATCTTCCTATTATTTTTAAATATTATTTAGTCTTTAAAACCAAGTTCTTAGCCATCAAATCGTATGCTTTGAATAAAAGCTAAAAATTGGGCCAATAATGTTAAATTTAGGGATTTTCCATGAAAATGTGGTTTCAAAGTGTTTTTCAATTCGTTTTAACATGATTAGAAGGTTTCAAATTTTACTTTTACTTTTTGTTAAAGAATTATTGATTTTTGATGAATTTTCAGAAATTAGCCATAAAATAGGTCAAAAAAGTTGATACAATGAATCGAGTATTTTATTGTAGTTTAAAAGGCTAGGAATTAGTCATAGGTGAATTATAAGATGAACGAAATTGGTTTTAGGTGAAAAGATTAAGCATAGATCAAGATATTTGAATTTAAAGTTTGTTATGTTATAAATTTCGATTACATGACAACTTAGTTTAGGATTATGTTTAGTTGAGGATTATGTTTTGTATGCTTGTAATGTGTCCTTGGCTGATTTTTCGATGTACTATTGTGTGAATTTGTTGTGTTGAAGTTCCGGATTTAATACAACTTTCTACGAGTAGAGCATAAAGGCATGGAAAAGCTAGTTTGAGCTTTTGGCTTTTTGTTGAAACTGTAATTGGTGAGTGTTTGGAATAATTGCTTGTGGACACGATTCAATTCATTATTTGGGAATTCAATAGTAGCTTAAACCCCTACTCTAAATTTCGAGTGTAAGTTTTATTATACCTATGTTTATCTTGTGAATTATGTACTTATGTGAATGTGAATATGTGAACTGGGATGAGACATGTGATATGTGGATATGATAACTATTGTGAAAGTGAAAATGTGTACATGCTATGTGTATTTTACATGTTAATGACAATGTTTTGCTAAAACTACAAATATGCAATGATAGTTCACAGATAATTGGTAAGTGATTTGTGTTTGTTTCAGATACTTTGTTCTTGTGATCTTGAAACCATTAGATATAATTAGAATCCCATAGGATTGTGAATACTCACCTATATGTATAGTGATTTTGGGCATTGAGGCCCTGGGACATGTTGGAGGGATAAGGGAATGTGAGCTAAGCTTCATTCAACGAGACATGTGAAGGGAAATAAGGAGAGTCTTAGCTTTATGCTTCACTTTTGGGACATGTTTGACTCATGAGTCTATGTTCAATATGTTGGAGATCTATGTATCCGATGAGTGATGATAGAGCTCACTTTTATGTTTTCATAGCAAGTGCCAAATTATCTTAAAATGTATATATGTGTAATGTGATGTATGCCTAAATGACTATGAGTCCATTACATAATTCATCTATAAAGATATTTTAAATATTGTGATATATGCTTGAATGTTAGGTGATTAAATATGTAATAGGATTTATGCTTAAAAGTGGATATGTTTACCGTGTAAAAGAACTGGTAATGATTCAAAATTAAGTATAATATGACACTAGAGTTGGAACTGTTGAGGTTATGCTATATGGTTCTTTTGTTGATGCTTGATGAATTGTTTGCATTATGGTTATTTTGAGTGTTCACTGAGCTTGTTGAGCTCACCCACTCTTTTTAAACCATTGTAGATCAATAATATGCCGGTGTGAGCGATGTGGTTTCCAAGAGGTGGTCTAAGCAAGTCTATTTGTTATTTCGTAGGTGTTCTATATTTATTTACGCTTTGGGGAATAAGGCAACGTAGTAGATTTGTTTGTAGCCATGTTAACTTCTAGACATTTTGCTAGGTTTTGGTTTGGTTTATAAAGATTACATGTTATTGTTATGCTTTGGGTTCATGAACATGAAGATGGATTGACGTTACTTACTGAAACATGATTTTGTGATATTAAACTATTAATTAGGTCGTTGAATGATTATTTGTTGAAGTACTTGATGTATGATATTAAGGAACTAAATTGGAATGGATTAATTGCTTATGTATATCGCATTTTTGAGGTATGGAGTAGAGGTATCGATAATCGGGTTTTAAAATTGACACCTCTGTGTTTTGAAACATGTACGAAGTCAGAATAGAGATTTGGTATCGATACCTTTGCTCGAGTATCGATACTCAGGGTTAAAATGTCGATATTTCATGACAGGTACCGATAATTTTTGAGACTTTGTGATGTGATCCCAGCCCAGGTTAATCGAGTTGTTTCACAAGTTTGCCCGATCGTCGACGAGGAGAAGTTCTAGCAGCCAAAAAGGTGTAAATTTGTTTTAAAATTTATGGAAGCCTACAAAGTGAATTTTTGAAATGATAGAAGGTTTAGAGAGATGTAGGTTCGGTTTAATAAAGGAATCAAAAGATAGTTAATTTGGGATAATTTTTGGGAATGGAAAAATGGACTTAACTCTAGAAACGATTCAACAATAAAGAGCTGTAGCTAAATTCAGCTGATTGAAGTCCAATAGGCAGCTTCTAGACTAAGCAAATGAACTTGGAATGCTTGGAAAGGTGCATGGCAGTAGCTAGGTTCGGCCAATGAGCTTAAATGAGCTCATTAAGATGCAACTCTTGGCTGAAAAAATACCAGCATTAAAGAAGAAAGTGTATGGCCAAAATAAGTGTGAAAAGTCAGCTTTGAAGAGTCCTTTAGGTGTGAACATGCCCAACCAAATAGACATGGGTGTGAACTCCAAGTGTGAACGGCATTATGCTGATTTGGGGAATGAATTTGGCCAGCTGAACATTCACTTGAAGATCCATGTATGTATCATCAAGTTCATTGAATCTGAGGTGAATGCACATTGCTTAATGTCTCTTCCAAATTTGGCTCACCTACACAAAAGATGAATGGAATTAAATTAATGCACATTCAGCAAGTAAAGATGAATTATAACATATTAAAAACCAGCAGCAAACAAAACAATTAATCTGCTCATAAATTCGGCTGAACTTAGGCATAATAAATTAGAAATAAGACACATTAAATAATTGTAATAAAACAAACACATTTATGCTGTGTAATAGTTAAAACAAATTAAAAACATGTATTGAAATAATACATAATTAACACACTTAATTAAAATGTCCAGATTTAAACCAATTAAATACTAACAAATTATTTTGAACTGAATTAACTAATTAAACTAGTTTATTTAATTTAGTCCAGCTACTAATAATTGCATAAATTAAAAACCAAGCTATGTTTGAGCTTATTCGAACTCTTGGAGCTGGAATTGAGCTATATGGAGCTCAACGAAATAAAATTGAGCTAATTCAGCTCGCATGGGTTTGCTCGCAATGCTTAATAAGCTAGTCCAAAAGTGCTCATGGGGCGTGGTCGTATCACTTTGGGTTTTTAATTGAGAAACATAATGCAAGTTTGGTATAGTTCTTCCAAGTGGTATCGATACCACTTAAAGAAAATATTGATACCCTAGTGTCAGTATTGATACCTATGTGACAGTTTTGAGATTTTGTTAAATGGACCTTACGCATGCTTAAGTATTATTATACGACTATTTGATGGATGGTTAGCATGTAACTTTAGTAACTAACAAATATTATTGACTTAAAACCTATACGAATGGTAATAAGAAAGATGATTCTTTTATAATGTACTTTCACTCATTGTATATGACATGAGATGGTAGTATGGCATCCCATATTCGGGCTTGGTGACCAGGCTGGGTATAAGGTGTTAAACCTAGGGTATTCTTGACTTGGAATCTCCATAAATGTTCAAATTTGAGGATTTTTGTCTGCTAGTGAGACATTATGTAATGTGTGATGTTGTGATGGTGGTGTAGCATCCTATTACTCGGGCTCAACGATCAGGCCGGGTATAGGGTGTTACACCCTATTTTAATTGCACACAGTTGGGGCACATGGTTTTGCAACACAGCCGTGTAATCTTATTTTCGAACTTTACACATATTGAATATTTAATATTTGTAGTAATATTTGAATGGTTATGTTGTTATTTGATTTGTTAAATATCGTAATACTCCTTAGCCCTAATCCAACGACGGATACAAGTTAGGGGTGTTACATATTATTTAGGCTTGTACAATAATAATGCATTAAGACTAATATGTAGTTGATTGATGACAAAGTGTTGTCATTGTCATAGGTATGTTAAAATCAATACATGAGTATGTGTTAGAGAACAACATACTGAACTGACCCGCCATGAGTATATTTCTTGGATTATTATGTAATAGTCACAAACATTATTCATAGTGATAATTATGTATATGATCCTCAAACTTGAGACCATCATTTTCCCAACATTGTGAGTTGTATATTTTGATATAGAAAAACATCTACAGTAACAGGTTGAACTATAAAGACAAATGTTGGATATACCATATTCCATGTAGTGGGATATGATTGATCAAGATAGAATTTATCCCTCCTACATAATGGGAGTAATATCTTGGGTCACTTGATGAAGTAAGACTAGAAATGCATGGCCATACTCAAATAAGTTAACATGAGATATCACACTTCTTTGTTTATAGTTGTCTACTCATAATATCAAGAAATATGAGATTGAACTATACATGTGTGACTAAACAATTACTTGTGTCCAATCTAGATAAAAATGTTAAAAGGATAGAATAAGTGAAATGTTTATCACAGAAAGGTTATGTCAAATCACGAGTTCTTGTAACTTGGGTGGCAAGGATGCATTACTAGATGTCACTCATTGCTTGCAACATTAGAAATATTCTAGTATTACTACCAACATTACAAGAACCTACAGGGTCACACTCTCTGGTTAAAGCAAACAGACTTCATGCCAATAGAATGGGCTTATACCTTCCTGCATACCACTATGGCATATTATTATCATTGGTGGATGAGTATCATGTGGCAGACAATATTGCCTGTAACACCCCGAACCCGAGACCGTCACCGGAGTCGAACACAAGGTGTTAGCAGACTTTAACCACTTATAAAAAAAAATTTCCCAGACACTGCCAATCTGCGTACTAGTCGCTTTAAAAATCATATCTTGAGTTTCACAACTTGAAAATCAGTTTCGTAATTTTTCCCTGAAACTAGACTCATATTCCAATCTACATATTTTTTCTAGAATTTTTGGTCGGCCCAATTAGTACATTTTATTAGTCAAAGTCTCCCATGTTACAGGGATCGACTACACTGACCTTTTCGCATTACGACTTGGATATCTCCCTGCACAGGGATTCAATACTGATGCCGTTTGTTTCTATAGAAACTAGACTCAGAGAGGAATCCATACACATATGGCATAACTCCTAATTATCTCTGGTTAATTTATAATGAATTTCCAAAGTAGGAACAGGGAATCCAGAAACCGTTCTGGCCCTTTCTCACGAGAACCTGAATATCTCTTAACATACTGTCCATATGATCATTTCGTTACTTTCCTATGAAAATAGATTCATCAAGGTTAGTTTACATAATTTATTCACTATTTAATTCCAATCCTACTATTTTTAGTGATTTTCCAAATCTACATCACTGCTGCTGCCAGCATCTGCCTTTAAGGTAGACCTTACCTATTTCATAGTTTCCATGATTCAACTAGCCCTTTTAGCATAAATAGCACAAATCATGATAGCGATTAACCATTCCATACCAAATGATTATAACATTATGCTCAAACATATATAAGCCATTTTCGCATGGCTATATACATTAACCAAAATATTCTTCCGCCACTAGTCTATTTTATACATGCCATAAGACAATCCGAAACATAGCAGTACCAAACAGTGGATAGTGATAGTGTGACTAGTTGCTGACGATCCCCGAGCCTGTAGCTTCGCAATGAGATCTATAAAACAGAGGAAACAGAGTAAACGGAGTAAGCATTACAGTGCTTAGTAAGTTTTAAGCAGTGTCAACAGATAACAATCAAATTATAACATAGTTGTTCGTATTTTTATTTCACTCTTCCTTCGGGCATACCATCCCTTTACCGAATCTGCACATCTCATCATATACAATAGGCAGATAAACTTTCACATAAAAGTGAGCTCATGTGACATAGACGTATCGTATGATTTCACATCACCTCTCACACTGATCCGATGTCACATAATCATAAGAATAGTCTCATAGATTGCTTTCGTATGCATCACATAGCTACCTTATGATTTAGTGCAAATCAAGCTCACATATAAACTTGAAGTACATACCTGTTTAACCTTTCGCATTGAATATATTTATAAGCAATTCTTATTACGAAGTCTTACCCAGACATAATCCCCACACGTAGTCATCGGGTCTTTAGAGCTCGGATATAGTACAAGCACGAAGCTTAAGGACATTAATCAGTGATAATATTCTCGCATAAAGCCTACGGGGTTTTAACCCGGATATAGTACTGACACAAATGCCTTTCGGGACTTATCACATTTATGCACTTTCACATCCATTACGTTGGCCACTCGGCCCTGTCACATATATACACTTTCACATTCATCACATCGGCCATTAGGCCTTATCACATATATACACTTTCACATTCATTGCATCGGCCATTAGGCCTTATCACATATATACACTTTCACATTCATCACATCGGCCATTAGGCCTTATTACACTTTCACATTCATCACATCGGCCATTAGGCCTTATTACATAGATACACTTTCACATTCATCACATCGGCTATTAGGCCTTATCACACATATACACTTTCACATTCATCACGTCGGCTATTAGGCCTTATCACACATATACACTTTCACATTCATCACATCGGCTATTAGGCCTTATTACATATATACATACACTTTCACATTCATCACATCGGCTATTAGGCCTTATCACACATATACACTTTCACATTCATCACGTCGGCTATTAGGCCTTATCACACATATACACTTTCACATTCATCACATCGGCTATTAGGCCTTATTACATATATACATATACTTTCACATTCATCACATCGGCCATTAGGCCTTATCACATATATACATACACTTTCACATTCATCACATCGGCCATTAGGCCTTATTACACATATACACTCTCTTGGCTGAATCTACATCTATCATTTTCCAATATCACAATTTAGAATTCACGTATGGGTTTAATCGATAGCTTATGAGCAACTAGAACAAGTTTATCAAGGTTTACAACACAATCTCAAATTCAGCACAAGCTGTTTTTCCTGAGCAATAGTCACTAAATCATTTATAACTGGAGCTACAAAACTCCAAATCACTTTACGTTAATTTTTCCTGAATATAGACTCGTATATCTTCCATCCATAAAATTTCCAGAATTTTAGGTTTGGCCAATCAATACCATATTTTTCTTAAATTTTTCCCTGTTCCACTGTTTGACTACTCTGACCACTCTTCACTACGAATCAAATTTCTCATTTTACAGAATTAAAAATGTGTTGTATTTGATTTTATTTGAAACTAGACTCATTAAGGAGTCTAAGCATATAAATTTTATCTTATAACCATTTTTGTACAATTTATAATGATTTTCTAAAAACAGAACAGGGGATTTCGGAGTCATTCTGACACCGTCTCACACAACTTTAAATATCTCATTATCGGAAATTCCTTTGCTTACACGGTTTCTTTTATAAGAAACTAGACTCATTAAGCTTTAATTTCATGTCTCATTCAGCCTCTAATTCAAGTCCATAAATTTATGGTGATTTTCTAAAATCACGTTACTGCTGCTGTCCGAAGCAGACTATTTCAAATTACCTTTAAATTCCCAAGCTCAAACACTTAAGAACTTACCATTTGAGCTTAGAACATATCATGGCCACATCATATCTTATTAAATCAGCTCATCATGTCCTATTATAATTGAATTTACTCAATGTTTAAACACTTAAAACTTACCTCGGAAGTTGCCGAACGATTACGACGGCTCTTCGATCACTTTTTTCCTTTCCCTTATCCAACTTTGATCCTCTAGGCTCTTGAGCTAAATCAAACAAATTTACTTCATGATACATTCGGCCTTGGCAACAATTTCATTAGAAATCCTTATTAGCCACTTCATCAATCAATTATATCATCTACTTAATATTTCATAACTTATCATGCTAGCTGAATATTATTTATTCAAGTTCATCATCTTCATATTCGGCATTAGCATCAAATATAATAGCCCATTTCTTCCCACTTTGAATTTATGCATCCATTTAATCATAGTTTGTTTAAGCACTCATACAACAAGATTCATCCAATTTAACAAGAAACAAAAACTTTATTCCTCCATAGCTACAATGGCCAAAAGATCTAGACATCTCAATACCGAAATTTCTAACATGGGTTGCCTAAAGAATTTGGTAGGGAGTTCAAATTTATCTAGCATTTCAAGTAATTTAACACATCCATATAGCTAACATGCTAGTAGTATCAAGGCATCAACTAAAATTTTGAAGCCTCTTAGCCGAATCCTAACTCTCCAACAACTCTAATTTCATCCATGAGATAAATAGAAGTAGGCTAACCCTCCAAAGGGTGTGTAAACCTCCAAAAGCAACATTGAACATACCTTAATCTCAAGAACCACCTTGGCCGAACTTCCCCTCTTCTTCTTCCTTCCATTCAGCCATGTTGAACAACAAAGGAAGAATTTTGCTTTTCCTCCCCTTTCTCTAGTCACGGCAATGGGGAGTAAGGGGGAGACAACTTTGGTTTCTCCTCCCACTCCCCTCATATTTTATTATTCTTCCCACACATATTAGCATAAAATGTCTTTAATATGTTTTTTTTAATACTTATTTCCTATTATAAAACCATGTAGTCATTATAATATTAATACAAAATGCATATGCTTTGTATCCCATACCCTCATGGCCGGCCACTTCCTCTAAAGTGGGGAATTTGACATGCAAACCCATCATTTCACAACATGCATTATTAGGTCACTTTACATTTGCCTAGCACATTTCCAAATTTTCTCACATAAGTCCTATTTGATAAAATTCACTTACCATTAACAAAATTCAAACATGAAATTTTCACACATGCATATGTACATATAATGAGCATCAACTATGACGGTTAATTATCTTTATGACTCGGTTTAGTGGTCCCGAAACCACTTTCCGACTAGGGTCACTTTAGGGGTGTCACAACTCTCCCCCCTTAAGAAATTTTCGTCCCCGAAAATTTCTACCGATGCATAGTTTAGGATAACGTCCTCTTATTGAATTATATCCACAAAGACATTAGCTCATTGATAGCAATTGTAATTCATTATTGATTTCGCATCGGTCTATAAAATCATTTTCTTATCTTAAAACAAATACATAAACATTTCTACAAGTATGCACAAATATCTCATTTTCTTGATTTCATAAGCAATAATCACTTAACTTAATTCACAAATGCATTTCAAACACATATTAACATGTATAATTCACATCATCAACCCACATATTTGTAACCCACATTTTCATTCATGAATAAGCTGTAACCTAACCGAAATTACACATATACTCAAACATCCCAATAAATATCCTTTATAACTTTATCACATCTCAATATTCAACTTAACTCATTTCCAAAAGAAAAGTCAACTTCCACGTACCTGAACATTTAGTTCATTTAGCACATTCAATCATAGTTAACGTTACCCGTATGCAGTCGAATAGGCATAAAGCCTAATATAATACACTGGCATGAGATTTATTCTAGCACATAACTCGTATATCAAAAATTATCAACATTCATCAAAAATTCTTTCAAACTTTCGAATGTCGAAACTTAATCAAAATAATTTCTTAAACAAGATTAACAAAATAGTGTCCATTCAGCAATAGTACATATAGCTCTTACAATGCCATATCCTAAATATGGTCTTACATATTCTCACATATCGAGCCGATGCCATGTCCCAGACATGGTCTTACACACTATCTCAAATCAATGCCTTCGTCCCAAACGAGGTCTTACATGAATTCCACTTCACACACTTAGTGCCCACTGACCGATCTCGCACTCATAGTGCTCGGTTAAAGGAATTCGTACACACACAGTGCCTCTAATCATTCACACACATAGTGCTCTTATTCATTCGTTGTTACACATTGAAATGACTTAACCAAGTCTATAAACATCATGTATGAACACTTTTAAACATATCATCTCATTTAAATTTGAATTCGTATAGTAATGAATACTTAAACTTTGCTCAAATTACCGGCACGAAGCCTACTAGGCACGAAGGCCCGAATACACGTCACCAGCATGATTGCTCTTCGGGACCTAGCCCGGACATAACACCAGCACGAATGCTCTTCGGGGTTTAGCACGGATATATCACTAGCACGAATGCTCTTCGGAACTTAGCCCGGATACATCACTAGCATGAATGCTCTTCGGGACTTAGCCCGGATACATCACTAGCATGAATGCTCTTCGGGACTTAGCCCGGATTTAGTAACTCGCACCAATGCCTTCGGGTCTTAGTCCGGATATGGTCACTTAGCACAAAGCCTTCGGGACTTAGCCCGGACATCATTCAAATAACCATGCACATTTAACAACAAATCATGGCACATTCGTATTTCATTTTCGTTAACAAAACTCAAACACAAGACACTTATCATTCTTGCAATTTCGGCTCAATAGCCACACACAAAGAGCATGATTTTGATTTGCTTAAAACATGATCTAATCAAATCATAATTTAAGCTCTATTACTCAAGAACTTACCCCTTTCCGCTGTCCGAAATCGACTCGGTAAGGTCGCACCCTTAATATAAATAATTGATAGAAAATATGTATATATATAGTGGGTTCGCACACATAGTACTTAATAATCAACCACGCACACTTAGTGCCATGTACTTTAAACTCGCACACTTAGTGCCATGCATTTCAAGCCCGCACACTTAGTGCCAATCTCACAACCGTGAACACTTATTGCCCGCACACTTAGTGCCAATCTCACAACCGTGAACACTTATTTCCCGCACACTTAGTGCTGAAAACCAACCACTCTATACGCGTCACTGCCTTTTTACATTCGACAATTTCGTCTCTACATACATATACACATATAGCAATACACATTAGTATATCATTTACATTACTTGAATACAAACACAACATGCTTATCGACCATTCAACTTCCAGTTCCATAGCCACATACAAAAATCACATTTATAGTCATAACACTCCTTCAAAATTGTATCACTTATACCCTTATAATTCAATCCAAATCGAAATTCAAATACGAGTACATGATACGTACCTGATCAACTTAATAATTTAGGCATATCTAAATGAAGTTATATCGCAAATTCTCATAGTCAGAAGCTTGCTACAGCTCGATCAGGATCAAGATTCATTACAATACAGCAAACACATTTTAATAGCCAAAAAAAATCATCACACTATCATTTTATCACTTTATGGCATGTATAAATAGACTCACGCGTGCTACGTTAGTCCTAGAATCGACTAAACCGTAGCTCTGATACCAATCAAATGTAACACCCCGAACCTGAGACCGTCACCGGAGTCGAACACAAGGTGTTAGCAGACTTTAACCACTTATAAAAAAAAAATTTCCCAGACACTGTCAATCTGTGTACTAGTCGCTTTAAAAATCATATCTTGAGTTTCACAACTTGAAAATCAGTTTCGTAATTTTTCGCTGAAACTAGACTCATATTCCAATCTACATATTTTTTTCTAGAATTTTTGGTCAGGCCAATTAGTACATTTTATTAGTCAAAGTCTCCCATGTTACAGGGATCGACTACACTGACCTTTGCGTATTACGACTTGGATATCTCCCTGCACAGGGCTTCAATACTGATGCCGTTTGTTTCTATAGAGACTAGACTCAGAGAGGAATCCATACATATATGGAATGACTCCTAATTATCTCTGGTTAATTTATAATGAATTTCCAAAGTCGGAACAGGGAATCCAGAAACCGTTCTGGCCCTTTCTCACTAGAACCTGAATATCTCTTAACATACTGTCCATATGATCATTTCAATACTTTCCTATGAAAATAGATTCATCAAGGTTCGTTTACATAATTTATTCACTATTTAATTCCAATCCTACTAGTTTTAGTGATTTTCCAAATCTACATCACTGCTGCTGCCAGCATCTGCCTTTAAGGTAGACTTTACCTATTTCATAGTTTCCATGATTCAACTAGCCCTTTTAGCATAAATAGCACAAATCATGATAGCGATTAACCATTCCATACCAAATGATTATAACATTATGCTCAAACATATATAAGCCATTTTCGCATGGCTATATACATTAACCAAAATATTCTTCCGCCACTAGTCTATTTTATACATGCCATAAGACAATCCGAAACATAGCAGTACCAAACAGTGGATAGTGATAGTGTGACTAGTTGCTGACGATCCCCGAGCCTGTAGCTTCGCAATGAGATCTATAAAACAGAGGAAACAGAGTAAACGGAGTAAGCATTACAGTGCTTAGTAAGTTTTAAGCAGTGTCAACAGATAACAATCAAATTATAACATAGTTGTTCGTATTTTTATTTCACTCTTCCTTCGGGCATACCATCCCTTTACCGAATCTGCACATCTCATCATATACAATAGGCAGATAAACTTTCACATAAAAGTGAGCTCATGTGACATAGATGTATCGTATGATTTCACATCACCTCTCACACTGATCCGATGTCACATAATCATAGGAATAGTCTCATAGATTGCTTTCGTATGCATCACATAGCTACCTTATGATTTAGTGCAAATCAAGCTCACATATAAACTTGAAGTACATACCTGTTTAACCTTTCGCATTGAATATATTTATAAGCAATTCTTATTACGAAGTCTTACCCGGACATAATCCCCACACGTAGTCATCGGGTCTTTAGAGCTCAGATATAGTACAAGCACGAAGCTTAAGGACATTAATCAGTGATAATATTCTCGCATAAAGCCTGCGGGGTTTTAACCCGGATATAGTACTGACACAAATGCCTTTCGGGACTTATCACATTTATGCACTTTCACATCCATTACGTTGGCCACTCGGCCCTGTCACATATATACACTTTCACATTCATCACATCGGCCATTAGGCCTTATCATATATATACACTTTCACATTCATCGCATCGGCCATTAGGCCTTATCACATATAAACACTTTCACATTCATCACATCGGCCATTAGGCCTTATTACATATATACACTTTCACATTCATCACATCGGCTATTAGGCCTTATCACACATATACACTTTCACATTCATCACGTCGGCTATTAGGCCTTATCACACATATACACTTTCACATTCATCACATCGGCTATTAGGCCTTATTACATATATACATACACTTTCACATTCATCACATCGGCTATTAGGCCTTATCACACATATACACTTTCACATTCATCACGTCGGCTATTAGGCCTTATCACACATATACACTTTCACATTCATCACATCGGCTATTAGGCCTTATTACATATATACATATACTTTCACATTCATCACATCGGCCATTAGGCCTTATCACATATATACATACACTTTCACATTCATCACATCGGCCATTAGGCCTTATCACATATACATACACTTTCACATTCATCACATCGGCCATTAGGCCTTATTACACATATACACTCTCTTGGCTGAATCTACATCTATCATTTTCCAATATCACAATTTAGAATTCACGTATGGGTTTAATCGATAGCTTATGAGCAACTAGAACAAGTTTATCAAGGTTTACAACACAATCTCAAATTCAGCACAAGCTGTTTTTCCTGAGCAATAGTCACTAAATCATTTATAACTGGAGCTACAAAACTCCAAATCACTTTCCGTTAATTTTTCCTGAATATAGACTCGTATATCTTCCATCCATAAAATTTCCAGAATTTTAGGTTTGGCCAATCAATACCAGATTTTTCTTAAAGTTTCCCCTGTTCCACTGTTTGACTACTCTGACCACTCTTCACTACGAATCAAATTTCTCATTTTACAGAATTAAAAATGTGTTGTATTTGATTTTATTTGAAGCTAGACTCATTAAGGAGTCTAAGCATATAAATTTTATCTTATAACCATTTTTGTACAATTTATAATGATTTTCTAAAAACAGAACAGGGGATTTCAGAGTCATTCTGACACCGTCTCACACAACTTTAAATATCTCATTATCGGAAATTCCTTTGCTTACACGGTTTCTTTTATAAGAAACTAGACTCATTAAGATTTAATTTCATGTCTCATTCAGCCTCTAATTCAAGTCCATAAATTTATGGTGATTTTCTAAATTCATGTTACTGCTGCTGTCCGAAGCAGACTATTTCAAATTACCTTTAAATTCCCAAGCTCAAACACTTAAGAACTTACCATTTGAGCTTAGAACATATCATGGCCACATCATATCTTATTAAATCAGCTCATCATGTCCTATTATAATTGAATTTACTCAACGTTTAAACACTTAAAACTTACCTCGGAAGTTGCCGAACGATTACGACGGCTCTTCGATCACTTTTTTCCTTTCCCTTATCCAACTTTGATCCTCTAGGCTCTTGAGCTAAATCAAACAAATTTACTTCATGATACATTCGGCCTTGGCAACAATTTCATTAGAAATCCTTATTAGCCACTTCATCAATCAATTATATCATCTACTTAATATTTCATAACTTATCATGCTAGCTGAATATTATTTATTCAAGTTCATCATCTTCATATTCGGCATTAGCATCAAATATAATAGCCCATTTCTTCCCACTTTGAATTTATGCATCCATTTAATCATAGTTTGTTTAAGCACTCATACAACAAGATTCATCCAATTTAACAAGAAACAAAAACTTTATTCCTCCATAGCTACAATGGCTGAAAGATCTAGACATCTCAATACCAAAATTTCTAACATGGGTTGCCTAAAGAATTTGGTAGGGAGTTCAAATTTATCTAGCATTTCAAGTAATTTAACACATCCATATAGCTAACATGCTAGTAGTATCAAGGCATCAACTAAAATTTTGAAGCCTCTTAGCCGAATCCTAACTCTCCAACAACTCTAATTTCATCCATAAGATAAATAGAAGTAGGCTAACCCTCCAAAGGATGTGTAAACCTCCAAAAGCAACATTGAACATACCTTAATCTCAAGAACCACCTTGGCCGAACTTCCCCTCTTCTTCTTCCTTCCATTCGGCCATGTTGAACAACAAAGGAAGAATTTTGCTTTTCCTCCCCTTTCTCTAGTCACGGCAATGGGGAGTAAGGGGGAGACAACTTTGGTTTCTCCTCCCACTCCCCTCATATTTTATTATTCTTCCCACACATATTAGCATAAAATGTCTTTAATATGTTTTTTTTAATACTTATTTCCTATTATAAAACCATGTAGTCATTATAATATTAATACAAAATGCATATGCTTTGTATCCCATACCCTCATGGCCGGCCACTTCCTCTAAAGTGGGGAATTTGACATGCAAACCCATCATTTCACAACATGCATTATTAGGCCACTTTACATTTGCCTAGCACATTTCCAAATTTTCTCACATAAGTCCTATTTGATAAAATTCACTTACCATTAACAAAATTCAAACATGAAATTTTCACACATGCATATGTACATATAATGAGCATCAACTATGACGGTTAATTATCTTTATGACTCGGTTTAGTGGTCCCGAAACCACTTTCCGACTAGGGTCACTTTAGGGGTGTCACATTGCCCATGGGATAGCATCACCTGGAGAGTAATATCTCTTGGTGAATACTATAACACCCCTTACTCGAGACCGTTCCCGGAGTCGAGCTCGAGGCATTACTTTACTTAACTTAAAAATTCGGGGCATAAAATTTTACTTTTGAAATTAATTTCACTATTCACAACAAAGCTGTCCACCTGCGTGGCAGTTACTAATTTAGTTATAACTCGAGCTAAAAAATTAAAAATTTAAATCCATAAATTTTCCCTGAAACTAGACTCATATTTCTTCTTACCATAAATTTTTTAGAATTTTTGGTTCAGCCAATTAGTACAGTTTAATAGTTAAAGTCTCCCCTATTTCACCACTCGACTATCCTAACCTCTTGTCACTAAAAATAAGCTTTCTCATTGTAGGATTTTCATATGGTGTTCTCACTTATTTCTATAGAAAATAGACTCAATAAGAAATCTATACATATAACTAAAACTCATAACCATTTTTTTAAAATTTTTAATGATTTTCTAAACTCAGAAAAGAGGACTCCAAAAATAGTTCTGACCCTATCTCACTAAAATTCAGATATCTTAAAATATAAAATTCATTTTTCTACACCATTATTTTTATATGAAAGTAGACTCAATAATATTTAATTCTATATATCACTCACTTTCTAATTCATTTTATACTATCCTAGGTGATTTTTCAAAGACACGTCACTGTTGCTGTTTGAAATCTGTTTCTTTGCAAATTTTACTCTTTCATGATTTCTATGCATGATTTATCACCTAAACATTTGTAACAAAAAGCACCTTCATACTTAGCCATTTTAACAATCATTTATCATCAAAACCTTATATATCATTCTTTAGCAAAATCATAAATACAAACATTCAAAATAACTAAGTCCCTATACATGACGTAACCCAAACATGGTTCATCATAAAATACTGAGTTGTTGTCGTTGATAGTGTGGACGATCTCCGATGTCTTTAAGTTCCTGAAAGTAGCTTTACAATACTATAAGAGAAAGAAAAATAAAATAAGTAAGCATATTCTTAGTAAGTTTACTAGCAAATAAATAACAACATTTAACACAAATAATTAAACTCAAATGTCAAAATCTCTAGTTTACTATTTATTTAATTTCATTCTCATTCTCTTGCCGGTTTACTTAGTTAACTCATGATCGTAACTTATTCTTCTCTTACTGAAACATTGAGTATCAATTGATAATATAGTAAATTCTTAACTCTTATAACTCTTCTGAGCTTGCCATTTATGCTTTTAAATGAACTTTCATTAACATGATTCGTTTACTAGCCCGTTGAACCACATTGGAATAAAAAGGATACTTGGGTCTTTCTGATAATAACATGCCAAAGTCATGTCCCAGACATGGTCTTACATGGGATGTTCTCATATCAGTGCCCATGCCATGTCCCAGACATGGTCTTACGGGGGACCTCTCATCTCGGTGCCAATGCCATGTCTTAGAAATGGTCTTACATGGGACCTCTCATCTTGGTGCCAACGCCATGTCCCAGACATGGTCTTACATGGGACCTCTTTACCCAAATGTCATGACATTTGTATCCGATACATTCCTCATGTTTCAACGGGGTTTTTTAACACCGATTTGTCTCTCATCTCATACTTGAGTCAAAATTAAATAAATTCATAAAATAGATGCATAATTGCTGGAAAATAACAATATTAATAATAATTATTGAAATGTTGTATTTATTTACCGTAAACTTACCTTGGTACAAAATATAGCCAAATTCACCAACTTAGCCTTTAACTTTATTCTTTTCTTTGTCTAACCTCGAGTTTCGTTCTTCTTGATCTAAAATAGAAAATTTAACTCATTTAATACTCACATTTATCAAAATATCCCTTGACTCTAACTTTGGCAAATTTGTGATTTTGCCCCTAAACTTTTACATAATTACACTTTTGCCCCAATGTTCGGAAATTACACTTCATCTCATATTCTTATGTTATATAACATGTTGAACATTTTTCTCTTCTATGAAAACATCAAATTCTCACTCTGACACTTACTTATGTACATTAGGGATTTTTATCGATTATGTCAACTTACTCGTTTTTGCTTAAAATCGGCTAGCAAAACTTGTTTAACATAATTTCTAGCTTCATATTCTATCAACATACAAATAAACACTTTTCACCTATGGGTATTTTTCCAAATATAAACCCTAGGTTAAATTATTGCTAGAATAAGCTAAATTAAGCTACCGGGATCTTAAAACGTAAAGAGCATTAAAAATAGGGCTTGGGATCACTTACTATGGAGCTTGGAAGCTTGAAAACCCTAACTATGGCTTCTCCCCTTGCTAAATTCGGCCTAGTGAAGAAGATGATCAAAAATTGGCTTTTAATTTTGTTTTTATTTTATTTTAATAACTAAATGACTAAAATGCCCGTAATGAAAAACTTTGAAAACATGCCTAACCATGTCCATTTTTGTCCACCAACTTAACCAATAGTGTAATTACCATATAAAGACCTCCAATTTAAAATTTCATAACAATTGGACACCTCTAACATATAGAACTCAATTTTTGCACTTTTTACAATTTAGTCCTTTTGACTAAATGAGGTGCCCAAACGTCAAAATTTTTGAACGAAATTTTCATGAAATCTTTCCGTGAAATTGTAGGCCATATAAATATAATAAAAATAAAATTTTCCTCATCAGATTTGTGGTCCCAAAACCACTGTTCCGATAACCTTAAATTTGGGCCATTACAAATACGATTCACAATTGGTGGATATGATTCGTAACATCATTCAAAAGTTAATATATGTGGAAGTTAGTATTCTTTTGGAAAGAATATAATTTCAATATCTTCCATTCTTTTCTCTAAAAAGTAAAAGGGAATTATTATGTATTTAATATACCTGATATTATTAAAAGGAATATAATCCTGAATTATGGAAGGGTAGTGAAAAAATCAAACTAGGTCTAGCAGCCAAAAGTTTGGATACTCTCTGAAAAGTTCAAAAGAATTTTCTATTTGTAATTGATAGGGTGGACTTCGTAGGGGTCGAGACACTTTTTTGCAACTAGGATTGACATCACACAAAGGATTTCAACCACCAACATTATTCACTATTTTTAGTTTTAAAAGGTATACCTTCAACCCTATTTCAACCTGATTCGTTCCTCATGGATGTATCCATTGTTGACGATCGCTAAAATAATTCTTCCACTACACCATGGGGCGTACCGATGGTCCAACACATTGCTCATTTCATTGAAGGCAACACCATGAATTCATTTTCCTTTTTCAATCCATATTATTCATTGCAGAAGAAAAATGTAGTGACTTAAACACAAAGAAAGGTCCTTACTCCATTTACACAAACAACCAATTTGGGCTAATAACAAGAAACATCATTCATGTGCAAACATATCATCTTGATAGAATGTGGATACTTACCTTGAGCAAGATATAAACAAAGGTATTACACAAACACATGGACGTAAGAAGGAACTCACCAGAAAACGCAATAAGTTTAAACAGTAGGTTATTTTCCCTTGTCACGAGAACCTTCTGAAAAGTCTTGAGCTATAAAATAGATAGTTAAACTTATTAGGTCACTATACCATAAAATTAACTAAGCTTGTAGGAAGCATTAGCAGACAACCCAAAATCGGGAAGTTTTCTTCCTCATATTCTAAGCTGACCGTGAAGCATGCAACTCTAAGGTCAGGCAAACAATCGTGAAAATAACCTAAATTTCATCGATATTTACCATGTGCTAAACCAACTAAGGATTTGGTTGATTACAATGAACCTATTCTTTAAGCAGGCCTCAAGTCTTAGGTCTTTTCAAGAAAAAAGGTGTAGAGAAAATTTGAGAATAAAATATGGGCGTAAGAGAAAATGTAAATCTTGCTCAAGAAGCCAATACTAAATTTATACAGATAAACACAAAAGCTAGGGTTTTAGATGATCCCACTAAATCCTATCGAATCTTGTGACTAAGCAATTTCTCTCATCATAAATGTGAGTTTTATCAACTACAGTAACTTAGTTCTCTTCTAACCAAATTCTCATTTGTGTAACTAAATTGTTCAACCAGAATAATAATATAATAATAAGATAATAAATAGTTTTTCAAAACTAAGGACTTAACATAATCGTCTAATAGCTAGGCTGGCGAATACTTCACAAAAGAGTTGTCTAAACTAGCAAGCTAGCAAAACACAAACTTCACCTAAAGGAGTATTTATAGAACTTATATATTTAGTCAAATATATCACCTTACCAACTCAAAATTTACTCTAAATACCATACATCGACAAAAAATTAACTAGATATTAGGACTTCATCAGGCGGGATGTTACAACGGGCCCCAGCACCACCACCATCTATAACACCACCCCCGCGACCCTTTGATTGTGACTGTCATGGTTTCTTCCATCCTCATGGTGACTATTCTTAATTCTAACCATTTTGGTTAAATGAAATAAAGAGAGAATATTAAAAGATTACTTAGAGAAAAATAGCTGAAAAGTTAACCGAATAAGAGAGGAAAGTAAGGCTCAGACAACGGAAATGGAGAAGGTGAAGAAAGAGAATTTAGGGATTCAGAAGGAAACTTAATTGACTAAGAAAATTTGGGGAAGATGATCATATGAAAAGGTTTCCTTTCTCTGCAGCTCGAATTAAATAGCTAAATGTCCAAGAAAGGCTTGAATTCAAATTTGAAAAAGTGTAACACCCCGAATTTTGGGCTAGAAGAAATAGGTTTTGAACAAGGGAACAATTAGGAGACTACACATAAATATTTAGTTGTGCATGGAAGTGACATAAATATGAATGTCTGCTTCAATGGTTAAGTGATTTAGGAGTGTTTGGAAGTGTCTGAGAAGTCAGGGGTTTAAGCCTTGGCTTATGCAAAAATTTTATTTTAAGTGAATAAAATCCTTGGATCTAGATAGTAGATTCTTAAATTATTGTGGTTAATATATGATAAAAAAGAGTTGTTGGTCTAGTAGTAAGGGGTGTGTGGAGTGTACATGGGGTCTAAGGTTCGAGTGGTGGCGCATCAAAAAGGGAGTATTTATTTTGCTGCCTAATTTGTATGGGTGGTAGAGTTGGATTGAAATACTGCTAAATGGAGTTTGCACTGGTCATAGAGAGAATTGAAGAGGGATATTTGGAGAGATTTGATGAGAGAATATTGGGATTTGGAGAGGTTGTTGTTGTGGAGAGATATATATCATCTCATTTGTTCCTTGTTCTCGATGGGAGATTAGCAAGGTTTTCAAGGTTTTCGTCGCTTTCTCCAACCTGCATTGCTTCCATTCCTAACTGGTGGTGGTCGAGGTTGATAGGCACATTGCCTGGGAACCAAGGGTGCGATGATCTTTGATTTTTGGAATAAGAGTGTTCAAAACACAGAGAATCTGCAAATCGCAACAGGTGTGTAACCACCCTGCTGTAACTGTAGAACGACAAAAGCCGAAAAGCCAGAAATACGGCGTTTGAGACCACACGAGCGTGCGATCACTCGTGTAGTAAGCCAAACCCACACATCATGGGCGATAGACCGTGGAGGCCTCCATGAGCATTTTCATGGGCTTAGGCCGTAATGGGTCACGTTGGGCCAAAATGGGTCGTGTGGGCTCAATGGGCTCGTGGGCCCCATACGGATGAAATCCATGATTTGTGGCAAATACTGGACTGGGCTATGTAAATCTCATAGCCGTGGCAAAATATGGGCTGAACAGGTCGCACAAGCGTGTGGGCCAACTTGGGCCGAGTAATGGGCCTTGGGCCCATTTACGTTGTTATGACCATTTAGGTTTCCTGAGTCACTCGAGGTGACTGCGAACCTTTCGAAAGGTCGATATCTGCATCGAGACCCCAAAATAGGTAAAATGATCGAAATACCTCCATAGGGTAAAATGACTGAAATACCCCCATAGGGTAGAATGATTGAAATACCTCCATAGGGTAAAATGACTGAAATACTCCTATAGGGTAAAATGACCAAAATACCCCCATAAGGTAGAATGACCGAAATACCCCCATAGGGTAAAATGATCGAAATACCCCCATAGGGTAAAATGATCAAAATACCCCCATAGGGTAAAGTAACTGTTATACCCCTAGGAGATGAAATGACTGTTACGGCTTTATGTTATGTATGACTGATTTGCTCTTTGATATGTACGACTATGATTGAGCATGACATTTTGCATACACATGATATTATGCCACGATATATTGCATAGGGATGGGTTGTTATATTTAGAGGAAGTGTACCGTACTGATAAGGTTGCATGGGTCGCCCAAGACGACTATGGACCTACTGATGGTTATATGCCATTTATTTTATTGGCAGCTTTGCTGCAATACTGTTTAGTGCCGTAACCAGTGCTAATCTTGGTGTGTCTGGTTGGGTGGGTCGATTTTATCCCCACATAGTGTGTTTGGCGGGACGGAGTGGTGTGTAGAGGCTGGATTGGGTAGGATTTCTAACTGTATATATGTACTGATTAATGATTTTGTACTGTTACTGCATCGATTAATGATATTACATACTGTTCACTGCATGACTGATATCTGCTACTGTTATGGGCCAAGGTCCCACTGATACTATTACTGAAATTGGGTAAAGGCCCTACTGATTACTGGCATTGTGGCAAGCTCAAGCCTAATCGTTTACTGTTACTGTAACGGGCTCTAGCCCAAACTGCATTTATCTACTGTTTAGTTGACTGTTTGCTTGTTATGGGATTACACACTGAGTTTTCGTAAACTCACCCCTATGTTTAACTGTACAGGTAATCCCTAGTTGTAGGTAAGTCGGTGCTGTGAGGGACTCGATGATGGCCACACAATCGCATCAGCTTCCGTTTTTAGCCTTTGATTTATAAGTAACTAAATTTGGGTATTTTCATGTAAAAATTCCTTTTTAAAGTTATAAACTTTAAATTGGGGTTTTTATTTATTTAGTTTGATATAAACTGCTAGTTGTAGAAAAAGACAGGTTTTTAAAAGGTAATTGTTTTCAAAGACACCATGTTTTCCCAACCTTTCCAAAAAAAACTTTTGCAATAAATAAGATTTTAGAAAATATATAATGTTTTAAAAGTGATTAGCTTTTAATGATGCACGCTTGGAAATGAACAACCCGTTTTGGAATCACCGTTTAATAACAAAATGATTAATTGGTTTTAAAGATTTCAACGACAACAAGTTTTACGCTAAACACCTCAATGTGACACCGCCAGATTCAGCCATAACTCCTAGGCCGGGTTTGGGGTGTTACAAATAGATTGTTCGAGTCCTCTATCCCATAGTTGACACATGTCGATTATGGGAAGGGTTTTTCATAAAACCCTTGGCATGCAAAAGTGGGAGTATCCACCAGAGTCAGACGTGTAGCGATTACCTACCAATCAATATTCAGCAATAAGAATTTGCTAAATAGCATTATACTGGGCAAAGATCTGGCGCAAGGTGTAAGCCAGAAACTTCGCCAACATAATAGTAAGGTTATCTTTATTGTAACGCCCCAAATTTTGGGACTAGGAGAAATAGGCTTCAAGTATCGGAGCAATTGGATTTTAGCTGTACGAGGAAATTTCACTAATTGTATGTTTTGTCTAGTGGCTAAGTGATTTGGGAAGAGTTGGGAATATTGGAGAAGTCCTAGGTTCAAACCAGAGCTCTAGCAAAAATTTTAGTTTTTGGCATTAGCTGGAAGGCGTCATTAAGGTTGTAAGGGCATGGGTTCAAGTCTTGGCGCTTGTAATTCATTTGATTTTCTTTTAAATGAACTTAGACTTTGGTCCATAGGCTTATATTTAGTTGTGCTTGTTTTGTTACATAAGAAGCTAGTTGGTAAGGTGGCTAGCGGCGTGGCTTAATTTATAGGGAAGCCTAAGTTCGAAACCCCTTGCATGTGAAATGTGACTATTTTGCTAAATTGGGATAGTTTTGGAGGATTAGTGGAGGGATCCTACATCGGGAGGCTAGCATGAGAGTAGGCGAGAAGCTAGATTTAAATAGAGCAATCTATGAAGAGAGCAAGGATACCTTGGTTAGCGTTTGGGCATAAGAGTGTTCGGAGCACGGATTAACTCCAGATTCCTATCAGGTGTGTATTTTGCACTACTCTAGCTGTAGAGCGGCAAATACTGAAATGCCGGTCACACGGCGATGGTAGCATCACGAGCGTCCGAACGCACATGTGGGAGCTTCGACGTGATAGTTGAGGCCACCATGAGTGTTCTTGTGGGTTTAGGCTGTTTGGGCTGAAAGGGGCCATGTGGGGCCAATGGGCCTGTGGGCCCAATCGGATAAGTTGTATGATTGGGTTGTAAATATTAGACTGGACTATGTGAATCTTATATCTGTGGCTAGAATTGAGCTAAATGGGCTACACGAGAATGGGCCCTAGGCCCATTCCCATCGTTATCTCTGTTTAGAATACTTTGGTTTACAAAATTACTAAAATACCCTCAACTTGTAAAATTACCGAAGTACCCTCGATTCGTGAAATTACAAAAGTACCCTTGATTTGTAAAATTACTAAAATACCCCTGAACGGTAAACTTATCGAAATACCCTCTAGGGTAAAATGACGGTTATACCCCTAGGAATTGAGATGTGTGTATGAATGACTTGTTTTATGCTATATATGACTATTACTGAGTATGACATACTGCATACACGTATGATTTATGACATGACATACTGCATGGGGTTGGGATTTTGTATTGGAGGAAGTGATTGATTTGTGAGGGTAGCACGGGTCGCATGAGACGACTGTGGACCCACCGATGGCTTTTAGCCAATTATGTGATTGGCAACTCTGCTACAATATTGGTTATTCCCGCAACCGGTGCTACATCAGGAGTCTAGGGATGGGTGGGTCGATTAAATCCCCACAGGAGTGTAGGGTTGGACAGGAGATGGAGTGCAGGGTTGGTATAGGTATTTATGCATTGCATATATTGATCGTGATATTGAGATGGGCTTAGGCCCCGATATTTGTGATATGTGCCAATTGATATGGGCTCAGGCCCAACCGAGGCTGATGGGGGCTAAGGCCTAATTGCCACCATTACCGTATTGGGTTAAGGCCTACACTGATACTATTACTGTTAGAGGCTCAGGCCTAGACGGATTTTGTTTCTTTAATAAGGGGAATACACACTGAGTTTTCGTAAACTCACCCAATTTTTAATCTTTCAGGTAATCCCCAGCGTTAGACAGTTCGGAGCTACGAGGGACTCAAAGAGGGCCACACAACTACACTTGTTTTATACTTTTTAGCTCATTTACTTAAGCAATTTGATTTTGATTCGGGTTACAATAAGGCCTTTATATGTTCTGGATTTTAAATTTGGGATTTGATGTGATTTATATCTGTTAGAAGTAGAACATGATTTTCCAAAACAATAACTATTTTCTAACACTATGTTTTCGTACCTTAATTTTTAAATATCACATTTTCGTAAGTCGGTTTCTTTTAAACTTAGCTTCCATGAATGTAAAGAAATTTTGGGAATAAATTTAATAATTTTCTATGTACCACATTTTACATAAATAAATAAACTAACATAATTGGGATTTTACTCAAGCTTATAATTAAGAAGGGTTTTCAATGAAAACATGGTTTTCAAAAAACACTTCAATGTGACACGCCAGATTCGGGCCTAACTTCTAGGTCGGGTTTGGGGTGTTACACTTCTGCAACTATCTGTTACATATGTAATGTATATATGAATCTATCATTCAAGAAGAATAGGTATAAGGTGAATCTGGGAATAAAGGATCTAGGCTATAGCAATTGAGAAGTGTAGAGGTGTCTACCTCTAAGTTATGAAAGGAGTTATTAAAGAAAGGAATCATTACCCAGAGCTGCTTATAGGAATAGTCCCAAGAGGAAATTTCGAAGACAAAATTTTCTTTAAGGGTGGGGGAGTTGTCACACAAGGATTTTGTTTAAGTCTTGAACCTTAAGAAAGGTGGGCAGTTAATTGAATAAAATAGTAAGTTGAGGAGCTCTACATTAAAACATAGAAAAAATTTTGGTAGGTTTGTAATTAGTTGAGATTTAATTCTTGATCAATTAAGTTGGAACTGGTTGGTTCCTTAGTGGGAGACAAAATGATTGATGACGAGTGGTTACTTGCGGCCTTGAACTATGCATAGGAAGGGTTATATATATACGTGAGTGGAGGATTTTCCTAAAGGCAGAATCCTTCTCATTTCTATTTTACTTTCCTTCCTTCTCCATCATCTTCTTCAGTTTATCCAAAGGAGAGAAAATTTAGGAAAACGATGCATGCGGTAGTGATCATAAGGTTTGAAGTCTAGAAGTAGAGAATTTGTGGAATTGGTAAGCCTTCCTATTTTTTTGTATTCAAAGATTTAATAAAGGGAGTAAGAATTTTTGAAATCCCTGAGAGGCTTATAGATAATAATAAATTATAAGCTTTACGGTTTGAACACCTTTGGGTTAGCCGATATTGACCTATCGTCAAATGTAGTAGTAATTTCAGGCTATTTTCGCACTTAATGAGCTTGTTTTCTAGGCAATTTATTATTACATTTTGGTATTTAGTACTTAGTATTAAAAGCTAATAAAAATAATTGATTTTGGCCAATTTTTTAGGGTTGATGACTTACTAGCCCGACATGACCCTTATCTAGGTTTAATTTATGTATTTAAGTGTGCAAGAGGCTTAGTTTTAGGCCCAATTAACGTAGGAACTTGGGACGAGTGTTGCACAAGCTTCACGAGCCGTGAAAGCATGACAAAAACGTCCAAAGCCATAAAATGATTGCTATGGCGTGACATAGAAAGTCTGTGGCAGCCTATGTTGAGCCGTGGCGGCCTATGTTGAGCCATAGCAGCCCCTGTGTTGAGCCATAGTAGCCTATGTTGAGCCATAGCCTGAACATGGGTCACAAGTAATGATGACGTCGACAACCGTATTTTGGCATATTCTTATAGATTTTATTTCTTACTTGCACCGAAAGTATCGAAGGCATATTGGGCATAAAATGAACATATTTTAGCCTATGAATAAGAGGCTTCTATACACAAATTAGGGTATCCAACCATCACACATAGTTTTTCTCATTCTGATTTCTTTGTATTTTCTTTTTATGTTAATTTAGTCAAAACTTCTCTATTCCAATGTGAAGATAATTGCGAGCAGAGATTGCTCTAGGATCCGCGCTTCAATATATTTATTCATGATCATTATCCTATGTCTTATCTTCTATTCTTTTATTTGTCTTCCGTAAATTTGGCCAATTAATTATTGTATGAATATTAGAATATATTAGTATGCTTTACTCATATCTCACATGACTCAATTATTAAACTAATTTATTTATTAAATGATTTTTTATCTGAATTTGGTTGTTTAGTCAAGAGTACTTAGTATACTAGGGAGTGATGCCCCTTATTTCAGGATGGGTGAGGCCGGAAGGGTATCCTGTCGTTTATAACTTGTGCTAAGCGATGAGACTAAGAGGGCATTTGTATCCCTAGGAAGAGACCGGAAAGGTGACTTAGGTGGTAATCCTTAGTAAAGATGAGACCAGAAGGGTATTCTTAACTAAAGGTGATAAATAACTCAATCTAAGATAATGAATTATTTAATTAGATAATTAGGGATTTAATCGATCATAGGCTAGAGGCTCCAATTTTGACACTAGGATAGGAAATTCCATTAGGTTAGTTAGGTTAATTAATTTAATAAGTTTACATAATATTTTAATTTGGATTAACACTACTAATTTGTGAACCGATTAGATTAGTAATTATTTTCTATAATTAATTTAATCATAATGTCACGCCCAATATTCTATTTATTTTAATTCGCTTGTGCATGTCAAATAATTCAAGTAGCCTAGTGGTTATGTATATAGATTGTTTCCTAAAGGTCCCAAGGTTAAGCCCCCACACTTTCAACTTTTTAATTAAATTTTTGTGACAACTTTTGCATAAAGTCAACACCCTTGTTGTCCAACTCATGAGTTTCCATGCTTAAGAAGATTATTTCATTTGCTTGCATGGTCAACATTCCCTTTTTGTTCTTTTATTCCTTCCATGATCAACCATTTGCTCCCCTTGTCCCCAAACTTACCTTTCCCCCCTCTCATCTAATCTTTTTATTATTTTTTCATTTTACTCTCCTCCCCTCTATTTGTCATTGTTCTCCTTGCTCCCCCCATTTTCTCTTATTTTTTATTCATTTTTTATCACTTAATCATTGTTTTCTTCCTTTTTATCCACCTAACCACCATTAGTAGCCAACTGAATCACCACCTCACCACCACAACTGGCATGACCATGCCTTGGAGCTTAACAAACTTCTATTCCAACCCCATCGAGCTCCCTAACGGACCAACTCAAGCTAAGCGCTTTCAAGAAGATCAGACCAGCCCCTTAAAGACTCCTTGCACCTTAGTGCAAGCTGACTTTAACTTATTGTCAGCTCCCCGAGCTCCATTTAGCTCCAATCAGCTCACCTGAGCTCATTTCAATTCGTTTGAGCTTAATTTAGTTTCTTTCCAGCTTGATTTGTTTGATTATGATGATTTTGTGCAGTCCTCAAATTATTGTGCAAAATCCTCTTGCCTAAGCATGTCTTCTCGGATGAAATGTGATAGGTTTGACTATTTGAATGGTTGTCTGCTTATTTCTTCTTTGTTTCGCATATATGAGTTGTTGAAAAAAGAAAGGCCTTTGCTTTTCTTAACCATGAACGACCAAAATTATATATTCAAACTTGGAGCATGTTTTCTTGAATTATTGCCAAGCAAAGGTCAACATCAAAATTTTGAATCTGTAGGTTGTTCGATGCTAAGCCTTAAGGGCTTCGAACATGATATGCATGCTTATAACTTTAGTTTGTTTTGTTTTTCTACCATGTTGTCCATCGAGAAATATGTAAGTAAGCTAGAAATGGTAAGAGAAAACTTTGTCTTTGACCCCGGTGAATATTATGCCATATCATTGTACAAAGGATTTGAGTCCTACAATGTTGTTTTCGAGGCAATAATTTTCAATGGACTTGTGATTCTGGTTGGTTGCCATCAATGAATTTCTTGTTTCATTATGATAAGGTGAGAACAACTTTTAATCCCGGCATTGGTTTATTTTCCCAATTCTGGAATGAAAATTCAGAAAGAGTTTCTAAGTTTTTAGGTCTTCGTGTCCTTAATTCTTTCCTTAATCATGTAGATGACACCGTGAAATGGGAAATGGCTCATCCCTAAGAATTTTCAGAGGAAAGTAAATGTAAGGGAGATGGGTAGGCGTAAAAGGAAAAGAAAAGGAAGAAAATGATTTTAGATGTGGCGTTTAAGGATGATTAAAAGTAAATCAAAATTTGTTGATCGGGAAATCAACCACGAACACTCTTGCTAGAGATTTTTTTTACAATATAATCAAATACATAAGCAAAGTATAATACAATACTCTTGAATTTTCGAATTTTTTTTTTCAAATTTTTTTTTTCAAATTTTTTTACAAACTCACTCCGTAATTATTCCGAACGTCTGAACTCCTCGTTTTAAGTAGCTCTGATACCAACTGATTCGCCCCAGCCTCGTGGATGAATCCGAGTCCTTTTCGTTTCCCGATTGTTCTAACGATGAAGTTTCGTTCGTCTTGATTGAAAAGATATATTCGTTCAATAAAGATGTTAATGGTTCAATCAAGGTTAAAAGGCAATGGTTTATAAGGTATTTCGCCTAAGAACGAAAAGAATAAGTATTAAAGGTTTGGAGTTTTGGTTTTAAGGTGAAATGGAAAGATAGGCTTAAAAACAAGAGTGAACCAACTTTAAGGGTTAAAGTTGACCCGATTCTTATATGTCTTTAAGGTAGATTAAGAGTGATGTAAATAGGACCTCGACCCATTATCTAACGAAGATAGGAACCTTGGTATAGTTGAACGCCACACTTGGTTGAAAGTGATAAGTTCAGGTTGCAAAGAACAAAGGTTGACGCCACTAACTAGTAGATAAGCCAACTAAGTCTTTGGACGAAATTCAGAGAAGAATTCCTTACAAAATACTTGATTCAATAATCAAAATGGCAAAAAGTCCTTTTACAAATTAAAAAACAAATATTTATAGTCTTCCATAAGATAGCCGAATAGACACACTTAATATCTAAGGAAAATTCATGAATATTCCAGAATTAATTCACTAGTAAGGTTTGGCTGAATGGGAGCTCCAAAGGGCAGCTTAAGTATTAAGCAAATGAACCTTGTAGAGATGAATGCACCGGTAACCAAATGGCTATGTCTAGGTTCGGCCATGCCCTTAAATAACTTCTTAAATTGGCACTTGTTGGCTGAAAAGATAGGAACATTAAAGAGAGTTGATGAACAGCCACTCAAGTGTGAAAAGTCGGTTTTGAAGAGTCAAATGTGTGTGAACATCATCAGTTGAATAGTCCCTCATGTGAGCACTTAAAATGAGCTGCATGTAGATGTTTAAAGATGGAAAATTCGGTTGAACATTCATTTGGGGTGCCATGCATGTATCGGCCAAATGCAATGAATCTAAGGTGCGTGCACCTTTGCTGTCCAAGGTAAATTCCTGCACCAAATTAAAACAGCAAATTAATCATGTATAAAACATATTAAATTCGGCAACAAATACTTGTAAAAATCTGCACATTAATCATGTATTAGTTTAGGACATATTTAAAACACTTGAACTAATTAGGACATATTTAAAACACCTAAACTAATTAGGACATATTTAATAATATCTAATTATTATTTGACCAGAATTAATAACTTAAATACTTGGACTTATGACAAATTAAATAACTATTCCAACAAAATAAATATAAAGTGAAATAAGTCTAAGATGAGATGAATGAGCTAAAAACGAGCTCGTTGAGCTAAAATTAAGCTTGAAGAGCTTGAAGTAGAGTGCACGGTTTGCTCATCGTGCTGGTCCATGAGCTTTCAAGTAGACCGGCCATGGATTCACCCCAAACCCAATCAACCAAAGCTAAAATTGCATCTTTGAACTTCTTAGCCCTAGCTCGGGTAATAGGTCCTTTGGGCAACTCGAGAGAGATGTTGTTTGCACTTGATAGCTCATGGGTCTCGGTTGCATCATTTAGGATGTGAGTTCACGCTAGTGGCATAGCACATTCCATAACCATTGTGGTCCCATGCTAGTTAATCTGTTAGGTAAGTTGGTTAACTAACTGAAAATGAAATAGAAAGGTTATAGGCTAAAGGAGAAATTGAATAAGTCTCTTGAAAGTGGCAGATTTTGGATGAGGCAAGTCAGTATTGATGTGATATTTATAAGGTTTCAATAGAAACTTGGGTTGAGTTAAAAGAACACTCAGGTTTGGTTGAGGGGGAGTTATCTTCTTCCCCCTTTCCTCTGAAAACATTAAGATCTCGGGCTAAAGAATGATAGAAACATATTTCTGAGCTGAGTTTGAAATCATGGATATTTCTAGTGATTTTCTACACATCAAGGTATGTTTTGTGACTATATCTGTCTAGGGAACATAAATATGTAAGTATGTTTGGAGAAATAAGTCTTGAGAGATGTCTGGCTTTTAAATGATAATAATGGTTATTCGGATGGGTTCTAACAAAGTATTTCTATTCTAAAAGGCATAGAAAGCTGTAGCATCTTGTCGAATAATGGATCTAAAGTCTAAGTTACCCTCTGAGGTTAATAGGTGAGTTTCTATGTTGACTCCTAATTGCTAATAGATTGTATAGGATAAATCTAAAATGTCTAGTAGATGAGTAAAATGTAGGACAAATTATGCAAGAAGAAAGAAAGTATATGCGTAAATTTTCATAATTTAGAAGTGGAATGATAAGTGTACAGGTGAAATCTATCTATAGAAAGGTAGGAACTTTCCAGCTAAGTCTATAAGCTGACTCTTCCATGTGTGTTATGCATTCTAGAAATTGATAAAAAGAGATGAAACTATGAGGCTCAGGCTAGGAAAGTATGGCGTGATGACTCTGAAGAGAAATGTATGAATTATGGACTTGTTTGTATGGATTGCATGGAATCTGATGGTCTAAGTGTGTAATATAAATTTGAAGATTGAAATGTATGTGTCTGAAAACATGCTATGGAATACGTCTACTATGAATAAGCCAGTATGAGTAATGTGTCTGTGCCTATCTCTGGACTCGTCTAAAGGGGTTTGCCGAGACATTAATCACGATCCTTTGAAAGAAAGTCCACGACACCATATCGTGTAAGACCATAGCTGGTGAGCTATGGTGTCATATGGAAACACCATATCATATAAGACCAAACTAGTGGGTTATGGCATCATATGGGAAGAACTAAATAAAGGTTATTACCAAATGGGGTTTCTACAGGATCCCGAATGATGAGGTGCAAACCTCACGTAATGTGAGTTTAGGTTAATCTCTATCGTAAACATGATAGAAATAGGATGCCTTTGTGGAAAATCTCTAAAAAGGAAAACCTTTTGGCGAGTACTGAATGAAAAGGATACCTTTGTGGCAAACCTATGGAAAAGAAAGCCTTTGAGGCGATTAATGTATGAAAAGAATGCATTTATGGAAAATCTCTCAAAAGGAAAGCCTTTATGGCGAGTACTGAATGAAAAGGATGCCATTGTGGAAAATCTCTAGAAAGGAAAGCCTTTCTGGCAAATCTTTGAAAGGAAATCCTTCATGGAAACCTATAACAACCCATTTTTTAGTGTTGTCAAAAATGGTGGTTTTATGGCAACAAATTCAACGAGTGAGTTCGTAAATGTTATTATTTAATATTTATGAGCCAATTATAGAATTATGTTTCAATTTGATTTAATGGTTTTTGTTAATTGAACGATAATTAGGTTCAAGTGGTACATTTAAAAGTCAAGTGGTTTTAGAAAATGAGGTATTAGGACCTCATTTCTATAAACCAAGCCCATAAATATTTTATTAAATATTTACTGAGTGTTATTAAGGTCGTATTAAAATTTGGTTAAGAAATTTTAATGTTTAAATAGTTAAGTAAAAAGAACTAAATAGTATAAGTTGTAAATGTTAGTTGTTATTAATTTAACTATACTAAATGGCTATGACGCCATGAATTGAAGGTTTTATACTATAATTATACCTATTTAGGTGGTGGTGGACAGTTGGTGGGTTTTAATTAGGAAAATTTTGGATGTTTTAAAGGTTAAACTTGTAAATTCATAAATAAAACAAAAATTAAAAGAAACCAAAATACGTTTTCATCTTCAAAAGGTCATCACCATCGAAAATAAGAAGAAAAATACAATTTTTGTTAGTTGGAGGTTCGGCCAAGTTTGATATGATGCATGGTATGTGATATTGATCCCTTTTTAATGATTTTTTATGTTGAACTCATAATAGCTTAATCTAGCTAACCCGGGGGTCAATTTGTAATATTGTTAAATGTTATAGATTAAGCCATGGATGAATTTGGTATGTTTTTGAAATTTTATGGTAGATTTTTAAGCTTGGTTATCAAATAGGCATATTTTTTTAAGTAATTTTTGATAATTTTAAAGTTTATAGACTTAATTATGAAAATGGTAAAATTCAAGGAAAATATTGTGAATTGATGATAAATATTGATTGTTATGGGACTAGGTAAAAATCGGCTAACATGAATTTTAGCTAAAAATGGTAAATTTGCAAGTTTTGGGTTTAGGGATTGAATTGTATAAATGTTAAAATGTTAAGGGTAATTTTGTAAATTTCTAATTAATAAGGGTTATAATTTAAATTAATTATTTTAAGTTATATTAATGGTTTAATTGACTGAAAAAAATATTATTTAGATCACAAAACGATTCAAATGGATCTAAACGAGGAAAAGCTATATGTCAGATTAGTCACTGGCTTCATTTTTACAATTGTATTTGTCGAGGTAAGTTCGTATAAGGATTGAAATCATTATTTTCTATTTTGGATGAATGTAAATAGATATATATGCTATGTTTAAATTAAGTTGATAAAGATGTGATAAATTATTATTATGGATCAACTAGAGAAATAAATCAAATTAAAGGATATGTGAACAATTATTAATATGATTGGTGAAATTGTATTTGGTGATCAGGAATTATAGGTTGCCTCTTTAAACGTTTAATTTGATTAAGGTAAGTTCCTAGTGATTTGTTATGTAAATGTAAGTTAATTGTGATTACACTATGTTTCTACTTAGTTGCTAGTATATATGTTAAATTGTATTGATTTTTTACATATTTGAGGTTGAATATTAAAGATATAAAAGTAATGAAATTATGGTGTGTGTACAAAAAGGATGAAGTGCCTCTGAATGATGGAAATGTATTTGAGTAATGAATTTAACTATGATGCTCAGTTTAACATAGTAATCGCGTAGGATATGATTGGTATGCCAATAGGGTTAGTATTCACGCTTGTACGAGATTTCCACTTCGGTGCCTTTGTTTGCACTTCGGTTGCGCTAATTACACATTTGTCCCTCTAAATGCACTTCAGTTCCTCTGTATCTATGATGCCTCTATTGCGGTGTAGTTACACGAGTATCCGAGTCAAGTTACTTAGTTCATCTGGCTAATCTTAATGAAATTTAAAGTTTACTTATGTGTTTAAAGGTTAATGAATTTACAAGATATTAGAAAGTGTTAAATGTTCAATGAACTATTTGTTTACATGTGAGTACTTTTATATTGAAGAAATGTTGTTATGAAATTAATTGAATTACAATCTATTTATATGCTTACATATTATGGCATATTTACAGTATTGGTAAGTGAAAGATATTACAATGAGTTTCTTAGTTACATATATGGATTGTTACTTTGAGTAAATGTGATTTATGGTATGAAACGTCCTTTAAAATGGAGGTTATTTTGATGTATTTGGATTGAAAAGGTAACATTTGAATTATGTGGACGAATGGTTCATATAGTGAAATTCTTTTCATGATATGAACGGGTAATTAAAGCTTTACAGTGTATATGAATATATGAAATGATCTATGATTTAAAATAAGGATATAGAATAAATGATAAGTATAGTTAAAAGAAAATGAAGGTATAAGTTAGTCATATGATAGATGAATGGTGAAATTGAAATGCTTGATATGTTATATGCCTTGATTGGATTGGATTTATTTGCGCATTTCTTCACCTACTAACTTTGTGAGGTATGGTCTATAGGAAAACAAATTTTGGTCTATGACTAAATAGAATTACTCATGGTTGCTTAACTTAATGCAATCGGTAAGTTTAAGTTCCTTTATATGAGCTTACCAGGCTATAGTTGTTTATATAGTTGTTTTCTTTATTTTTTAGATCATTAGAAAGCTTGAACGGTTGGAATCTTCACCGAAGCACGATCATACTATCCATCAATCCACTTTGGTAGCTTTTGAATATATTGAAATGGTTATAAGTGGCATGTATAGGGTCGTATGTCTATTTGGTATGTATTGGATTGTGCCAAGCCTTAGTGTGCCTTAATGTTTTTTTGATGGTTTGTATATGAAGTGTATTTATATGATGTTAATGGTTCTGCATGGCCTTTTGAAATTAGGAAGGAAATGGTAGATTGAAATGTTTTTAGATGTGGGTATTCGGTATATTTGAAGTATGTTAAATGATTGAACTTATGATGTTAAATTGATTTAGGATAAGTGTTTGAAATGTGGTTCAATTGGTATGTTTTGTATGTGCTTAAGGTGTGTTTTGGTTATATGAATATGTATATGAAAGGTTTGTTTTGGTATGTAAGTATAGGTTTTGAAATTTCTTGTTTTATAGGCTAAATTTGGAGCACACGTCACACAGTCGTATGTCATTTATATTTTAAGTGCATATTTCACACGGTATAAGACACGGCCTACGACATGGTCATGTGTCTTGAAATAGTTTGTTACACGATTTCGCACACGACCATGTGACCCTATTTCGATTACACAAACGGGCAGACACATGGGCTGGGACACGCCCGTGTGTCCCTACTTTGAATGTTCACACGGTCTGAGCCACGTCACACGGTCGTGTGACCCTTACTTTCTCAAATTTTCAAGTTCTTCCTCAAAAAAATTTTATTTATTCAAAATGATCCCCAATCATTTTTAAATTGTTTTTAGGGCCCTAAAAGCTCAATTTAAAGCCCAAATGTGTATGTTCGCTATAATTGGAATGAGTTATTTAAAATTTATACTTTAGTTGAATTATTGTTCTATTTTTGAAGTTTAAGGTTCTATTTTGTACAGTAACGCTCTGTAACCCAAATCTGGTGATGGAGATGGGTTAAGGGTGTTACATTTAGTGGTATGAATCCTACAATTTAGTCGGTTCTTGAACAAAATGTAGCATGTATAGAGTCTAGAAATACATGCCATTTTATAACCTATGATAGTGTTATGTCTCCTGGCTTAATTTGATTATGTTTTTCATTTAGATAAAAGATGTCTTCTAATCCAGCTAATTTCGATGAAGCTGAAAGTTATGTTCTAGTCACTAATCAAAGGGCTATCCATAATATGCCAAATTTTCTTAAGATTAGAGGTGAGACTCATAGTATCTTTAATATTAATGAATGATATGTTTAATGTGTATATGAAAATCAATTTTATGGATCAACGACCTCCACACCCTCGTCCTCAAAGTCCTATACGATAGAATATTCACAGGATTTATGTTGATTAAGTCTGAAAGTGTGGAACTAAAGAGTTTA
Organism: Gossypium hirsutum; assembly: GCF_007990345.1. Classification (NCBI taxonomy): domain Eukaryota; kingdom Viridiplantae; phylum Streptophyta; class Magnoliopsida; order Malvales; family Malvaceae; genus Gossypium; species Gossypium hirsutum. Next base: position 31,450,809 of record NC_053438.1, on the reverse strand, counting down.
GCAGTAGAATGAGTAATAATTTGGCAAAAGTCATGTACCAGTTAAAAACTCACAGAGAGTTTTAGATGAAATATTATATCTTTCCGAAGATTATCTGAGTTGTGTGGTGTCACTGTTAAAAGAAGAGGTTATTCACTGGTAATCAACTTTAACTACTGTGGTATTGAAAGAACATATTAACCAAGATCTCTTCTAAATTGATTTCTAAAGAATTACATCAATAAACGATATTTAGACAAGAAGAAAAATGAAGTTCTTGAATTAAAGCTGGGAAACAGATCAGTTGTGGATTTTGGGTAAGAGTAGTTCAACTCGGCAAGTATGTTAATAAGATAGCATTGATTGAAGAAAAAAATGTGTACTCATTTTGAAGATAGTTTAAACAACGAGACCAATTTGATGGTTAGTGAAATGGAAATTCGAGAAATTTTAATTTTGTCAAGTTGAATTCAGAGTAGGGAATAAGTATACAATCATAAGAAATAGTATGAAATGAGAGCTCACGACTTCAGTAAATGTAGCACATCTAGAACATTTTTTTGCTTTTCCATGAAACATTCAGAGTAGTCGTTTTTCAACAACATCAGGGTTATTCGGTAGAGATTGAATGAAACAAAATAGTATGAGATCATTGATACCTTTAGTAGCCAATTTGGTAGTAATGTGGTAGTATAAGTGTTTGAAATGTGGTGCCCTTGAATGACATATTGGATAGAACATATAGGTTGGTTGAATTGGTATGTTTTGTATGTGTTGAAGGTGTGTTTTGGTCATATGAATGTGTATATGAAAGGTGTGTTTTGGTATGCAAGTATAGGCTTTGAAATGGCTTGTTTTAAGGGCTAAATTTTGAGAACAAGGCCTGGGTCATGGCCTGTCACATGGCCGTGTGTCATTTATATTTTGAGTGTAGGCTTCACATAGTCTAAGAAACGACTGTGTGTCTCAAAACTATTTGTCACACAGTTTAGCACACGGCCTACGACATAGCCGTGTGACCCTATTTCGATTACACACACGGGCGAGCACATGGGCTAAGACATGACCATGTGTCCCTACTTCAAATGTCCGCACAGTCCGAGTCATGTCACATAGCCGTGTGACCCCATCTTTCTCATTTTTTATGTTTTTCCTAAATCTTTTTTATTGATAATTTTTAAATTGTTTTTATGGCCCTAAATGCTCGATTTAAGGCCCAAATGTGTATGTTTGCTATAATTGGAATGATTTATTAAAAATTTATATTTTAGTTGTATCACTGTTCTATTTTTGAAGTTTAAGGTTCTATTTTGTACATTAACACGCCGTAACTCTAATTTGGCTACTGTGAATATGATATGTGAATTGTGCAAGTATAAACGTTGGGTCAAGTAATAAACTAATAAGTTAAATCGTCTCTAGAGGGATCGAATTAGGTATAAGTTAGATCGTCTCTGTAACACCCCAAATCTGACCTAGACGTTATGGTCGAATCTGGTGTGCCACATTGAAGTGTCTTTCGAAAAATTAAACTCGTTGGTAAAAATTGGTTTCTAAGTTTAAAATAAACCCCTTTATTATTACTAATTAACAAACCAACCACTCAAAGCATTTGTCTCGTTATCCGTTATTGATTTAATAAGTTGGTATAAAATTGCGGAAGCTTTTTAAATTCTTATTGTTTAAAGCCCGTGTCTTTGAAAATAGTAATTATTTTTAAAAAAAACTCGTCTTCTTCTAAACTAGTAGCTTAAAATATGTAAGAAAATTTTAAACCAACTTAAAGGCCTTATTACAAAAACAAAACCCAACTTATGATTTAATTTAAAATAAAACCAATTGTGAACACGGGCAATTGTGTAGCCACCTTTAAGTCCCTCGCAGCACCGAATAGTCTAAGGCTGTGGATTACCTGCACAGTTAAAGGAGAGGGTGAGTTTACAAAACTCAGTGTGTAATCTCCTATCAGTCAATGAATATACGACATGCAGTAACAGTCTGGGCCTGAGCCGTAAGCAATAATAGTGTAATGTGGGCCTTAACCCATTTTAGTAATAGTGTGGGCCTTAAACCAATACAGAAGCAGTATAGTGCAATACTCAAACCAATCCAAGCAACACACCACTCCGTACCACTAACACACCCTGTGCGAATAAAATCAACCCACCCAGCCAACACACCAATATCGCAGCAGAGCTGCCAGTAATAGAATCGCAGCGAAGCTACCAGTAATAGTATATGTGGCAAAGCCACCAATACAGTATACTTCCCCTATATCAAAATCCCAAACCCATGCAGTATGTCATATCATAACTCATACGTGTATGCAGTATGTCATACTCAGTAACAGTCATATATATATCATAGAGCAAGTCGGTCATACACACATTTCAACTCCTAAGGGTATAACAGTCATTTTACCCTTCGAGGGTATTTCGATCATTTTATGCTTCGGGGGTATTTCGATCATTTTACCCTTCGGGGGTATTTCGATCAATTTACCATTTGGGGGTATTTCGGTCATTCGAGGGTATTTTGGTCTTTTCACCCTTCGAGGGTATTTTGGTCAATTTACCCTTCGAGGGTATTTTGGTCATTTTACCCTTCGAGGGTATTTCGATCATTTTACCCTCCGAGGGTATTTCAGTCATTTGCCCATGAATCGCAAGTTGGGATTGCCACTCGAGTGATCGCATGCCCGTGTGATATCCAACACCATGTTTACGGCTTTTCAACTTTTCGCCGATCTACGGTTGTAGTGGGTGATTACACACCTGATTGTGAAGACGACCTAGATCCACGAACACCCAAAATCTGCATTCAAACACGTTTTTCATTAGTTGCTAAACAATAGGGCTAATCTCCTTCTTTTACATAACCAAAATTAAACTAAATACTTGCCTCGACTAACAAAACTGGCTTAGCCCACTTTTACAACCGATGAAGATTGATTGAAATCTTTTTGAAGGATATCTGCAATATAACAACTTCATTAAACAGTGTTGTTTAATCATGTGATTGAAATCCACACACGATCATATATAGAACCAGAGGAACATTCGACCTTCATTTAAAAGAAGACTAGCCTACTTACCTTGATCGAGGGATGAGAGAGTGGTTTCGATGACTTTAACAACGCTTACACTGCAGCACTCCTCCAGGAAAACTCTAAAGCCGCAACAAGTAGCACATCGAGAGAAAAGCATTAGCAGTTGGTAATCAAAGATTAAAAAGGAGGGTATTCGGTTTAAGGAAAAGAGAAAGAAAAGAACAGAGTGAAGAGCATAGCACTTACAGGTAGTCGACAACTCTTGTAGGACTAGAATGAAGAGGAGAATAAGAGAAGATAGGAGAATAGATGAGAAAAGAGGATTCGACAACAAGAGAAGGAAGAGGAAAAACGACAAGGGAAACCACCAATATTCGGCCAACACCCAAAAGGAAACAGAGATGAGCAAAAACGTAAAGGAAAAAACGTAAAACTAACTGAAACCATACTAACAGAAAAAAAATAACTTTAGAAATCGATTCCCTCTGTGCCTACTGACCAAATCCGGCACAAGCACACCCCCTAGCCGAAACTTTTAGCTAGAGTTTTCCCCAAACGACACAACTCACCTCACACAACAACTCCTTGAATTTCTCCTAAAATCTCTCCCCTTCTCTCTCTTTGATTCACTCCACCCAATCACAATCCCACTATTCTCTCCATGATTCACTCCTCCATTCAAATTCCATAGCATTCCAGTCAAACTCTGCCACCTCACAGCGCAGGTGATAAAAATAAACACTCCACAGTGCAACACAGGACTCGAACCTCAAACCTTAAGAGTACTCCACACGCCACCTACCACTGGACTAACAGGCTCTTTTTGTCATAAAACAAGCACTAATATTTATAAGGCCTAAGTGTTAGTGTCCAAATTCATTTAGGAGCAAAACTAAAAATTCTGCAAATGCCAATACTTGAACCCAGACTTCTCAAACACTCCCAAACACCCACAAATGACTTAGTCATTAAAGCAAACAAGCAATTTGTGACAAATCATGCAAAAATTAAAGACTTGAATTTTGGGGCATTACAGTCTCTACAGGGATAGAATTAGGTATACAAATGGTTAAGTTATTCTAATAAAGTTCAATTAATGTTATAGCAAAATGATGAGAAGAATGTTGTGGTAAATAAAAGGAATATTAATGTGAACAAAATGTGTAACTGATGAATAATTGAAAAAGTTATGGCAATGCAAGAGTAACAATGCAATGGCAATTACGAAAATGAATATATATGAATAATATGTAACTGAAAAAATAAACAACTAAGGATGCGGTGGTAAAGATACTACAGCAAGGGATAAGGGATATATGATGTTGATATGAAAGGTTGGAATTACTAAGAATCTACCATTACTGTCAGAAATTCCTCGACAAAAATGTAATCAATCTACTGTTCAGAAGAGTTCTAAAGTGGTCTACTTCTTTCGAGAGCAAAAACCATAAGTTACCTTGCTCATCTCTATAGGCCTTGAATATGGTGCTCTGCACTATTTCCTTCTATATGAATGTTGCTCTATCTGCTCTATGTCAAGAGTCTACAACAAGTATCTGCCAAGTACTTGCTCATATCATTCAATTTTAGTCCAACTAATCCAACCTTTTCAAAATTAAATTAGTTTGTGGGCATGCTGCACTGTCGTCTATGTCTAGGGATAGCACGCATACAATTTAGAAATAAAAATAATTGAATGAAACAGTAAATTAATTCAGATCTATACTTCATCCATTAAAGAAAATAAAGGTTCCATCATGTTATCCTAACCCTATGAGATTTAGCTCATAGGTTGGCAAGTAAAATTCAAAACCAAAATATCATACAACATCATTTCAATAAAATCAATTCACGGAGAAACAGTTAAGAAATAATAGAAGAACGACGGGGAGATAGCTTTCGCTTGTCCAATTCACACTTCCAGCGACACAGTGTCCTGTGGTGGTTGAAAGGGACTGCCTTCATCTTCCTTTTTTTGTCTCTACTCAACCGCTACCCTCTAGTTTCACCTATGGATCTCCACCTTTGTTCCCTCTTTAGGGTTTCCTCCGTTTGCTTTTTATGCCTTTTCCCTAGGGTAAATCCAACAACCCATGTTTATTTTCTCCTCTTTTTAAATTATGTTTTCAACAACCCAATATTATCTTCTCCTCTTTTTAAATTATTTTTTATAGGATAAAAACCAACATCCCAAGATTATCTTCTCCTTCTTTTTAGGTAGATTTTTCTGGTACAAGTCAATTGGGCTAAAACCGGCATGTGTTGAGTGTTGACTTGGTCTTCTTGGAATTGCCACCGCATTTGTGCTAACAAAATGTCCAACATTTTGTCCCGGCAAACCTTCATTCTTTTATTTCTCATTCCTTAACCTGCACCCGCCAAACCACCAAACACATCCCTACCACAAGCAATTAAAAGTAATAAATAATAATATTTAAGCACCGTCCAAGCCTCTTATGCAACATTCTAAAAAATGATAAAATAATATCCTAAAATGCAACTCAGTTCACTTAAGTACAAACAATTGACCCAGTCTAAAAACATGAATTATAACTCTTTTCAAGAGTTATCACACCCCCTAACCTGAGTTATTACTTGTCCTCAAGAAAGATATCCATGAATGCATGAACGTAAGAATTTCTATAGCAACATAATCACCTTTGCATTGTGAGACCCTTCAGAGAGCATTTTGTACTTGAGTTCTCAGCAACCTTCTATATTTAAAAACTTGATCAAGTTTCATAAGCTTATTTAGTAAAGGCAGTGCAAAAAATTTTTCCCTAAAAGAAAGAAATATCCTAAGTACTCATGCAACTTTCACTATAACAAGTATCTCTTAATTTACTTTGTTCATCTTTTAACTAACTCAGTTTTCTTTATTATTATTTTTTCATCTGGCCTTATACGTGCTCAAATACATATATATCCATTGATTATGCTTTTTTTACTAGGGGATTCAGCTCGTCACATGATTCTTTGACTTGACAATTACAATGGAGTATACACTAAATTGCTAAATAATCAATCATGTTACGATTTGAATACTCACTCATGAAGCTAAGGCTTTTGACTAAAAAGATGGATGGAGCATACAACTACCCCCTTAGCTACTCAGTTTGTTACTACAGTGGACTGCCCCTAATTTTCTTTATTACACACTCTTACTCAAACCCACCTTTCTAGTCAATAGCACAATAGAGCAAACCAAGTGGTGCTGACTTACTTAGTAATTCTAAGCATTGGAGTATTTGATGGCATTTTCCTTGAATTTTCTTAAACATTGCCACTTTATTCATTATTGAGTATTGTCATTGTAATAAATTTAGCTTCAAGAATCTCTAATTCTATAAAAAGAAACTTACTATAGATCAATTGGAATTGGATTTAGGACATCCTAATTTTAGGGATCAATTTGTAAGCAAACTATCCTCAGCTAAAATCACCTAATCCACTGTCACAACTTTCTAAGTTTATAGAAGAAATAAGTTCATCATTGAACATTACAGACAAAAATACACTCATCACAGTCTAAACAATTCCTGGCAATCATGCATGCCATGGCAAAATGAATGACAAATGAACAAAAATACTAAAATATGCATGCTCAGCTAAATATATAATGCAGTCTAGATGCACAATACACCCCCAAACCTAAGGGTTGCATTGTCCTCAACGCATGTACAAATATGAATCATTAGTGCAATAACATATATAGTACATAATGAGATGTAATAAAGGGAGAAAAACTTCTCGAGCATTGAACTGGATGGTGGCACTTTAATTGCGGTGAGTGGTCTTCCTCGCCCTCATCTTATAACGCATCAGCCTTTTAAGTAAATTGAGTGGTACATACTCCTTTTAATTATCAAATTTAGTGAGTTCATCAATAATCCAATCAATCTCATGATCCTGTTCAGTCATCGGTTTAGTAGAAGGAGGTGCAATAGTCATAATGTTGTCCACTGCTGGTGCAACTGAGGGATTTATTTCCCCTTCGTCCTCACGGTCAGTCTCAATTCTGATAGACTCTATTTTCTCTAGTTATTCCTCTGGTGCTTTTGGTGCATTCTCTTCATTGGCAAGATTCGTCTCCCCTCCTACAGTTTATTAAACAAAGGAAATGAAATAACTAAAAGAAATCTAAATTAACAACATGAAAAATAAAAATAAAAAGAATTTTCAAGATGTTGAAGTTAAACATCTCGAAGATCAAGGGAATTGTTGTCTCGCTCTACATTAGCACCCCAGTATTGCTTTAATCATTGTCCATTCGCTTAAAATGTGTCCCCTATTTTCATGTCCTTGACATCAATAGCTCCATTCGGATATACATGAGCTACCAGGCATTGTTCATCAAAATTGGAAGGTCTATTTTGCTCCAACAAACTACACAAGGGTCTCTGCTCTAATGAATCTTCATCACAATCAAAATTGCTGTGGCAAAATCTCATGAACTCTTCCTCCATTGTTGTTTCTATTAGGTCAATGGCACGACCTTCTTCATTCTAATTAGCACATTTTAGTACATTAAATACATTAAACATGACCTGTCAATCATTTCTCCTCATGGTTAGTTAACCTTTCTGCATATCGATTATAGTTCTACTTGTAGCAAGAAAAGGTCTTCCAAGGATACAATTAGTACATCTTTGTGAGCTTCATATTCTAAAATAACGAAATCATCTGGAAAAATAAACTTATCCACTCTTACCAAAACATCTTCATTTTTACCTTCCCGATGTGCATAGGATCGATCGACTAGTTGTAACATAACTGTAGTAGGTCTTGCTTTCCTAATTCCCAGCTTCCTGAAAATAGACATACGCATTAGATTTATACTTGCTCCTAAATCACATAACGTCTTACCACCATCACGATTTCCAGTTAAACATGGGATAGTGAAACTCCCTACATCCTTCAGCTTCAAAGGTAGTTTATTCAACAACATTATTGTGCACCCTTCAGTGAGAGCAACAGTCTCAAGCTCTCCCAATCTGCGCTTCTGTGATAATGTCTTTCATAAATTTCACATAATTGGGCATTAGCTCCAAAGCTTCCGCTAACAGTATGTTGATGTGGAGTTGCTTCAAAATATATAAAAACCCTTTAAACTGAATATCCTGCTCATAATTATGAAATCACTGAGGATAAGGTAGAGGTGGTCGTCCTTCAGGTTGCTAATATTCTTTTCCTATGGCATTTTTGCTGGCAACATGACCTGATTTTGCCATAACAATTTTTTGCTTATCCTTTTCAGATGCTATATGATTTTCAGTTGATTCTACTTTTCCTTGGCATCTTTAAAAACATCATTCAACTTAGTTGATATGGAATGAAGAAGAAGAATGATCAAATTCAAGTTGTTCGACTCAAAAAGGAAAGTTTTGGATCTGATCGGAAAAGAAGAAATAAATAAATTTAGTAATAAAGAAGTAAAAAATAGTGAAAGAAGAATTTTGAGAACAAAGAACAAATAAAAATAATGATATATAAATAAATAAAAATAGACGAAATTTAAAAGTGGAAGATGGATTGAATAAATCGGTGGCTATGATGGATAGAAGGATAAATGTTTAATTGAACCCTTTAAGATATAAATCCCAACAAACTCAATTAATGGCTCTAATCAAACCTCCAAGAAATAATCATTGACAAATTGAAGGGTGAAGAATGAATTCCCATGACTCCTTGAAGAAAATCAAGAACAAAACTAATTCTAAAAATCATAAAAAAGAAATCTCGCATAAAGAACAACCTCCCAGAGTTGAAAATTTTATTAATGAAAACAATTTTTTGATTTGTATACAATGCAAAGGCCTATATATAAGCTAGCTAAATAAATCTAAATAAAACTCATAAGTATACTAGAACTCTAATTAATCTAAACAAGTAGTTTTAAACTAAACTTTCTTGTTGACATTAAACTCCTAATAACTTCAACCACTTAATAATTATTAAAAATTAGAAATAATAAAATAATAAGAGCTAATAAATATAATATTGGGCTTATATTTAAAAAAAATAAGTCTAAAACCCGAACTCAATATAATTTAAACTTGAATTAAAAGCCCAAAACTCGTAATTCTCGTCATAATCCCATCTAGAAATTTTACTCACACAGTCATTGTGACAGCCCAAAGTTGACCCTAGTCGGGAAGTGGTTTCGGGACCGCTAAACCGAGTCACCGAAATGTTTGAATGTGATACTTATTGTGTAGAATATGTAATTATGAATGTGTGAAAATTTCAAGCTTCAATTGGGTTGATTTCATGTGAATTTAGTCAATAGGACTTATGTGAGAAAATTCTAAAATGTGATAGGTCAATGTGTGAGGACCTACTAGTGCATGTGGACAAAGGGGGGGACTTGCATGTCAAATTTCCCCCCCTAATGAGTAGTGGCCGGCCATGACAAGGAAGGATGGGCAAAACATGTCATGAAACATGTTTTGTTAGTGGAAGAATAAAATAAGGAGTATGGGTAATAAAGAAATGGAAAACAAAAGAAAAAAAAATGTGTGTGTGGTGTTTGTTCCCCCCATTGCCGTGAGCTCAAGAGAAGAAAGGAGAAAAGTTTGTGTTCATCCTTTCTCACCTCCATTTTAGCCTAAATTAGAAAGAAAAACAAAGAAAAAAATTTCTCATCCTTTGGTTCATCCTTGGCCAAAAATTTTAAGGAGGAAAGAAGAAGAAAGGTGAAGAGATTCGGCCATGCATGTAGCTAGGCCAAGGTATGTTTAATGATGTTCCATGAGATGCATGCATGTTTTAGTTGTTAGCTTGAGTTCTACCTAGCCCATGGTCTAAATCTTGCTATGTGATGGAAATGGCACTTGACCATGGATGCATCATTCTTGGTTGGTGTTTGATGTTGTGGTGATGAGGCATGAGGATAAGTTAAGATTCGGCCTAGGTGGAGGTTGTGTTAATGCCATTGCATGCAAAATATGAAGCTTGTTAATGATGCATGTGATGATGGCTTGATGATTCTTGAACCTCCTTTTTAGCATTTTTGTGTGAGCACATATGTGCATTGGTTGCTAAAGGGAGAAGAATCGGCTAGCAAGATGTGTGCTAAGGCCGAATGTAACTTTGCATGTTGATGAGCAATGCATGTGTTAAATCGATGAAAAGGGGGAGGATGCTTTACTAGTGTGTATATGTGTGTATTAAGTGTTGAAATCGACCCCAAAAATGGACATGCATATTCGGCCAAGGGGAATGAAATTAGCTAATATGTTGTGTTGATGCATGATTTTTGCATGTATGAGACTTTAATGTCTAATGTATAAATATGGGCTAAGTGCCTTGTGTTCATCTTTTGATGCCTAAAATGATGAAATCAATTTATTTGTTTGATTAAGCTCAAGAGCAAAGGGGAAATAAAACCGATAAAGGGAAGGAAAAAGTGGTTGAATAGCTAGCGGAATCGTTCGACAACACCCGAGGTAAGTTCTTGAGTAAGAGATCTTAAATTTCGATGTGATTAAATCATGCTCTATGTGTGGCTATTGAGCCGAATGTGCAAGGACAATATGTGCCTTGTGTTTGAGTTTCGTAAACGAAAATGAAATATGAATGTGCTATGAATTATTGTTAGATGTGCATGATTAATTGAATGCTGTCCGGGCTAAGTCCCGAAGGCTTTGTGCTAAGTGAATATATCCGGATTAAGATCCGAAGGCCTTTGTGCGAGATACTAAATCCGGGTTAAGTCCCGAAGGCATTCGTGCGAGTTATTAAATCCGGGTTAAGTCCCGAAGGCATTCGTGCGAGTTATTAAATCCGGGTTAAGTCCCGAAGGCATTCGTGCGAGTTGTTAAATCCGGGTTAAGTCCCGAAGGCATTCGTGCGAGTTGTTAAATCCGGGTTATGTCCCGAAGGCATTGTGTGAGTTACTAAAACCGGGCTATGTCCCGAAGGCATTTGAACGAGGAGCTATATCCGGTTAAATCCCGAAGGTACGTGATTTGGTAATGAATGAGCTTGCTGTAAAATTCCAGCGAATACTCGAAAAACATCCCAATATGGGGATATGTTACGTATGTGTTGAATTTAATCGAGCCCTTACAATAAATGTTCGCTCAGTTGATAAACGAGCTACCGGCCTTCGGCCAAGTTAGTTTATTGTGTATGTACATAAGGGTTATTAATGTTGTGAAGCAAGTTTGATATCGGTAAATTGCGTATTATGAAATATTCCGTTTAGCTAAATGTGTGCTATTCTTTGTGCATGCTGGAATTCCTTGCTCAAACTTACTAAGCATAAATTGCTTACTCGTTACATTGCTCCTCTGTTTTATAGATTTTTGGTTCTCCAGCTATCGGACTCGGGATCTTGAAGTCGAAGTCGCCCACACTATCAAAGGCTCTTTTGGGTACTATTTTGGTTGAATTTTGATATGGCATGTATAGGACTACCCATTGTTGTCTTTCGAGTACTTTATGAAATGTATAAGTGTACAGCCATGCGAAAATGGCTTGTAGAAGTGGAGTATGGCATTAGACCATTCGTATTTATGAATGTATAGATGGTTTCATGATGTAACTATGTTGGAATGGAAGTGTTGAGCAAATGATCAGCCACTAGAATGGCTAAGTATGATCATATGTGGGCTTATGTATGACAAGGCCCTAGTTGGTCCATGAAACCCCAAATTAGGTAAGGTTCACTTTGAAAACAGAAGCTGATAGCAGCAGTGGTGTGGATTGGAAAAATCACAAGAATTCGTAGGAGTGGAATTAAATAGTGAATAAATTATGTAATCGAACCTTGATGAATCTACTTTCATATGGAAGTAACGAAACAATTATAGGAACAGTACAGAAAGAGATATTCGGGTTCTTGTGTAACAGGGCCAGAACAGTTTCTGGATTCACTGTTCCGCCTTTGGAAATTCACTATAAATTGACCAGAGATAATTAGGGGTCATACCATATATGTATGGATTCCTCTCTGAGTCTAGTTTCCATAGAAACAAACGGCATCAGTATTGAAGCTCTGTGCAGAGAGATATCCCAGTCGTAATGGGAAAAGGTCAGTGTAGTCGACCCCTGTAACATGGGAGACTTTGACTAATAAACTGTACTAATTGGCCCGACCAAAAATTCTAGAAAAAAATCCATAGGTGGGGACATGAGTCTAGTTTCAGGGAAAAATCACAAAACTGATTTTTGAGTTGTGAAACTCAAGATATGATTTTTGAAGCGACTAGTACTCAGACTGGGCAGTGTCTGGAAAAATTTTTCAAAGTTTGTTAACATCTCGTGTCCGACTCCGGTGTCGGTCTCGGGTTCGGGGTGTTACATTTTATTGGTATCAGAGCTACGGTTTAGTCGATTCTAGGACTACCGTAATGTTTTGGGTCTAGCTATACATGCCATTTTATGTGATTACTTGATAGTGTGGTGATTTCCGACAATTGTAAATGTGTTTATTTATAGTAATGGATCCCGATCGTGACCGAGAGGTAGCTGATGATCTTGAGAGTGTAGCGCCTGCTCCCGTACAAGGGACAGTGCCGGCAAACTCTCAACCTAATGCTAGTAATCAGAATGATGAAGCTAGACAAGCATTCTATAGCGTGATGAATGATTGGTTTAACCAATACATTCGAACTAATATGGCTGTTCCACAACCTCCATTCCCGAACAAATACTACCCCCGCACCTACAATACCGCCGGTAACGGACCAAATAAGGTCACATAAGCCCCAGTTGACAGAATCCGAAAACATGGGGCTACTGAATTTAAGGCTATGGATAGCGATGATGCCGAGCAAGCTGAATTTTGGCTGGACAACACTATCCGGGTACTCGATGAGCTATCTTGTACACCCGATGAATGCCTAAAGTGTGCTATCTCCTTGCTACGTGATTCTGCCTACTATTGGTGGAGTACTCTGACTTCTATTGTGCCCCGAGAGCAAGTAACTTGGGAGTTTTTCCAAACTGAGTTTCGGAAAAAGTATATCAGTCAGAGATTTGTTGATCAAAAACGGAAGGAATTTCTTGAGCTTAAGCAAGACTCCATGTCGGTTACTGATTACGAGCGAAAATTTGTTAGACTTAGCAAATACGCTCGGGAATGTGTTTCGTCCGAAGCTGTTATGTGTAAACGCTTCGAGGATGGGCTGAATGAAGATATAAAAATGTTCGTTGGCGTTCTTGAAATACAAGAGTTCGTGGTACTTGTTGAACGAGCTTGTAAAGCCGAAGAGCTTAGAAAAGAAAAGCAAAGAGTTGATGAGGGAACTGGAGAGTTTCGTAAAACATCCTCGGGAAGGTCTCTTCAACAGACATCGAAGAGATTTCGAGATGATGCAGGCCAGTTTAGAGGCACTTCGGGCCTTTTTGGACGAGATCGTGATCGACCCCCTGTGGGTACACGAGGCACTTCGGTCGCCAGTGTTGGGAATGAACGTCGAGACAGGACGAAATGCCGATATTGCGGTAAATGGCATTCGGGGAGTTGTAGATTTCCTGACCGCTCCTGTTACAAATGCGGATCAGTGGACCACTTCATTAAAGATTGCCCGAGGTTGTCGGGACAGAATGCAAATCAGAGTGGGAGACCGGGTGCTACCACTGCTCGAGGTAGACCATCTGGAAATATGGGCAATGCTGGTGGTGGTCAGAGAGGATCTAGAGATGATATAACCAGATCCGAAGCCCGTGCGCCTGCTAGAGCTTATGCTATACGTGCCCGCGAGGATGCTTCTTCGCCTGATGTTATTACCGGTACATTCACCCTCTTTGATACTAATGTAATTGCTTTGATTGACCCCGGTTCTACCCATTCTTACATATGTGAAACCTTAGCATCCAGTAAGACTTTATCTATTGAGTCTACTGAGTTTGTAATTCGGGTGTCAAATCCCTTGGGTCGTTACGTGCTTGTCGACAAAGTGTGTAAGAAATGTCCCCTGGAAAATTCGAGGTTCCTATTTTCCAGCGGACTTGACGCTTTTGCCGTTTGATGAATTTGATGTTATCCTTGGGTTGGATTGGTTGACTGCGCATGATGCGATTGTGAATTGCAAGAGCAAGACTATTGATTTGAGGTGCGCAAATAACGAAGTAGTCCGAATTGAGTCTGAGGACTTGGAGGGGATGCCAGCTGTAATATCAGCAATGTTGGCACAGAAATATGTAAGAAAAGGGTGCGAAGCATACCTTGCATATGTGCTTGATGACAAAGAATTAGAAAAGAAACCCGAATCTGTGCCGGTGGTTTGTGAATACCCGGATGTTTTTCCGGAAGAATTACCGGGTTTACCACATGTTCGGGAGGTAGAGTTTGGTTTTGAGCTTGTACCTGGGACTACGCCGATTTCGATAGCTCCGTATCGTATGGCACCAACCGAGTTAAAGGAGTTGAAAGCTCAGTTGCAAGAACTGACGGAGAGAGGTTTCGCTCGACCAAGTTTCTCACCTTGGGGTGCACCAGTATTGTTCGTGAAAAAGAAGGACGGAACCATGAGGTTGTGCATTGACTATCGTCAGCTGAATAAAGTGACGATAAAGAACAAATATCCGTTGCCGCGCATCGATGATTTGTTCGACCAACTGAAGGGAGCCTCAGTGTTCTCAAAAATAGATTTGAGATCGGGCTATTATCAGTTGCGAATTCGAGATCCAGATATTCCCAAAACTGCCTTCAGAACGAGATATGGTCACTACGAATTCTTAGTGATGCCGTTTGGGCTCACTAATGCCCCTGCGGTATTTATGGATTTGATGAATCGGATCTTCAGACCGTATTCGGATCAGTTCGTAGTTGTGTTCATTGATGACATTTTGGTCTATTCAAGAGATGAGACCGAACATGCTGAGCATCTGAGGCTAGTGCTGCAAATTTTGCGGGATAAGCAGTTATATGCTAAGTTCAGTAAGTGTGAGTTCTGGTTAAGAGAGGTTAGCTTCTTGGGTCATGTGGTATCCGCGTCGGGTATTCGAGTTGACCCGAACAAAATTTCAGCCATACTTGACTGGAAACCTCCGAGAAATATTACTGAAGTTCGGAGCTTTTTGGGGCTCGCCGGTTATTACCGACGATTTGTGAAAGGTTTCTCGATGATAGCCACACCAATGACGAAGCTACTTCAAAAGGATGTTAAGTTCGAGTGGACGGAGAAATGTCAGAAAAGTTTCAACCAACTGAAAACTCATTTGACTGAAGCTCCAATTTTGGTGCAACCCGAATCAGGTAAAGAGTTTGTCATTTATAGTGACGCATCCCTACTTGGGTTGGGTCGCGTATTGATGCAAGAAGGTCGAGTCGTGGCCTATGCGTCGAGACAATTGAAGCCACACGAGAGGAATTATCCGACCCATGATCTCGAACTAGCTGCCATCGTGTTTGCTTTAAAAATATGGCGACATTATCTGTTTGGTGAGAAGTGCCATGTATTTTCGGATCACAAAAGTCTCAAATATTTGATGACTCAACTAGACTTGAATCTGCGACAAAGACGTTGGCTTGAGTTGTTGAAAGATTATGAGCTTGTCATTGATTACCACCCGGGAAAGACTAACGTGGTTGCGGACGCCTTAAGCCGGAAGTCATTGTTTGCTTTACGAGCGATGAACGTGCATTTGTCTGTTTTACCAGACAGTGTGTTAGTAGCTGAATTAAAAGCTAAACCATTATTGACTCACCAAATTCGTGAAGCTCAGAAAGTCGATGATGAATTGGTTGCAAAACGGTCTAAGTGTTTTCCGAACGAGGAATCGGAATTTCAAATTGATGATGATGATTGTTTGAGGTTCAGAAATCATTTGTGTGTTCCAAGGAATTCGGAACTCATTTCGATGATTCTGAACGAAGCCCATTGTAGCCGAATGTCAATTCACCCGGGGAGTACGAAAATGTACAACGATTTGAAACGTCAATTTTGGTGGCATGGTATGAAACGGGACATCTCTGACTTTGTTTCGAGATGTTTAATATGTCAACAAGTGAACGCGGAACATCAAGTGTCTTCAGGATTACTCCAGCCGATCATGATACCCGAGTGGAAATGGGATCGAGTCACAATGGACTTTGTGTCCGGACTGCCTTTGTCAGCAAGTAAGAAGGATGCGATATGGGTTATTGTTGATAGACTGACTAAGTCGGCTCATTTCATCCCCGTACGTACGGATTTTTCATTGGATAAACTAGCTGAATTGTACGTTTATCAAATTGTGAGATTACACGGGGTACCTGTTTCTATCGTGTCGGATAGAGATCCGAGATTCACCTCACGATTTTGGAAGAAATTGCAAGAAGCTCTGGGTACCAAGTTGCATTTTAGCACTGCTTTTCACCCCCAAACCGATGGTCAATCCGAGCGGATAATTCAGATACTTGAGGATATGTTGAGATGTTGCATCCTCGAGTTCAGTAGTTCATGGGAACGGTATTTACCTTTGATTGAATTCGCTTACAACAATAGTTTTCAATCAAGTATTAAGATGGCACCTTATGAGGCTTTGTACGGTCGTAAATGCCGTACACCATTGTTTTGGACCGAGCTCGGTGAAAGCAAAATTTTCGGAGTTGATTTGATTAGAGATGCTGAACAGAAAGTAAAGGTAATCCGTGAAAGTCTGAAGGTATCCACGGATCGTCAGAAATCGTACGCAGATTTGAAACGAAAAGACATCGAGTATCAGGTGGGAGACAAAGTGTTCCTTAAGGTTTCACCTTGGAAAAAGATACTCAGGTTCGGCCGTAAGGGCAAGTTGAGCCCAAGATTCATTGGGCCGTACGAAATCTCTGAACGAGTTGGTCCGGTTGCGTATAGATTGATTTTGCCCCCGGAGCTTGAAAAGATTCATGATGTCTTTCATGTTTCGATGCTTCGACGCTATCGATCTGATCCATCGCATATAATTAGCCCATCAGAGGTTGAAATTCAAGTCGACATGAGCTATGAAGAAGAACCGATGCGTATCCTAGCTAGTGAAGTGAAGGAGTTGCGAAACAAAAGAGTTCCGCTAGTAAAGGTGTTATGGCTCAAACTCGGGATCGAGGAAGCTACTTGGGAGACCGAGAGCTCGATGAAAGAACGATACCCAAACCTATTTACCGGTAAGATTTTCGGGGACGAAAATTTCTTAAGTGGGGGAGAGTTGTGACAGCCCAAAGTTGACCCTAGTCGGGAAGTGGTTTCGGGACCGCTAAACCGAGTCACCGAAATGTTTGAATGTGATACTTATTGTGTAGAATATGTAATTATGAATGTGTGAAAATTTCAAGCTTCAATTGGGTTGATTTCATGTGAATTTAGTCAATAGGACTTATGTGAGAAAATTCTAAAATGTGATAGGTCAATGTGTGAGGACCTACTAGTGCATGTGGACAAAGGGGGGGACTTGCATGTCAAATTTCCCCCCCTAATGAGTAGTGGCCGGCCATGACAAGGAAGGATGGGCAAAACATGTCATGAAACATGTTTTGTTAGTGGAAGAATAAAATAAGGAGTATGGGTAATAAAGAAATGGAAAACAAAAGAAAAAAAAATGTGTGTGTGGTGTTTGTTCCCCCCATTGCCGTGAGCTCAAGAGAAGAAAGGAGAAAAGTTTGTGTTCATCCTTTCTCACCTCCATTTTAGCCTAAATTAGAAAGAAAAACAAAGAAAAAAATTTCTCATCCTTTGGTTCATCCTTGGCCAAAAATTTTAAGGAGGAAAGAAGAAGAAAGGTGAAGAGATTCGGCCATGCATGTAGCTAGGCCAAGGTATGTTTAATGATGTTCCATGAGATGCATGCATGTTTTAGTTGTTAGCTTGAGTTCTACCTAGCCCATGGTCTAAATCTTGCTATGTGATGGAAATGGCACTTGACCATGGATGCATCATTCTTGGTTGGTGTTTGATGTTGTGGTGATGAGGCATGAGGATAAGTTAAGATTCGGCCTAGGTGGAGGTTGTGTTAATGCCATTGCATGCAAAATATGAAGCTTGTTAATGATGCATGTGATGATGGCTTGATGATTCTTGAACCTCCTTTTTAGCATTTTTGTGTGAGCACATATGTGCATTGGTTGCTAAAGGGAGAAGAATCGGCTAGCAAGATGTGTGCTAAGGCCGAATGTAACTTTGCATGTTGATGAGCAATGCATGTGTTAAATCGATGAAAAGGGGGAGGATGCTTTACTAGTGTGTATATGTGTGTATTAAGTGTTGAAATCGACCCCAAAAATGGACATGCATATTCGGCCAAGGGGAATGAAATTAGCTAATATGTTGTGTTGATGCATGATTTTTGCATGTATGAGACTTTAATGTCTAATGTATAAATATGGGCTAAGTGCCTTGTGTTCATCTTTTGATGCCTAAAATGATGAAATCAATTTATTTGTTTGATTAAGCTCAAGAGCAAAGGGGAAATAAAACCGATAAAGGGAAGGAAAAAGTGGTTGAATAGCTAGCGGAATCGTTCGACAACACCCGAGGTAAGTTCTTGAGTAAGAGATCTTAAATTTCGATGTGATTAAATCATGCTCTATGTGTGGCTATTGAGCCGAATGTGCAAGGACAATATGTGCCTTGTGTTTGAGTTTCGTAAACGAAAATGAAATATGAATGTGCTATGAATTATTGTTAGATGTGCATGATTAATTGAATGCTGTCCGGGCTAAGTCCCGAAGGCTTTGTGCTAAGTGAATATATCCGGATTAAGATCCGAAGGCCTTTGTGCGAGATACTAAATCCGGGTTAAGTCCCGAAGGCATTCGTGCGAGTTATTAAATCCGGGTTAAGTCCCGAAGGCATTCGTGCGAGTTATTAAATCCGGGTTAAGTCCCGAAGGCATTCGTGCGAGTTGTTAAATCCGGGTTAAGTCCCGAAGGCATTCGTGCGAGTTGTTAAATCCGGGTTATGTCCCGAAGGCATTGTGTGAGTTACTAAAACCGGGCTATGTCCCGAAGGCATTTGAACGAGGAGCTATATCCGGTTAAATCCCGAAGGTACGTGATTTGGTAATGAATGAGCTTGCTGTAAAATTCCAGCGAATACTCGAAAAACATCCCAATATGGGGATATGTTACGTATGTGTTGAATTTAATCGAGCCCTTACAATAAATGTTCGCTCAGTTGATAAACGAGCTACCGGCCTTCGGCCAAGTTAGTTTATTGTGTATGTACATAAGGGTTATTAATGTTGTGAAGCAAGTTTGATATCGGTAAATTGCGTATTATGAAATATTCCGTTTAGCTAAATGTGTGCTATTCTTTGTGCATGCTGGAATTCCTTGCTCAAACTTACTAAGCATAAATTGCTTACTCGTTACATTGCTCCTCTGTTTTATAGATTTTTGGTTCTCCAGCTATCGGACTCGGGATCTTGAAGTCGAAGTCGCCCACACTATCAAAGGCTCTTTTGGGTACTATTTTGGTTGAATTTTGATATGGCATGTATAGGACTACCCATTGTTGTCTTTCGAGTACTTTATGAAATGTATAAGTGTACAGCCATGCGAAAATGGCTTGTAGAAGTGGAGTATGGCATTAGACCATTCGTATTTATGAATGTATAGATGGTTTCATGATGTAACTATGTTGGAATGGAAGTGTTGAGCAAATGATCAGCCACTAGAATGGCTAAGTATGATCATATGTGGGCTTATGTATGACAAGGCCCTAGTTGGTCCATGAAACCCCAAATTAGGTAAGGTTCACTTTGAAAACAGAAGCTGATAGCAGCAGTGGTGTGGATTGGAAAAATCACAAGAATTCGTAGGAGTGGAATTAAATAGTGAATAAATTATGTAATCGAACCTTGATGAATCTACTTTCATATGGAAGTAACGAAACAATTATAGGAACAGTACAGAAAGAGATATTCGGGTTCTTGTGTAACAGGGCCAGAACAGTTTCTGGATTCACTGTTCCGCCTTTGGAAATTCACTATAAATTGACCAGAGATAATTAGGGGTCATACCATATATGTATGGATTCCTCTCTGAGTCTAGTTTCCATAGAAACAAACGGCATCAGTATTGAAGCTCTGTGCAGAGAGATATCCCAGTCGTAATGGGAAAAGGTCAGTGTAGTCGACCCCTGTAACATGGGAGACTTTGACTAATAAACTGTACTAATTGGCCCGACCAAAAATTCTAGAAAAAAATCCATAGGTGGGGACATGAGTCTAGTTTCAGGGAAAAATCACAAAACTGATTTTTGAGTTGTGAAACTCAAGATATGATTTTTGAAGCGACTAGTACTCAGACTGGGCAGTGTCTGGAAAAATTTTTCAAAGTTTGTTAACATCTCGTGTCCGACTCCGGTGTCGGTCTCGGGTTCGGGGTGTTACAGTCATCACTAAAATATTCATAACTTTAGTTCCCCAACTCAAAATTGAGTGATTCAAAGTGTTTTTCGAAGATAAGAGATAGATCTTCAAACTCCAAGTGGACATCTTAACCATGAAATGCCTTAATCCTATCACAAAAGTCGTCACAAGTCTAATGATTTCCCAAACTTGAAAATTGGCAGATTTGGTGAATGAAATTTAATAAATTTCACCCCATTCGTGCATGTATCATGAGTTCCACTTCTGAGAGTGATTGCTTTATAATGCTCTTTCCCTTGAGATATCGAATTCTCAATAACACTTGGCAAAGCTCCTTGTGGTCTCGAATTTAAAGAATTTGTTATTTGCTACACATGATTCTCAAGAGCTCGTAGGGACGCAACTTGACTTTGAGTTACGGCATCATTCTTAGCCATAAATTCTTTTAACAAGTCTTCAATAGATGGTGATGATGATGATGACTGACCTTGTTGGACATTTTGCCTCGGCAAAGGTTTAGTATAACCAAGTAGTGCATTTATAGCATTCTGTCTTATCGTATTGTTAAAATTCCCCATACCGTGATTATTCCAACCAAAGTGTGGATGTTGCTTTCACCTTGGATTATAGGTGTTGTAAAAGGGATTATTATTCCAATTGAAATTACCCATGTAGCACACAGATGCTGGATTTTATGGGTATTCATCAAACATATGGTCTTCAACGCAATAAACACACGATTCCTGAACTACAATTAGTCTCCATTATTTTGATCATATTAGTTAAAGATGATACCTAGGAAGTCAATGAAGTGATTGTGTCCAACTCTATAGTACCAGCAACTCTCTTGCATGTCCCAACTCTTGTGGTAGGATATTGATAATCATTATTGGCAATTTTTTCAAAAATCTCATATGCTTCATTATACAATTTTGTTAGTAATAATGCCCTAGGCCTATTGTATGGACGCTTTATTGTGATTAAATTAATTTATTATTATAATTTTCATGTTTAATAGATAATAATATCCTTAAATAATTTTATTCTAAATGTCCCTACTCGGTCGTTATTGTGGGAACAACAATGAATTAAGATTAGTATGGAATATGAATATGTGCTTGAGAAAGAAATCATATTCATATGTATTTGTTTAGAATGAATATTGGACCGACCCATTTTGAGATTAATACATGGATCAAAGTCATAAATTAAATATCTAAACAATTGTGTAATTAAATCCTTAAACCTGAAATCACCATAGTTCTCAACGTGAGGAATTTTATGTTTTGACATAATCAAACGTTGTCTTTGATCGGACAACTATAAAAGTTATGCTTGAACATAATTAGAATCATGTAGTGAGATGTGAGTGATTAAGATGGAATTCGTCCCTCTTATTATAAGAAAGATATCTCTGGGCCCCTCAACGATTGAAACTGAAAAATGCATCGCCATGCTCGAATGAATTGGTGGAGATCAATGTCATTCGTTTTGTCAGTCTAATTCTATATCAAGAAATTAAAGATAGAACAATATAAGGTTTACTTTATCTATGCTTATACTCTATCTAGATATCATGAGACAAAAGGATTATGTCATGAGTTGTATTTAGGTTGTCCCGGATCATGAGCTTTCATTTACCTTGGGCAGTCCTAATGTCTTCCTAGAGGCCACTTATGACTTGTAGGACCAAATATGATTGGGGCCTATTGCCAACGTTAATTGACCATATAGGGTCGCACATTAAAAATGAACAGGAATGGTTAAGTTTATCACTCTCTTTAAGTAATTTAAAATGATAAGATTATTTTAAATTATGAGTAATAATCAAATACTATTTTGTTTCGATTTTAATATTTGGAAATTTATATTCATAGTCAAAATGATAACAAATAGTAATTTTGTTATTATTGCCTGTTAAATTCAGAAATAATAAAAAAACAAGATAGAAAAAGGGATTTTATATATTCTTTATCAGATAAGAAAATAGAATTTAATTATTATTTAAAAGATTTTTAGATAAATAATAATTAAAATTCAAAATCAAAAGGATTTGATATATTCATTATCAGATAAGGAAATGGAATTTAATTATTATTTAAAAGAGTTTTTAAAATTCAAGTTAAAATCTGATATTCCTTATCAGATAAGGAAAGAGATTTTAAATTATTTAAAAGAGTTTTAAATATATATATACAACCTCAAATCTGGTTTTACCCAACCATATATATGTGATATATGTACACTTCTCCAAAATCACACAAGTTTTTCGCTATTAGCCGTTTGAGAGAATAAACCAAAAACGTTTTGAGAAAACAAAGTTGGAACTAGCATTCTTTTCCACCGCTCGTTATTCGTTCAAGTGTGGATGCTTGTAAAGGGTGTTCATCTTTTAACAAGGCAGCATCTTTGGAGATTCGATTCAAACCAAGCGTTAGTATCTGGAAGTTTAACCAAACAAGGTAATTTTCGTTATTCCCTTTTTAATTTGTACATATTGCATGAGATCCTTGGTCATTTATGGGATATCAATTTTTTTCCGCCACGTTATGTTCGTATGAGATTCGAACTCTATCTCGTGTCCCGACAGATTTATTCAACAAATTTCCATTGGACGAAGCTTCCACTACTATCCTCGTAAACGTATTCAGCCCATTATAGAATATCTCCATCTGAGTCCAATGTTGAAACCCATGCACAGGACATTTCCGAATTAAGTCTTTAAATCTCCAAATTTTGAAGAGATGTGATGTCATTTCTAAGCTTTGAATTTATGTTTAGGGGACTATACCGTAGCAAAAACCTTTGGCAACAATCATTCCATGATGCCACCGTTCCTGACAATAAAGCATTCAACCATGCTCTCGCTCAATCTCTTAAAGAATATGGAAACAGTTCAAGTTGCAAAGCATCTTTAGGAGCACCCTGTTGTCTAAACGATTCACAAACCTCTAGAAAAAGTCTTAAATGTAGTCTTGGATCTTCAGTGGGTAATCCACTAAACTGTCCTACTATTTGTAACATCTGAAACATTATCGGTTTCAAATCAACCTACTAAGCTGGTATTTGTAGTCTAACCATCCCTGGATTTAGATCATCCAAAATTGGCACAACATGCTCTTGGATTGGTCTATCTCAGTCATCTATCACACAAAGAATAGGAGGATTAACATCCTAACCATTCAGATTATCATTGAGGCTAGGATCATTCCTATTCGTAGCCATTTTCTGTACTTATTTCCGCCTTCTTCATAAAGTTCTCTCGATCTCTGGGTCAAAAGGATACTCTTTGTTAGTAGGAATGTCTCTTCTCACGTACTAATGGCAAACCTATAGAAATTAAATATAACTAATTTAAATAAACAAATGGAATTAAGTAAAATAAACAAACCAAATTACACCGAATTGTCGATCCTTAGCAACGGTACCAAAATCTTGTCGTGTGTGAATATGGTATGTGAATTCTGCAAGTATACACGCTGAATCAAGTAATAAAGTTATAATAAATCATCTCCACATGGACCGAATTAAGTATACAAATTGTCAAGTTATTAGAATAAAGTTAGATTAATGTTATAGCAAAATAATGATAAGAATACAGTGGTAAACAAAACCAATAATAATGTGAACAAAACATGTAACTGATGAATAATTGAAAATGCTATGGAAATGCAAGAGTAAAAATGAAATGGCAATTACAAAATTGATTATATGAATAATATGTAACTGAACAAATTACCAACTAAGGATGCGATGGAAAAGATACTACGACAAGGGATAAGGGATATAAGATGTTGATTTGAAATGTTGGAATTACTAAGAATCTACCCTTACTGTCAAAAATGCCTCGACAAAATCGTAATCAATCTACTACTTAGAAGAGTTCTAAAGTGGTCTGCTTCTTTTGAGAGCAAAAACCTCAAGTTACCTTGCTTGTGTCTATAGGCCTTTAATACGGTACCCTGCACTGTTTCCTTTTGTATGAGCACTGCTCTATCTGCTCTATGTCAAGAGTCTACTACAAGTATTTGTCTAGTACTTGCTCATATCATTCAATTTCGGTCCAACTAATCCAACCTTTTCAGAATTAAATTAGTTTATGGGCATACTACACAGTCGTCTAAGTCTTGAGATTGCACGCATACAATTTAAAAATAAAAATAATTGAATGAAAGAGTAAATTAATTCATATATATGCTTCAACAATTAAAGAAAATAAAGGTTTCATTATATAATCCAAACCCTATGAGATTTAGCTCATGGGTTGGCAAGTAAAATTCAAAACAAAAATATCATTCATCATCATTTCAATCAATTCAATTCATAGAGATATAGTTAAGAAATAACAGAAGAATGATGGGAAGACAACTTTCGCGTGTCCAGTTCACACTTCTAGCGGCACATTGTCCTGTTGTGGTTGAAAGGAACTGCCTTCGTCTTCCTTTTTCTGTCTCTACTCAACTGCTACCCTCTAGTTTCACCTATGGATCTCCACCTTTGTTCCCCCTTTAGGGTTTCCTCCTTTCGCTTTTTATAGCTTTTTCCCTAGGGTAAATCCAACAATTCATGTTTATCTTCTCTTCCTTTAGAATTCTTTTTTAACAACCCAATATTATCTTCTCCTCTTTTTAAATTCTTTTTTTTTCTAGGATAAAAATCAACATCCCAAGATTATCTTCTCCTCTTTTTTAGGTAGATTTTTCTGGTACAAGTACAGTTGGGCTGAAATTGGTATGCGTTGAGTGTTGACTCCGTCTTCCTAGAATTGCCACGGCATTTGTGCTAACAAAATGTCCAACAGTTTGCCTCGACAAACCTTCACTCCTTTATTTTTCGTTCCTTAACCTACACTTGCCAAACCACCAAATATAGCCCTACCACAAGAAATTAAAAGTAACAAATAATAATATTTAAACATTGTCCAAGCTTCTTATGTGATGTTCAAAAAAATGCTAAAATAATGTCCTAAAATGCAACTCAATTCACTTAAGTACAAACAATTGACCCAGTCTAAAGGCATGAATTATAACTCTTTTCAAGAGTTATCAACCAAAAAGACGGGTTAGGGGTGTTACATAACCCTTGTGGCATCTATTTAAGGGAACACCCCTATGGTGAATAACGAACGAATGGAAAGGTAATTTGGCGAACAAGGGAGGAATGAGTTGTAAGGTTTTCTAAAGGGACAGTAAGTAAAACACCCGGAAGATATGGTAAATGTAATGAACTCTGAAGAAACAATGTATAGAGCAAGCAAAAGGAATAAGGTATATAGAAAACTCTAAAAGAGATACCTCATATGGAAAGTTATGGAAAATCTTACATATCCTCAAGGTTTAAAAAAATGAGATGGGACTCGAGAGCAATTAGAATCTCAGTGAACACTAAAGATGAACCCTGAAAGACACCCTATGGCGAACTTTGTGCTAAGTAATTGGCATAGTCGACCTCACCCCTAAATGTGAATAGTAAAGTCAGTAAGTATGAAATGTAATTATAAATGTATTAATAAGGCCAATACGATGGCTAAGGTTTGTATAAAGGTAAGATCTTAAAGAGACATAGAAGGTAATGATGTTGTAAAAATGATACGCTCATAAGAACGAATCGAATGCAGGAGTGTTGACCGCACACTGCGATATGTCAAGGCAATGGTTTAATGATTGTGAAAGGAAGGTAAGTCCTTAAAAAATATTAAGAGAAAGGAAATTTTCTTAAGCGAAGTAGGATAATTTCAGTGTGAAGATGGTAGTCCCAGTGGAGTACACATCAGAGGTGAAAGGGAATTCCAAAAAACAGATAAAGGGTGTGCAAAGCAACAAGTGATGTGATGAACTGGATTAGGTTTGTGAGGATTAACTCACTCAGGTCTTTAGACTTACGAAAGTTATTTCATGTTTCAAGTTGAAAAGAAGTAAACACTGAGGGACAATGCCAGGGCTACACCAAGGACTGACGGGTCGTACTATTATGCATATAGAGGAAGTTAAGAGGCGTATTCAAGTATGAGCATATATTTATTTAACACTCCAAGATACTTACAGTAGGAGAGGAGTTAAAGTATTTAATACTAAAGTTTTATCATCGAATTGTATTTATAATTATACATTGTACACTAACAGAAACCTTGAATTGAAGTTTGAAACTTTATCATACTCATAGATAGAACTTATACATCGGCAAATAAGCATAGGATTAAGTTGCGTTTGTACTAGGGTGTAATGCTCCATATTCGGATCCAACAAATCGGATCGAGTTGAGGGCATTACAATAACTACCGAAATTTCACAAGAATCTCATGTTAATTTTTTTTATTTTATCAATTTAGTCCTTAAACTTAAAACTAACAAAAATTCATATACAAAGTAGTCCTAATTAACAACCAAGCTTGTAAATCTTTCATTCAAATTCATAAACACCTAAAAACAATAAATGGAAAATTTTAAGACCTTTAATAGTTTTACGAATTAGTCCCTACATTAGGTAAATTAAAGTATAACGATCTTGAAAACATAAAAATTACTAATAACGAGATCAAAACTGACTTACATGCAGGGGATAATGCCTAGTTGAACCTCCAAGCTCACAAAAATGGTGTTTCTTTCGTTCAAAATTTTGTGGAGTTGAATTAAGAAATATGACAATGTGTTTTTCTTTCTTCTGTTTTTGTTTTATTTATTAATTTAATATTTTCCTATTAAAAATAAATTAAATTCCATGAGATATCTAATCTGCCACAATTCATTGTAGCATATTAAACCATTTTTTCGTACTTAAGGAGCTTGTATAAAAGTAATTTCATTATATTTTACTTAGTTTTTCACTTTTAGTTCTCGAATAATAAAAAGTGTGATTTGAGCTGTTTATATGACGTTAGGGGAAATGTAGGCCTTAAGGAAGGCTAACATATTTGGTGAGTGTGTAGGACATCATTCGGAGGCACGAGGACATGAAATGGTCACCATGTTGCAACACAGAGGGTCAACGTCACAACATAGTAAGCAGGACACCCTAAAAGAGCAAGATTACCTTTGGTGTCGCAACATAGCAAGGAGTTGTCGTGACACAGCCTTGAATCCAAACCTAATCCAACAAAATGCCACCAATTTTGTGACATAGGGTAGAGGATGTCGCAACATCGGCCTGGCGTGAAGAATTAATAAACTGAAGGCATCTCAGTCCGCACAATGAACTTTAACGAGGAAAATCAGTCGATTTAGGACAATGGATGACAACCAACCCTAATTCTATGAATAGTCTTCATTGAACACTTCAAAAATAACTTTTGAGTACCTCTGATTTTTTATTCTAGTTTAGGTCACAACTTTTATTCAGTTTTTATTTTTTTATTTTCTTTTGTCCTCAGGTTATTTCGTTTTGTAATTCGATTTTATTTTAAATTCTTGTATGTTGGAGAGTACGATTTGTGGATTCATCAATTCTTTGTATATTTCTGCACTTCAATAGTCAATACAAATTTAGGATTTCTCTTAAATTCTTATTCTTGATTTAATTTTCATGTTTATCTTTTTAATCAAGTTTATGTTGTTTGTGAGATCCATGTGGAACTCGTCCTCTTATTGGGGATTAGCGAGTGGACGCGGGAATAATTAATTTCTATATAAGGTTTCTTAGCGGATCAGTTGGTTGGAATAGGAAGAACATAAACCCTAGGCCTGACAACCTTAGAAAGTCATCTAGGTGGGAATGAACCCAAAATTTATCACATCCCAAAAACTGGTTTAGTAAAAATTGGGTTAATTAACCAAAAGTGGTTGTGCCCTAAAATTTTTAGGATGACCTTAGTACATTTGAATATATATAAGTATCAAGTCTAGTGATTTAGTTGTGGTAGAGGTGTCCTTAAATACTCGAATTTGAATCCCTTCCCTCACATTATTTTCATCTAGTGGATTTTTTCTTTAAATTCTTGTTAGTGTCATGCCCCGTTTTATAAATAAATGTTGTAGGAATGTTAAAAAGCAAGTGAATTGGCCTAGTGGTTAGGTAGTAAGGAGTTGTGTGGAGTTCTTCAACTAGCCTAAGTTGAATCCCCTTGGCATATTTTTTAAAAAAAATTAGCCATTCACTTGGTCAATCCATCAAGAAGTCGTCCTAAATGGAAAGAAGAGGTGATTAGGGTTCAACCCTTAAATCACTCCCATTTGTTCCTTTCATGATCCTTTTTTTGCTCTAACATTCCCCTTACTTGCCAATTTTCCTTCCTTGGCTAGCTTGAACGCCCATCCACTAAAATAGTAACAATTCTCGCTTTTTTTTTCATTTCGTTACTCTTTTCCTCTCTTGATTGATTCTTCCATTGCTCCTCCTTTCTCTTCCATTTTCTTCTTCTTTAGCCACCATTTCACCTCTTTTTCTCTACTAGTCTTCCACCACCATTAATCAACCACACCACCACCTCACCATCGTCGCACCACCACCTCACCACTTCCGCACTACCACAATGATCATTTTTCCTTCTCTTTTTCTCTCTACTTCTCAACCAAGTGATTTTTGCTCCACATTTACATATACTAATGGTTTTGAAAACCTTAGTGGAATTTTATAATTTCTATTAGATTTGAGTGACTCAAATCCTTGTTAAAATAAAATAAAAGTAAAATCCATATAGAATTATACTTTTATTTTACATTAATTAGAATAAGGTTTTTCAACCTTACTACACTTCATCTATTTGTAATTGATTAGAATAAGGTTTTTCAACCTATAAATAGATGTATTCTAAACTTCTTTTGTATCATTCGAATTTCTACATTAGTTAATTTTCTTATCCTCTGCTAGTGATTTTTTTCCCAAAAGGGTTTCCACATAAAATCTATGTGTTCTTTTTCTTTCTTTCTTTTTGTTTTGTGATCGTTCTATATTCCCATTATAAACGTTAGTTAAATGAACTAGTATCAAGAGCCTTTTGGGTTGCTTGTCTCAATCACGGTAATGGTGACATTAAAGTATGATATTCTGCTATTGGATCGCAACACCAGATTCGTGTTGTGGAGATAAAGATGCAGGCAGTTCTTGTGCAAATTGATTTGGAGGATGCCCTGCTATGGGTAGACAAGATGCCTTTGATATTGACGGAGGAAGAGAAGAAACGTAAATATATAAAGGCTTTAACGCAATTACATCTGCATTTCTCGAATGAAATTCTACATGACATGATGAAGGAGAAGACCGTCGCTACACTATGGGCAAAGTTGCAGCAGTTATGCATGTTGAAAACCCTAACTAGCAAGTTGCATATGAACCAATGTCCTTATGCTCATCGTTTGGAGGAAGGTACGTCTGTTCATGAACACTTATATGTGTTTAAAGAAATTTTCTCAGACCTAGCGACCATGGAGGTTCAACATGATAAAGAAGATTTAGGGTTAATTCTACATTGTTCATTACCTCTTCTTTTTCAACCTTTAGAGATACGATTTTGTATAGACGCGAATCTCTCACAGTTGATAAAGCTTATACTTCCTTAACCTCGTATGACAATCTGAAATATCTTGTGGTTGGATCCGACTCTTAGGGAGAGGGTCTCAATGTTCGTGGGAGACAAGAATGAAATACTGATGATAATCATGGGAGGACACAGGAATCTCGCAGTAAATCTTAGGGTAGATCAAAATCTTCAAACTGAGGTAAAACTTGTAAATTCTACAAGAATAAATAACACATTAAATCTAACTGCTATAAGTTGCAAAACAATATCAAAAGGGAGGCTGTGAATCAAAAGGGAAAACAACTAGAACAATCTGATGAAGCTGATGTTGTAGAAGACTATAGTGATGGTGAACTCCTCGTTGCTTCTGCCAATAACTCTAAAGAGTGGATCCTTGATTCTAGTTGCACCTTTCATATGAGTCCTAATCGAGATTGGTTTACAACATATGACACAGTGCCTAAAGGTGTTGTTTTGATGGGAAATAGTGCTTCATGTAAAATCACAGGTATTGGCACAATCAAAATTAAGATGTTCGATGGAGTCGTCAAAGTAGTGGCGTACGAAATGTACTAGAATGGAAGAGGAATTTGATTTCGTTGAGTACTCTTGATTCAAAAAGGCATAAGTTTCCATGTTATGATGAAAGGGTAGAGAAAGACTACCAAATTATATGTTTTGCAAGGTTTTATTGTTACTAGTGATGCAGCCATCACTTCCTCTTCCTTATCCGGTGATGATGTTATTAGACTTTGGCATTTACATCTAGGGCATATGAGTCAGAACGACATGGTGAAATTAAGCAAAAGAGGACTTCTTGATGGACAAGGCATTAGCAAACTAAAGTTCTGTGAGCACTGTGTTTTCGGGAAGCAAAAGAGAGTTCGATTAACTAGAGGAATCCATAAAATGAAGAGAATGCTAGATTATATTCATTCTAATCTTTGGGGACCATCTAGAGTGCCTTCAAGGGGTGGCGCTAATTATATGCTGAAGGTCATTGATGATTTTTCCATAAAATTTTAGCCATTCTTCCTGAAGCAAAAAAGTGGTGTGTTTTCGTATTTAAAGCTTGGAAAACTATGATCGAGAAGCAGACATAAAAATAGATAAAACACCTCTACACAAATAATGGCTTGGAGTTATATTCTGATGAGTTTAATGAATTGTGCAAATCAGAAGGGCTCGTGATACACTTGATAGTTCATCATACTTCACAACAAAACGGCATTGCAGAACGGATGAATAGAACAAACATGGAAAAGGATTGATGTATGTTGTCGAATTCTTGTTTGGTGGATAAGTGGAGTGTTGGTGTGAAGGAGGTCTTGTGTTCGAATCTTAGCGTAGGCATTATTTTTGCTCATGCGTCCAGGAGAGTTTGAGATACACTAAAAATTTGAGTATTGGATTTAATGGGGAGTTTGTTGCAGAGAAATAAGGGATTGGAGTGGTTATCAAATTTTTGTTCATCTTTTTATTTTATTTTTTCCCTTTTTTTTACTTTCCCCATAATCCCTCTACCCTCTTGCCGTTTTTCTCTTCATTGTTGTCGAATTTCTGCTCTCTTTCACCCTTCATCTTCTTGAATTTTCTTTTCCCACTCTACCTCGTGTCGCTCCATGTTTGTTTGTGATCATTCGGTAAGTTTTAGATAAGTGATTTGTCTCCGTTTGTTAACTTTCTTCTGAAGTGTTTTGTTTATGCCAATTAGGGGAGGATTCAAGGGCTCGTAATCACCAATCGAAGTGTTAGTTTGTGTGGGAATTATTGTTCATCGGTTGAAGGTAAGGTTTAGTCACTTATGGGTTAAAACCTCGATATGAGTTCAATTTGGGATCACATTATGTGAGATTAAATTAGTGTTATTTGTTCAATTATAGGCTTTGGAGTGCTCGGGGACTATTTTAGCATCAAACAAAACTAGATGTGTACCCGAAACACAGAAAATGGGATTCGGTGAAAAGCTGAAATTGCTTACTGTTTGGACAGCAGCAGTATGATAACTTTGAAAAATCACCATAAATTTTGAAAATCGAATTAGAGGATGAAAAATAATCTGAGTCTAGTTTCTCATAGAAGAAACGGTGTAAGTAACGGAATTGTAAATCGCCAGATATAATAAGTTTTGTGAGAGAACGTCAGAATGAATTTAAGTTCCCCTATTCTAACTTTGGAAAATCATCAAAAATTGGATAAAAATAATTAGGGGATAAAATTTACATGTTTAAATTATTAATGAGTTTGCTTTCAATATAAACAAATGGTAACATCATCCAAATTTTTTACTAAGAGATAATTAATCGTTGGCAAAGAAAGGTCGAAGTTGTCAAGTAGTAGAACAAGGGTAAATTTGAAGATTTTACTGTACTTATTGGCTAAACCAAAAATTCTAAAAATTTTATGGTAGAAAGGTATTTGAGTGTAGTTTCAAAAACATCAAGCGGATATTAATTTGGAATTCTGTAGCTCAAGATATAAATAATTTAGTAACAGTGACTCAAGTAGACAACTTTGAAGGAACATATAAGTAAATAGTGAAAACATATATGAATATTTAGCTAACACGGGTTACATTAAATGGACCACGCGGCCAAGGCCAATTTGGACCGAGTGGGCCACACGGGCATATGGGCCCACACCAGTGTGTGAGCCCATTTTCACTAAATTGATTGCTAAGGTTGCACGAGTCACCCCGACTGTGAACCTACTGTAGGGACGGTAAGCATCACTTAGACCCCTAATTGTACGAACTAACTGTTTGATTTATATATGTGTTGAGCATGATGATAGTATGCTTGTATACTGAACTAGTTATATGTACTATTGTCCTAAGATAGCATGTCATGACTTGTATGCTGCATTGCATGGGGTTGGGTTAATTATATTTGGAGGAAGTGTATATAAAGGCTCTTAAGCCTAACATAATGCCATCTCAGCTGCAAATTACTATTTTGTACCGCATTCGGTACTACCTAGAGTGTAGGGATGGGTGGGTTAATTTGATCACCACATGGAGTGTAGGGTTGGACGGAGATGGTGTGTAGAGGCTGGTTGGGTAGGACTATGTTACTGAATACTGCATGACCGCAACTGATACTGTGATGGGCTAAGGCCCTACTACATATTTGATACTGTACTAAGATAGGCTAAGGCCCAAACTGTTACTGATACTGAAAAAGGGCTTAGGTCCAGGACTACTTTAACTGTGCACTGTGATTTCCTATTTTTTTCTGTGGAATTACACACTGATTTTTCATAAACTCACCCCTTTTGTTTAAATGTGCACAGGTAATCCCCAAATCTAGACAGATTGATGCAGCAGAGGACTCGGCGGTGACCACGGTTTTGGACTTTCATGGTTTTTAACCCATATTTTTTATAATTGGTTTTATTTCTATTCTATTTTTACTGTCTAATTTTTTAGGCTGTAATTGGACTTTCGGACTTTGGTTTGGGTTTTAATTATCTTTACCTTATGGATTACAACTACTAGTAGTAGGAAACCTCGATTTTCAAAAGAAACAAATGTTTTTCCTAAACACACGATTGTTTAGTTTGTTTTAAAAGCTTCCGCAAACGAATAACGTTTTGAAACTATCGAGTAAATGAGCAACACAATTTTGGAACTAATAAGATATTAAGAGAAGGAATTCAATGGAAATGGTTTTAACGCAATGACATGGTTCTCAAACACCCTATCATATGACATCACTAGATCCGGCCATAACGTCTGGGCCGGGTTTGGGGTGTTACAATAAGGTTGGTGTTAAAGGGTATAATTTATGGTGTCCTGAAAATCAAAAGTTGTGATTAGCAGAGATGTTATTTTTTATGCAACTACTATGCTACCTAACATACATCTTAAAGACTCTTCTAATAAAGACCAACAAAAGCAGGTGGAACTTCAAATTGATCCAAGATCTACAATAGAGTCTACTCCTCAAGTTAGTACAGAAACTCAGAGTAGAGTTGCTTCTTCACCACAATATTATATTGCCAAGAACAGACCTAGAAGAGAAATTAAACCTCCAAAGAGGTACGCTGAGGCTAATCTAATTGCTTATGCTTTAAATGTGGCTGAAGATATAGATGCCAATCAACAGCCATCTACTTATTTTGAGGCAGTTAGTTGTGAAGATTTAGGAAAGTGGATGATTTTCATCCAAGAAAAGATGGAATCGCTCTGAAAGAACAAAACATGGGATCTAGCAAAGCTTCCTAAACATGGGTGTTCAAAAAGAAAGAACTACATGAGTTTAAGAACCCAGAGATAAAGCAAGGTTGGTTATAAAAGGTTACAGTTAGATTCTAGGTGTAGACTTCACAGATGTGCTTTCTCCAGTTGCGAAGCATAGTTTGGTTCAAGCCTTGCTTGGTATTATGGGCATGTATGATTTGGAGCTTCAACAGTTAGATGTAAAAACAACGTTCATTCATAGAGAACTTGAGGAAGATATTTACAAACAATAACCAAAGGGTTTTACAGTCTTATAAAAGGAGGACTATGTTTGCTTGCTGAAAAAGTCCCTTTTATGGCTTGAAACAATCACCAAGGCAGTGCTACAAGAGGTTTGATTCTTTTATGATTACTCATGATTTCAAAAGAAGCAACTTTGATAGTTGTGTTTATTTTAAGAAAAACAGTTATGGTTCTTTTGTGTATCTACTCCTCTATGTTGATGACATGTTGATAGCAACCATAGAAAAAGGAAAGATAAGAAAGGTCAAAGCCCAAATTCATAAGGAATTTGAGATGAAGGATTTGAGAGTAGTAAAGAAGATACTTGGGATGGAGATTCTCAGAGATAGAAAAACATGTAAATTGTACTTAAGTTAAAAAAGGTAAATTGATAAAGTTCTTTACAGGTTCAATATGCAGAATGCCAAGCCTGTTAGTACTCCATTAGTAGTGCACTTCAAACTTTCTTTGGCTTTTTATTCGCAATCAAATGATGAGATTGATTACATGACATATGTTCCATATTCCAATGCAGTGGGATCTCTCATGTATGATATGGTTTTCTCACATTCAGATTTGTCATATACAATTAGTGTAGTTAGTAGATACATGGCAAATCCCGATAAAGAACACTAGAAAGCAGCTCAGTGGACTTTCAAATACTTACGAGGTACAACTGATGTTTGCTTATAATATGGCAGAACTATAGATGGATTC
The DNA here is from genome assembly GCF_007990345.1 of Gossypium hirsutum. Lineage (NCBI taxonomy): Eukaryota > Viridiplantae > Streptophyta > Magnoliopsida > Malvales > Malvaceae > Gossypium > Gossypium hirsutum. The sequence continues at coordinate 31,415,871 of NC_053438.1, read as the reverse complement.
ATTGGGTCTGTTGCTTCTAATTTTGCTAGAGACCTTGATAAAAGAAGATCTCTCACAAGGTATGTCTTTACAATTGGGGATTGCACAATTAGTTGGAAAGCCATTTTGTAAACTACAGTTGCTTTGTCTACTACTGAAGCTGAGTACATGAAGATTACTAAGGCTTGTAAAAAAACTATTTGGTTAAAGGGACTATTTGGTGAACCCAATAAAGACCTTCAAATTAGTACAATATTTTGTGATTGTCAGAGTGTCATCTTCCTTACGAAGATCAAATGTTTCATGAGAGAACAAAGCATATTAATATTTGATATCATTTTCTGCGTGATATTATTGCTCTTCGTGATATTGTTCTTAGCAAAGTTAGTACTCATGAAAATCCTGTAGATATGATGACTAAGTCACTTCCTATAACCAAGTTAGAGCATTGCTTGGACTTGGATGGTGCTCATTGTTGAAGAACACCCATTAAGGGGTTTCATAGAAGAGGTGAACTTGTTCATTGAGAGTTCATGGTGAACAAATTATTCATTGAGAATTCGTGTCAAGGTGGAGATTGTTAGAATTGAGTGACTCAAATCCTTGTTCAAATAAAATACATTGGTAAAAAAAATTAAAATCCATATAGAACTATACTTATTTTATTTTACATTGATTAGAATAAGGTTTTTCAACCTTCCTACACTTCATCTGTTTGACATTGACTAGAATAAAGTTTTTCAACCTATAGATAGATGTAGTATAAACTCCTTTTGTATTATTCAAATTTCAACATTAGTGAATTTTCTTCTCCTTCGCCCATGGTTTCTTTTCCCGAAAGGATTTCCACATAAAATCTGTGTGTTCTTATTTTTTTTTCTTATTTTTTGCTTTACAATTGTTCTATCTTAATATTATCGACATTAGTTGAACAATTTCCAAATCAAAAATTTCATCTGATGATCTATCTTTCTTGATTTTCCTAGATTGGATTGATTCAACTCATTTTCGGATAGAACAACTGTAAGTAATGTGTTATTTAGTTGATTTTGTCACGTCACTTCCATCATTTTTCCTTCATTAATCGAATATATATTACTATATATGTTATTGACATCTTTTTTCGGATCTAATTCCCTCTACAATGTTTTAGTGATGAAGGACCAAATATGGCTTATTTGGAATGTCAGTAATTTCGGAAGTGATTCATATCTCCTATTGAAATATCACATGAGTAAGTATTTTCATAGAAGGAAAAGCCTAATCGTTTATCAAATATTTATTAAGGGTGTTTTAATTATGGATTATTCAATTTGTGTTTAGATCTGAGATAGATTTAATTAAATCCGAAAGTAGCCATTAGAAGGAGATTTCCCATCAGATTTTCTTATATCAAGTGTGGGTTTAACTTAATATTAGATAAATAAAAATTATTCATTATTAAAATAATTAATTAATAACGAAAATGCAGTTGAGTTCTTCATAATGCGAAATAATATGAATACACTATGTATTCAACAAGGGATGCTAAACCCATAAAAAGGGTGATTCTCAAGCAAGTATTCGAACTGATTATTTTGTGATCATATAATTATGTTGATGTGATTCAATGTCGATTGTGAAAATATGTTTACATTCCAATACTCATGATATGTGATATGTTGGCATTATATGGTATGCAAGATATATAAATCATGCAACTAATATTAAAATTGAGATATATGATATGCATGTTAAGCATGCCTACTGTATAGATTATAAATCTGATTCGCATGTTAAGCATGCCCTCTGAAATCATTGTTCATATGTCATATCTCATGCATGGGGTTGGGATGATTATGAAAGGAGTAAGATTTTGGAAGTTTTACTAAAATATTAAGTGGCTTTGCCACAACGTTATTGAGTGGCTTGACCACAACACTATTGAGTGACATGCCCACAACGTGCAGCTTCTTTGCAATAGAGTGGCTTGGCCACAACGTGGAGTGTTATTGGATGAACGAGTTCTAGGGAACTCTTTATTGGTGTGTAGCAAAGATGGGTAGGAATGTTTTCAAAAAACTTGCATTGATTTCTGAAAAATGCTCTGAATTAACATCCTCATGCATACTGCTATTTTAGAAATTATGTTGATATATAAATTCTACTTTTTTTATGAAATGTGTGTTTAAATTACTTGTTGTTACCTAAGTTAAGACTCTGTGGAATTAAACTGTATAAAGTCTTTGTAATATTTTGATTTGTATTCTAAATTCCTGTGTAATACTTGAGTTAAAACTCAAACTGATCTTTATAGCTCACCCCTATTCGATTTTCTAACATTTCAGATAACCCCCGAGGTTAGGACATGGGCACAGTTGATGGAGGAGTACTCACATGATTTTTGAATAAATGTATTATACTTTATTACTTTGGTATTTGGATTGTTTAATTATTATTTTCTAACTCTGGCATGGAACAAAACTTGGGGGATTTTTATTCTAATTTGCATGATTTGATTGCATGACATTAAGTTTCAAAAACTGCATAAATTAGTATTAGATAAGATTATGCATGAAACTTGGTTTTTATTAAAACCTAACAAAATCACTCTTTTCCACTACAATAATGAGAAGTTTTAGAGAAAATTACGAATTAGTTTTTGAGGTTTTAATTTTTTTTATTGATGTTTTATCAAATTTACATGAAATGTTTATTTTAAACAAAATATGATTTTTGCAAAAATTTTCGTTGTGATTTTTATAAAACTCTATCAATATTACATTTTTCTGCTACAATTCTGATAAACGAGTTTTTGATAAAACTAGACTTAGTTTTCAAAATTACTAATGTTTATAGATGAGATTTTTAGAGACATTTGATTTTATGAAATTAACATGGTTTCCAGATAATGAAAAATAATCAAGTTCCCTAGTTTTAAAGGAAAAGATAAATAAATTTGAAATATGATTGGAATTATGAAAGTTTTGAATAGCGATCAAACTTTTACAAATAGTATACCAAAATCATTTATTTCTAAAATTTTCATATTTTTGCGAACTTAAGTTAAATATTCGATTTAACTATTTTTGAACGACTTACGCAAATGGTTTAAGAATTATGTTTGAAAACTATGAAAGTTTTTCTAGGCCATTTTGGTGGTCAAAGTAGCTTTCTGAATTCAACCATAACGACTGGGCTAGGTTTGGGAGGTAACATTTAGTGGTATCAAAGCCTGATTGAAAACTTGGACCGTGGATTTTTGTTTTGAGTCTGCATGCATATTTTAAAGGGGTATTTTGGGAACCATATCACAAGAACATTTTCACAAGATCTTCAAAGAGTTAAATCTAAGAACTCTGATGTCGTTCCTAAGTTAGTACCGTTATTACTAAACTTCAGATAAACATTAAGATTATTTTGTTTAAAATTATAGATATAAACTGTAAACTTTAGAGCGTAAACACTCAGGAAATAATTAGATGTTCAATTTCTAAACTATATATTAATATAAAACTTTAGACTTAAGAAAATGATATGAAAAGCCAAGGTATGAGAACTCGTGGTATTTGATTTCGATGAACGCAATGTCGAGTAGCTCAAGATTAGTCGTTAGCTTTTCAAGGACTTGTGTCTGACCCTGAGGCAAATGACATGTTAATGCGTCTACTGCTAAAGGCGGAATATAACACTCCAAACCCGACCCAGTCATTATAGCCGAATTTGGAAAGCTACATTGGTCACTGGAATGGCCCAAAAAAAAATTTCGTAATTCCAAACGTACTTTTTAAACCATTTGCAGAGTGCGTTCAAAACTAGTAAAATCAAATGTTAAATTTTATTTTCAATCACATTTCAAATCCATTTTTCCATGAAAATAGCCGGAATAAACTTTCGGAAGTTTGAAAAAAAATTAAAATATATTGGCTTATCAGTTCAAAATAAATGAAGTAAAGTGTTTATTTTAATTTTATAAAAACCGTGCAAATTTTAGGATTTGAAATAATTAATATCTCAATCGTAGACATTTAATCTTTTATTCAAAATTAGTTTGCATTTTCAATCGTACTTCTAAATTGTAATGTCCCAGAATTTGGGCCTAGAAGTATTGGGCCTTGAGCAAGGGAACGGTTAGGAAACTATGCACAAAAGTATGTCTGCTTTAGTGGTTAAGGATCCTGAGAGGAGTTGGAAAAGTTCTGGGTTCAAACCTGGGCTTTAGCAAAAATTTTGGTTTTAAGTGGATAAAACCCTGGATGCTTGGATGTAGGCCTTTTAAATTATTGTGTTAAAAAAATGTCATAAGGAAGCCTGTGGTCTAGTGGTTGTGGCATCATTAAGGTTATAAGGGAGCCTGGGTTCAAGTCTTGGCTCTTGTAATTTATTTTGGTTTTTCTTTTAAAGGAACCTGGACTTTGGTCTTTAGACCTTATATTTAATTGAAGACAAAATGTGATACAAAAGTGTTGGTGGCAAGGAGGCAAGTGGTGTGTTGAGCTATTGAGGGAGCTTGGGTTCGAATCCCATTGCAAGCAAAAAGGATATTTATTTTGCTAGCTTGAGGCGGCAGGAGTTTGAGGTGGTTTCAAACTCTGTTGGGTGAGAGTGAGAGTTTGAATGGGTTTTAGAGGTTGTTATAGAGGATATCAAGCAGGGATAAAGGGAAATATTTGGAGGAGATGAGTGTTGTAGCTGAATCGTGCAAATTCGGCGAAGGGAACTCATTTGGTGCATTTCGACAATTGGTGAGTGTATAGGTGCCAAATTTTCTCTCTAACATTTTGGGTTTTGGACTTCTCTTTATTTTTCTCTAGTGCCGAAACTAAAACTGACCACTCGTGCATCTTTTTGTCAGGTTCCCTCTAGTTCTTTTTGTGCTACGAAACTGACCATTCGTGTTATTCCTTCTCTACATCTTTGCTACGCTCTTTTTCTCTTCTTGGTCAAACCTAATATCTATTTTTCAGTACCTTTTTTCTTCTGCAATTGGATTCTTTCATAGCCTAGCTGAACCTTCCTATTCTCTTCTTTTAACTTCTGTTCACCTTCTATTCTGGGCTGGCCGAATATCACTGTTGTTCATCCTTCTTTGCGTCGATCTACTACAAAGGTTCTAACTATCGGTAAGTAATCAAAAGCTATTCTCTACTTTTCTTTCTCAAAACCGAATAACCTTACTGACCGATTGTCATTTCTTTTCTCACGTACTGCACTCATTGCGATTTAAGAAGGTTCCTCGGGAGTGCTGAGGTATTTAAGATTCTTCTTTCGTTTTTCAATTGTATCTGTGAAGGGGGTAATTTGGCTTGTTTGTCGATGGTGCTGCGTTTTAATATTGGCGCCTTAAGTCTTATTTTTTGTAAACAACCCAGTCTTATAGGTTTCATTATTCAAGAAAATAATCGGCGAGGCCGTGTGATCGATTCTTATTTGACGATCCAAGGGCATTAAGTAATTCTCATTCGTTCAAGGTGAGTAGTGAGTGACGATTTGGGTTTAAGTATCGTGAACGTTAATGATGGGAAAACTAACGGTATACCTTGAATGAATGTAGGCCTTGGCGGCGAACTGTTCACTCGATTTCGCAATCAGGTGTGTAATTGTACACCGTAAATCATTACTGTCGTAATGCCGAAAGAGTGTGTGTAATCAAACCCACACTCAACTACAAATCGACGAAAGCCGAAAAGTCATGAACACAACATTTTAGACCACACGGGTGTGCGATCGCTCGAGTGGTGTGCCCTACGTGTGATTCGTAGGCAAATTATCGAAATACCCCCTAAGGGTAAAATTATCGAAATACCCTTGAAGGATAAAATTACCAAAACACCTCGACAGGTAAATTTACCGTAATACCCTCGAAGGGTAAAATGAATGAAATACCCCCGAAGGGTAAAATGACCAAAATACCCCTGGGGGTAAAATTACCATTTTACCCCTAACTGATGAAATGACCGCTACACCCCTAATGGTAGGTTGACTGATGTATGTATGAAAGTTATATGACCAATACTAAGCATGACATCCTACATTCATGTATGTTACTATGGCATGTCATTCTGCATGGGGTTGGGTTAATATTGACGGAGGAAGTGTATGGCTTGTAGCCGTTCTGTTCAAGGCTTACTGCCTTTTTGCTTATGGCTTTTAGTCATTCTGTTATTTGGCAGCGTTGTTGCGATACTTATGGCTTTTAGTCGTTCTGTCTATGGTGCCGAGCCGTTCTGTTGACTTAGTGCCACAGCCGATGCTAAGCTTGGTGTATTGGTTGGGTGGGTCAATTTTATCCCCACATGGTGTGTTGGTTGGTACGGGTGGTGTATTGGTTGGATGGGGCTGGATTTCTGTCTGCATATTTGCATCTAATACTGATTCTGTAATGGGCTTAGGTCCACCTGGTTCTGTTAATGGGCTCAGGCCCGGGTCTGTTTCTGCATACCGTATATCTAACTGTTTGTATTATAAGGGATTACACACTGAGTTTTCACAAACTCACCCTTCTGTCTAACTGTGCAGGTAATCCCCAGCCTTAGGCAATTTGGAGCCACAAGAGACTCGGAGGTGGCCAAACGACCGTTGACGCTCTGCTGTAGACTTTTCATTTAAATTTTATATTTTGGGTTTTAATTCTGTTATAAGGCCTTTGAGGGATTAATTTTTTTTTAAAAAGGCTGTAGATTTCCTTATTTAAAACTGCTACACACGAATTTTCAAAATTAACAACTATTTTCCAAAAACAGATGTTTTTACAATTCAAACTTTAGTAGCTTCCACGATAGGAATAACCTAAAGTATCAATGCCAGAAATGGACCTTTAACAACAAATGCAGGCTTTGATTGATGCTTTGATGTGACACGCCAGATTCGGCCATAACGTTTGGGCCGGGTTTGGGGTGTTACATAAATCATTTTTATATTGTATACATTTATAATTTTGAAAACTAAGTCTAATTTTGTTAAAAACTCATTTTTTTAAGAAATACAGTGGGAAAATATATTATTGATAGATTTTATTTTCAAAATCGAGTTTCATACAAAATCTTATCAAATACTAACTTATACAATTTTTAAAATTTAATGTCATGAAATCGAGTCAGCAAATTAGAATAAAATCCCCAAAGTAAAGTCTCATGCCACAGTATCATAATATAACATAAAAAGTCTCAAATAGGAATAAAGTCCATAAAAATCCAAATCATAAAGAAAAGTCCATATTTATTTAAAAACCATTTTCTGAGAGCATCTCTGATGACCGAATCCGAGTCCTAACCACAAGGATTATCTGAAACACAAAAGTAGAATGGGTGAGCTTTAAAGAGCCCGGTGTGAGATCAACACAAACATAGTCACATACATAATGAAATATCAATCTCAACATATCAATAATTATAATATTCATAAATTATAACATTGATACTTACTAATGAACATGTCAATGCATATTTTAAAATGTTGCACATTTTATAAAATTTCCTATCCATCCCCGCTACACACCAATATCGAGTTCCTCAGAAATCGTCCATCCAAATCACCATTTGTGGACAAGCTACCACTGATTTGCAGATAAACTACCACTAATAACACTTTTGTGGACAAGTCACCACTAATTTGCAGATATACTGTCATTGCTTCCACCTTTCAAAATTACCCACCCCATACATATGATATGGCAAATTCACTTTTTAACACATATGGTCACTTTTACACTTGTGCATGTAAACATGCTCTCATAATCACGTATAACTTGATAATCACTTTTAACACGTTAAACATGCTTTTCACATTAGATCATGGATCTCAATATTTTTAACGTACACATATATAATTCTCACATGTTTAAATCATCACATATATCACATAAGCCATACATCACATATCATGAGGTTGAGATCTACACTACATCATAGTCACAATCATAACCACATCAGTTATCATGTGTTTCATAAAATCACTCGGTTAGAGTCACTTACTTGGTGTACATTCTGATAATTTTTTTAACTCTTCCTGAATATTTAGTGTGCTCATGATTTGTTATAATTAAGTTATTAATATAATAAAATAATTATATCATATACAAGGAATAGTAATGATCCTACACCTTTTCTCGAAGATCCGATTTGCCACAATTCTTATTAACGATTTCACTTTGATCTAACTTGCAAGACGAATCTAACACATGTGTAATGTTTATTAGTTATGATCTTTTAAAAAAATTAATCACGTAAAGATTGATTACTAATAGTCTCACCAACATTTACCCCACGGTTTTGGACTCTCAAAAAGATTATTTCTAATGTGAACTTAGGGGTCTCCCCTATGATTATCATTTGGTCCTTCAAATGATAACGAATAGTATTAGTATGATAATAAATAAATAATAAATTATAATAAAATGTAACATTATCTCTATGGCCATTATATCATTCGACCATAATATGAAATTATCAAGAGAAGGATTTTACGATCCAAATAACCCACACTTACAACTTGGTTAAACCAGGATGGACAATCAATTGAGAAAGGAACCAGATCGATAAGTTGAGCAATCTAAAAGAATTGTTAGAGCAAAGTCAGTATAAGTTTAATCAATATGTGGAATGGAAAAATAGAGAAGGAAGAAAAGGGAATAAACTCAATCACCGACGGTGGTGATGGCAGCGGCTCAGCGGTGGACAAGTGACGAAGGAACGATGATCTTGCAATGGCTGAAGAAAAGAAACTATATAGGTTTCAATACAACAAGGTTGGAGAAGAAAATAAAAAGGGAAGAGAAAAATAGAGGAGAAAAGAGACTTGCGATTGCGACGGTGATGGGAGGAGAAAAAGTGGATGAGAGGAGGTGCGGTGGGTACGAGGCATGATGGTCAGTGGTGAAGGCTTCGGTCACGGTGGAGGAAAGGAGAAAAACCTAAAAGAAATGGTAGTGGTTATTTTGCAAAATGGAGGGAAAATGGGTGAGAAAAGAAATGAAGAAGAAAGAAAATGGGAGTAAAAGGGAGGTAAGGACGGAAAAGGGGTGATGAGAGCTTGATCAACCATGACTAGGTTTAATGAACTTCAACTAAGGCAAGGTAAGAAGTTTTAGCAAGAAGAGGGAGACATTGAGTTAAAAAGGGGATTATGGTCCCTCAACTTAAGGTAAGTTTGACTTATATTGGAGGAAAGGAATCCTCCTATTTATGGTGAAAATGGGGTGGACGGCAAGCACTAAAAGCACATGGAAAACTGTCTAAAAATTAAATTAAAGAAGTGTGAACATAGGGGCTTGAACTTAGGACCACTAGTATAACTAAAGAGTTATTAAACCACTAGACTACACACTTCCTTGTTTTTATTTTAACAAAAAAATATTTAAAAACCTGGGATGGCTTTTCCTAAGGGTTTAAAACAAATTAGCACCAAAATGAAATTAATGAGAGGGAAGGGATTCGAACTCAGATCATCAATGACAGCTCTACCACTACTCAATCAATGTTATTGATATTTATTTATTATCAAATGAGTAAAAAATTATCTAAATAAAAATTCGGTCGTGAAAACTCTCGGTTCATTAACCCAATTTCTACTAACCTAATTTTTGGGATGTGACATGAAAACCAAAAGACTAGGAATGATGTACTGTCCCAAGTGGTGTCAGGGATTTTAGAAAGATTTTTCAAAACCTTGGTTGAGAGGACCAAAATAGTGGAAGAGAATAAACGCCCAAAGAGTGAAAATGAAGAAAAAGACTAAGGTGTTGAATGAGAGAGGTCCTGGTCCTACTGACTTGAATTCGTTAGGTCAGTGAGAAATTAGAAAGAGAGACTAGAATCTATCACGACATGGAACGAACCTGTGGAGAAGTTCTTACACAAGTTTTTTCCTATTAGCAAGACTGTCCAACTCATGAGGGAGATTTCAACATTCAAGCAATTAGAAAGAGAGAGTTTTCACGAAGCTTGGGAACAATTTAAGATGTTGGTTTAAATATGCTCACATCATAATCTACCCGATTGGTTACAGTTACAGATGTTCTACAATAGGTTAGATGCAAATGCAAGATCAAGACTAGATGGAGCTACAAGAGGAGCCTTGATAAACCGAACATATGAGGATGCATATGACCTTATTGAAAACATGGCGATGAATTCCAGTCAATAGCCAAATGAATGATTTACATATGGCTAGAGACCATTTGTAGTAAAAGTTGTTCAAGAGGAGGATAAATACCAGTAGATCTTGGACAGAATTAATCGAATAGAATCAACATCTAGAGGATCTTTAATATTTTGCGGAGATAGACCCCTTGGTCAATAATTTGATAACCCAACTGAGAATGTGAATTACATCAGGAATAAGGGTGGAAATCCCTATTCAAATACTTACAATCCTGGCTAGAGAGATCACCTGAATCTGAGATGGGGCGAAAATCAGGGAGGAGGTAACAATTCTAGTTCTGTTAAAAAAACTGCTACTTACCAACCTTCATATCTACATAAACCTCATGAAAGGGCCAACCCAACTAACCGTACTGAATGTGGTTAAAGACTAGATCAAATTGAGGGAGAAATGCAATCAATGCGAACCGAAGTGAAACAGGTGCAATCTTAGTGCACTCAAACAACAAAGACATTGATGAAACTCGAGGATCAAATGAGCTAATTGATGAGCATGATGGGAGATATCAAAAGGTAATTTGGCACTGGGATCCCTATCAATACCTAGAATAATACTCAAAGGGAAGGGAGGGATCACGTGAAAGCAATTGCACTCCGTTCGGGTAAAGTATTGAGTAGCCCAAACAACCCCACTCAAGAGGAGAACGAAGATGTCGATGATCTTTAGGAAGAAGCTCCTTGAAAAAATGATGTTGAACCAGAACCAAAAAAGGTAGTCAAGCCAGTAGATGAGTCGAACAGAGAAATTGTACTAACCAAGGTACCATTCCCCTTACGGCTAGAGGATAGACAAAAATGGGATGAAGCGAAATTTGTAAGTTTTCCAAACTTATTTAAGTCGCTTAATGTTAACTTGCCTCTGATAGAATTAATTCAAAAAGTTCTGAAATACACTAAGTACTTAAGAGATATCATGACTAGGTGTAAGAGAATGAAAATAGAATAGCAAGTTAATATAGATGCATCTTGTAGTGTAATAATTTCTAAACAGATACCCCCAAAACTGAAAGACCCAAGGAGTTTTACAATTCCTATAGAGATAAAGGATATTCACTTTAGTAAATCCCTATGAGATCTATGATCCAGTACAAATCTAATGCCCCTATTAACGTTCAAGAAACTCAGGTTAGGGGAACTTAAAAACACACATATCACACTACAGTTAGTTGGTAGGTCTCGCTACAACCAAAAGGGGTATTTGAAGATGTGTTGGTAAAGGTGCGTAGATTTATCATCCCAGTCGATTTCGTAATTTTGGATTTTGATCTGCCATGAATTAAACTATTATTTACATCTTTTATATACATAATTTTAGCTTGTTTAATAGTTAAATCAAGCATCTTAGTATATATTTACGTTTTCATACTTAAGGTAGTAATTTATGCTTTCTAGTAGTTTTATTGCATTTTATATATCTAAATAAGGTTACATGGCCTTGTAGGTCAAGTTGGGAGCTAAAGATGCATATTCGGGCCAAAACTGATGCCTATGTCGTGACACCAAGACACTGATATCTCAACATCAAAGACATAAACCAAAAATAAGTTCTGGAGTGAAACTGCCCTCGATGTTGTGACACACTTCCTACTATGTCATGACACCAAGTCTAATGTTGCAACACTGCAGGCCTATGTTTCAACATCGCCCCTGCATAGCCTAAAAACTCCTTGCACGAGATAATTGCATTTTTTATGGAAATTAGGAGTATTTGTCCTAGTCAAACTCTAAGGACTTCAAGGATAATTTAGGAACTTTAATATTCCAAGTTTAGCCTATATAAAGGCCATTGTAATCAGTTTAAACACACTATTTTAGGGAGATAGAAATTATTCTTAGGTTTTTATTTCATTCTTAGTTTTACTTAGGTTATTTTATGTTCTTGTAACCGGAAGATCCTATCCCAAAGTGAGACTTTTACGAGTGGAGATTGTTCCGGAGCCACACTTTCATCAATAAATTCATGAGCATCTCTTTCCTTTATTATATTCTTTATATTTTTTTCTTAACATTGTTAATTGCATGTTTGTATAAAGATTGTAATTAGTTTATACTTTATATATATTTCGCATATTTCAATTGTATTAGTCTTATTAATTGATTGAAAGGTAGAGTTTTCTTAACAGATTAGCTATTTGGGAGAGGAAGAACTTAAGCCCTAGGCATGACGACCCTAGGAAGTCATTTAGGTGGTAATTAACCCAAAATTGGTATGGCCTATCCATGAACACCTTAGCCCTGAATCGGTCTGGACTGTGAGGTCTAGAGATAAGTAGTTCTTGTCGACTCATTAGGTTAGTTGGACACCAGAGGCGCAACTAGGTTGATGACTAGCTGGTTGAATAGATCCCTACATCAATAATTAATTAGTTAAAACAATTGGATCTAGGCTAAAGGAAATCACATAGTCCAAACAAAGAATAGAAAAAGCTGATACATGAACCTAGGAGTAGATTTAGGTTAAGTTAAATTTATTTAGTTTATTATTATCATTATCATTATCATATTGCTTCCTGGTTAACACTACTAATTCATGAATCGAGTAGATTAGTAATTATTTTTGGTAATTGGCTTAATAGAAATTTTTCTCAAACTACAACCCCTTGGGTACTATCCTCGAAATACTTACTAAATGTTTCGTTGTAAACAAACTATATTCCAGCATGACCCATATGCTTGCAAACACTGCCTCAATTCCATATATTTTGTAGCAGTATTCACACTCTGAACGTTGGTACGTCCAGAGGTGGTGAAGTTGTTAGTGTCATTGTTGGGGATTGCGACGGTGATAATTGTTATTGAATTAATTACTTACAAATAACATTAGTCAAAAGACGAACGAGTTAGATAGTGTACTAATTTTTATATTCATTAATTGTATTATTTTTATTCTCAATTTTTTTATTTACCTTGTTGACTAAAAGATTTAATTATGAAAAAAATTGATTACAGGTGGTTTAATGATGAAAGGACTTCTTGGGACGACGAATGGAACTACATAATAGGTTGGTTAAATTGAGCCGCAACAAACCAATGGAGTGATGATAATGAATGTGAGAACAATGAGTACTCATACATACCTCATTATGAGTCATACAAAAAAGACAATGATATGCCTAAACACTCATATGAGCCTCATTCTGATTTGCATAAGATGCCCTCATGTGAAACTACTGAGTCGCCCAACTTCGAAAGATTATCAAACACGTCAAACATAATGAAACAAATGAGGAAAATGCTGCAAGAAATACTTGAGGCACTATCTCCAAGGGAAGAGGTCGTGCATGATGTTCCCAACCTTGATCCTAAAGATCCCCGTATTATGATTGATCACCTTGAATTAGACAATAACAATCAACAAAAGCTTGGAACCAAAGATCATGGGGATAATTGAATATGGATGAAGAGGTCTCTGATCCAATTGACGTAGAATCGAACATAATAGTAGATTTAGTCGCTAACGTAAAAGTAGAAGTAACCACTAACATAGAGCTTAAATTGATTTTAAATGAAAGTGTAGAAGAGTCAATACACTTTCTGGCCATAGCAAAGAAGTTAACAGCCGAAAAGATCAATGAGTTCAACTCATTCTCATCTAAAAAAGGAAACAAAGCTTGAGAGACCAAAACTTCACGTGACATAGAAAGGAAGAAGCTCGAGGTAATAATACCCCAAAAAATGATTTGGGCTTGGCTCGGATTTGATACCAAATGGCTTGCAATGTGGATGCCGTGTCGATCAAAAATAAGGCAACATCATTCGAATTGGCTGAAGGGGTTGGTTCACATACATCGACAGAGGAACAAACGTCAGGTCAAAGTGTCGAGAACCAACTGGAAGTTCTTCAATAGTGGTGACACGGATCATCCCGATTTTTAAAGAACTTTTATTTCGTCCTTTAAATTTTATTTTTTTTATTTTATTAATCTTAGTTGCGCTTAGTTTTTCCCCATAGCAGGTGTAGATACCATAAAGTGACAGAACTGAAAAAATTTAAGAAGCCAGAAACTGGGCTCAATGTCGTAACATCGTATCCTAATGTTGCGACATCCTAGACAGAACACAACCTTGCAACATTAAGGGCCAAGTTCATTTGAGAAGTTTTGTTATCCATTATCAACACTTATTATTTTTTTCTCTTCTTTTTATTTTTATTTTCTTTACATTATATTTCATATTTTTTTGTCGTAGTATTTTTTTTTGGTACTTTTTCATCCACTTGGAGCAAACAAACCTTGAGATTATCATAACAACAAGGATTCGGCCTACTCAGGGAAGATTTCTTGTTTGCACTTTAATTATTTTACACTAAAGGCAATGTATGTTCTAAACTATAGGGGAGAAGTAAATAGGATTAGTTTGTGTGTGTTTTTGTTTGTATGTTTACTTTGATTTAGTTTATTAATTATTGAAAAAAATATTATTGTTTTTGTTACATGGTGCTTGGTTTATATTAATACTACGAATAATGGTTAAAAATAATAAAGCATGTAATGATTCTTGCCAAGTGTGAAATTTTTTATTGATATGAGATAATTTGATTATTTTGAAGGGAAATTTATTAGGTTACTTAGTTAAATTGCATAATAGTTTAGAAGTACTTAGGGAAGAATTTTTTATGATGTCATATGAGATATAAGTCTTAAAGATAGTCGTAGAGACATGAATGCCTGAATTAATTATTATTCATTTGATTTAATTCGAAGTATGAAAGAAATTGTGTACGGTGGGATGCTTAGGGATGACCTAAGGCATTGTTTGAATAGCCATTTTTCAAATGACCATACCTTAATGCTATAATTCCTAGTCTCCTTTATTTGAGCCTGCTAACTCCTTATTGATGAACCAACAAATTTGAAACCCAAAGACCACACATAAAACTTGAACTCTTCCCTATCCTTGGTCCCTTAATACATTACGAAATAAACGTCAAGCCATAGATATTGAGGGTTTAAGTAGATACATCATGATGGTTTCAAAAAGAAAAAGAAAAAAGAGTGAAATAGGAAGAAACAATGTGATACAATGATTATAGGTCAGGTAAAAATGTGTGAAAAAGAAAAATCCAAAAAAGGTTGAAATTAAAAACGAGAAGAAAAAGTATAGAATGAAAACAAAAGCATTGTGACTAAGAAAAGAGTAAAAAGTCAAAGTGACAAAACAAAAAGTCACAAAAAGGAAAGAAAACTCAGTCATCAATGCACAAAAACTCGTTAAGCTTACTATAGTTGCTAGTATTATATTCTATATTTTGTATGGAGAGATAAGGTAGGTGAGAGAGGGAGACAAAAGGCAGTGAGCTTAGATGGGACATTAAGAGGGAAGAGAGGGAACAATGTCATGTGTCTAACTATTTCTAGTGTTTGAACTGTTTTGCACCATATCTTTCTTTGAACTTGTACAGTCCTAAGCCTCAGAACGTTACAAGCCTAGAAGACCAATGCGACTTAAGAGTTCTATGCATAATCTTTTGGAATAACTAACAATTATGCTTAATAAATATTTTTTATCCACATGATTGTGTCTGCTACATATATGTTTGATGTATATTAATGGTAATATTTTTATTCCTTATAATTAAGTCCTTAATAACACATATAAGTACTAAATTCTTAAACATAATTTCAACTTGAATCAATACATTTTTTCATTTTCTAATTTAGTCTTACCAAAATCTAAACTTGTCATTTAAGAATCCATCTTTACCAAGCTTGATTTCATCAGCATCATTTAATGGCATCTAAATTAAAGTTCAATAATTAATGAATCTAACAGTTGAGCATGATTTACTAATCTTAGATGATTTAAATTCTATAAAAAATTCAAAAGAAATATTTTAATTACCTTTACAATTTAAACCGAATGCTTAATGAAATAAGAAGAAATTTATTCGTTCTTTCTAATGCATGGATGACAACTTAAGAAAGGAGATGAATTTACACATTCTCTCTCTATATATATACAAAGATTAGTGCTATGATTAATCTTATTTAATTAGTTAACATAAAATCATTATGTCATGTGAATTATAATAATAATGATGAATGACTTAAAAATTTCATCCCACTATACTATCATTAATTTGGTTTATTTATTCTATAGTTCTTAGTTTAATTTCTAATTAGTTCCCTTTTATATTCCTCAAATTAGAACTTAATAGTAGTTACACTTTTGCAATTGAATTCATGTTTTATTTTTAATAATTGATTTAATTCAATAATACTTAATAATTTAATTTTTTTCAATCCATACTTGACTCATAATTATTCTATTTTAATAATTTACTAATTCAACTCAATAAATCTAATCGAAAACCGAATTTTTCAACAGCATTAAGAATTAACTCAACTCAATAAATCTGATCTAAAACTGAACTTTTCAACACCATTAAGAATCTGTTTGTTACAAGCCTTTTCAAAAACACTTCACATATCTGTACTTTACCTACAAGGCTTCGCACATTCACACCTAGCACGTTCATACTTTGCCCTAAGAAACTCTCGCAATTGTACAATGTGTCCTTATTCAAAAGCAACGAACTAAGAATAATATCTACTTAGTTCCTACAATTTACCTTTTCATATTTTACAGAAAAATATACAAAAGAAAATTCTTATAAAAAATAACCTCACCTAGGACATAGAGACTTCATCCATACTTTTGTTCTAAACAATATAACCTTCACTTCAATAAGAAGCAATTGTTATGCATAAACATATTCAATGCTCCACAACCACTCTACACTTAAGAGAGCATCATTACATAAATCCCACGAAAAACCTCTATACATAGAGTAAATGGGCCAAGGAAAAAAAGCCTCTCCTTTTTTCTTCTCTTCCATGGGAGAACTCCCCATTTTTTGTTTCACTTTTCTCAAATAAGTTACAAGCCTGTCCTTTTTCCGTTATACTTCCAACCCCATTCAGTCTTACGGCTCTTTGCTTGTCCTTACACCGAACCCAAGGAACCACCCCCAACCTTCAAACTCAAATCTTGTATCAAGAATATACCTGTCATGTGGATTTTAGTTATTTTTTCCCTTGCCAATAAACACCAACCAAAACTGTCATATAAACACGAAGATATTAAACACGTCGTAATGCAATTAATGTAATGTTTTTCTTTCTCTATATAATATCTGACAAACCTTCTCAAAAACCAAGACTCAACTGCATAGCAACAAAGAAACCAGGAAAAGCTATACAAAGTTCAAAGGATAAGAAAATGCCTGCCCCGACCTTTACCAAAGCCACCACCGTTGCCATATAAGAATCGAAAAGGAAGCACATAAATTTTAAAAGAATTCTACTTGAGAAAGTTTACAATGCACATGCTACTAAACCGGTATGGCATCGTTATTCAACGTGTCTTCACATCTTAATACAATTCCCTCAAGGGTCCCAGGGAAGATACATTTGGCCCATTGGAATCCAGTTGTAATTGGCTCCGATGTAGGAACAATCATAAGCACATTGTCGTTTCGCTGAATAACTCCCATTACACTAACAGTGCTTCCTTCCTTGATATACCTATAAAAACATAAAATCACAATTTCAAAATAGTTTACAACATTATTCATGGTTTTTCAAACCAAATTATTGTAAGATTCAGGATAAACAAGCTTAAATGATTTTCATTTTTCAGTATTATGAATGGGAGTGGGGCTGCTCAGGCTTGAACCCAAGCCTACATGCATCACAGCTCATTTTCTTGCCACCCAGCAAAGAGGTTGTTGACCAAGCTTAAATGCTTTTACTAGCCAACTAATAAAAAATTATCTACAACACAAACAAAATAGCATCTCATATGATTAGAAGTTACAGCTAGAACTACTAAGAGCCACGCCTCGAGCACCCAAGGCTTCCTTGATTTAATTGAAATGAAATTTTCAAAAAGGAACAAGTGCACATTCAACAGACTATTACAGTGTAAACTAGGCAAAAACCACAACCTGGTCTAAGTTGCATTTAACCTTCCCACTCAACCTCAAGCTGAACAACCTTCCACACTTCCTTCTTAAACAACCCTAAATTTAGTATCATTTAGTTCATAGTTCAGGCAACACTTGGGTCAGCTCAACCATAAATGAGTACGATGCTGCTGCAAAAGACAGCCCAATATAACAAAGCTTGATAATTAACAATCCACATTTATCTAAGCTAAATGTACATCTTTGTGTTAGGGCTAGAGGTGGCAATTGTGCTGGTTTGAGTCAATCTATCTATCTTCTAGTTCAGGCTAATTCAAGTCTGGATTGTCTAAGTTTTGACAATTTGGAGTTCTAACGACTTTAGGTTGAGCAGTTTGAGTTTGAACAGCATATGTTTGAGTCATCTCAGATGAGGACCATTTTGGATATTGTTTGTTTCAAATTTGGTCAAACCTAGGTTGATTACAGTTCAAGTCATTTTGGGTTTTAACTGGACCAGTCTCAACTTTCAATCAGACATTGCAGGTTCGGATTACTTTGGGTTCAAACTGCTTCAAGTTCAAGCTGTTCTAGAGTTCAAATTGCCTTTGGCTCAAAATGTTTCAGATTCGGGTCTGACTTTTTCATTCAATTTGGAAAGAAACAAGTTCAATCTTGGATCCGTCGAAACAGTTTTTCAGGTTCAATTAGATTTTTGCCCCCTCTATCCAGGCCATCTTACATTAAGCTTCATTCCCTCATCCCAGCTTAAGACCCGAAATAAATAAATAAGTCACCTAATCCTTACAGCAAGAGAAGAACACAAGACCGCCCATCTTGAAAATGACATTATAGGAAATGACTTCTAAGAATTTAAAAACTCGAGAATAAGCCCTATCAGCCAACAATCTAATAGACTCTCAAGATACCATTTATTGTTCCTGTTTTTTTTTTTTTTTTCCTTTTAAGTGCTTGTGTCTAATACTCGTATCCAAGAACAAATATGGGGATATAACCTCCTAGGATCCTTCAAATACATGGAAAAGAACTTTTAAAAAATCTGATTATACCCATGTCAGGCACATACTCGCAGCCGACACTCACACCCAAGTCTGAATAACAAAGCTTCCTGCAACATAGGCACTTAATATTATGATGAAACTGTGAATTGGATAGAACATTTACCCCTCTTTCATTCGCATTACACGGTCATCACTTGAAAGGTTCCTTTCTCCCAACCATCTGACAAACTCCAGAGATAATGCTTCATTAGCTGGGTTGACATCTATAACAATCGAATCATCCACATAAGGAGTCACCCTAGCTGTATAGCCTGCTTTTACTAATGCTCTCAACCCAGACTGGAAATCCGAGATGTAGAAATCTACTGCACGCCTCTGTTGAAATGACATACACAAATGTTACATTCAAAAATATGACATTCAAGCTCAGATAAAAAGGTTTCATCTTCCGACGACTAAGATCCCAGGATGGAGTGTGTAAACAATACCCTCTTAATATAACAATAAGATAATTTTGAATTTAGAACACAGAAAAGAGAATATGACGACAATTATCCAGCTTCTCAAAAACAACAAAAAGAGTTTTGTTTTTGCCCAACTATATTGCAAAACTTATTTGACAAAGCTTCTTAACTACTTGGTGAAGCATCATGCTGATAAATCTGATAATTCCAAACATGAAAGAAGCCTAGTGAAGTACCGTGACTTGTTTTATGACTTCTAAATTCAAAGAAACCGGGAAAACAACAAATTCTCTTAAAAATTAACAATTCAGTTACTCACTTCTAGCAACCGAAGTCCCCAAGTAAAACGACGATGAGTATGATTCGCAGCTTTGGAATCCCATCCTCGGTACTCATACAAATGACTAGATGTATAAACACATCTGGGAACTCTCTGGAAGGATGACTCGAGAGGTACATTACCACATGTTACCACCTTCAAAAATCACAACCAAACACTTAATCAATGTTATCTACACAAACAAGCAGTTCAAATCAAATTATTTCAATGAACTGCACAAGCATAAACTACCGGTAATTCGATTTCCACTAGTTTGAAGATATGCAACAGTTACAGGGGATCATATGTGCATAAAATAAATGCTTGTTCATGCCCATATGTGCATGTTTGTCATCCAACAGATTTAGGCCCATGGTAATTACAATGGGCCTTTCTATATTACTCAAGCTCGAGGGTAAGTGTCAGATAAAGCTATGCGGACAAACAGTTATGCTCAATTATTTTTGAGTTTTTCCATAAATTTAGAGAATCATACCCCACATCCATGTCAGGATATTAGTTGGATACAGGTACGTAAGGAAAATAAATAGTTGGAGTAGGGACATTGAGTCAACAGCTTGGCATTGACTTGAATTATATTTCTTCATTTAATACCAAACTTCAGACCGCATAGATAAAATAAAAGGAATGCTTTGCACAATTTAGGTTAAACAGTCTTAAAGAGAATTTTGTGATTGCTAAAGAATTAACATAAGATCCCAGGAATTACTAAAGGCTCAATCACATGGAATCGCTACATTGCATGCACATTACAACTAGATAAACTATACTGAATAACCTGGAATCTATTATGTGAAAATTTGTTCAGTCCTTTCAATCTTTAATAGTTAAAAAAATTATGGAAATCATGAAAATATCACATCAAATAATTAAGTTAAATTACATACCCCAGATATTTTTACGAATTGCCCATTCTTTGCATTTCTAAGCTCTGCATTTGGATAATGAGCAATGAAATCTGTAATAGCTTTTCTCCTCCAACAAGAGTTCCAAACATATAATGCAGTGACAGCACTGAAAAGAACCACAACAACAAGAAGGAGAATGACGTTGTGAACTGCCGCAAAAATAAAACCACCAGCAATGAAACCCATTACGAAAAGCAGTATCAGTGCCCAAAATATTGGTTTCGGGAAGTTCCTCCTGAAAGAAAAGTCATCATCTTGGCTAAGAACATTGACAGCCTGATTATGAACGGCAGAACCTTGTACTTTCATTGATCCCAAAGATTCCAGGGGACCAGATACTTTCCGAGGAACCCCAGAGGAATTCAATGGGCCTGAAGAGATTGGTCCAGACGTAATAAGGCCTGTTGCAGGGAGAACAGGAGGAATAGGACCAGAATTTTGACGTCCACTCGGCATTACTCCACCGGATTGTGGACCTGATGATTTCTTTACAGGATCTCCATGTCTATTCAGTGGTCCAGAGTTGTTTGACTTCTTTAATGATGCTGAGCTGGACATGCCTCCAGTGGCACCAGGACCTGATGTGGTATAGCCTGCCCGAGGCGCTGCATTAGGCATGATTGGTCCAGAATTTGAAGCAGCACCCCCAAAAGATCCAGTCCTTGAAGGAACAGTATTTATAGGCCCAGATTTCCGGGACTTAGAACCATCCATAGGGATATCAAACATCTTCCCCAGTTCTCCGGACTTCTTAATATCTCCACCAGTATAGGGCATGGCCACCGAACTCATGGTTGGAGTCCTTTCTTTAGGCTGTTCTGGTCTGCCTGATACATAAAGCCCATTGCGAAGCTTATGAGATGGGAATCTAGAACCCATCTAGCTTCCTATGTAGAATGCTGGTACCAAAATATCACACAAAAACTACTGCTAACAACTGCGCGCATAAGAAGCTCAAAGCCACCCTGCAAAAACAGAAAGCAGAAAGGGGTTGGTCCATTCGAATGATATAGGAAATATATATATGGGATTTGTCACAGACTAGGTATCAAAAGGTGACTAGCTGATTGACAGGAACGAGGCAAACAACACAAAACATGTATAGCAGTAGAAAGGAGAGCATAGATGAATATCATGCATGATAAAACATAATTATTCAAGCAAAATTTCTTGAACATATATGGAAGCAGCATCAGGGTTTCATACCTAGATTTTATCTAAGATTTTCATTTGTGCTAGTGCAGGAAGATTTTTAGCTAAACAGATAGGATCTTGTATAAGGGCAAAACACAATAATAAGATGAAAATCTGGAGGATGATCAAAGCATTCGATGGCAGAAACATGCAAATTCAATTAGCAGGATCTCAAAGAAGATTAGACAAATTACAACAAACATCAAAATGATTACACCACTGTCACTTAAGGATAGGACTTCTTTTGCCAAATAAAGGATAAGACTTGAAAGCAAGTATCTTTGACAAGAGTTTGACAAGGAAGAATCACATAAACAGAGTCTTATTGTAAAAAAGAAAACGAACTCCATGAAAATTCCAGTTCATAGCAATTAACCAAGAACACTTCCATTATTACAGCTTTTTAGATATACCATTGCTTGCTAAATATCAACACAGAAATAGAAATTAAGATTACTCATTTGACGCTATAAAATCCAAAGGTTCTACGATGTCCCTCAACAGCTTGTTAGATTTAATTTACTTGAGATTATAGCATTACTGTATCACCGTCACAAAGGCAACACAACTTTATTTATAAAACCAAGCAAGTAAAGCACAACAGAAACATGTCCTTGAACAAAGAATCCAAAACAGGGACCAACTCCAAATCTTGGATTAGACGGGCTGACTTCACATTTCAGCACAGCTACACAAACTGGATAAAGAACTGCTTAACTCAATGAATCCCAGAAAGCTTATGACTGAAAAATATTAGTGATCAGGACGGAAAGGGCTTCAAAATGTAACCTACAATCAAACAAAGAACCAAGGTTTGAAGCCCCTACCCCTTTGGCTAACATGGTTGAAAAAATCTGGCAGAAGGACAAGAAAATATTAAATCTCAAGATAAAAGCTGAAGGTATTCAAGAAAAGATAACCACTAGAAAGTTGTGAAACACCTGAAAGGAAAGGAAATAAATGTCATAGCTTTAATTAAATCAAGTAAAAAGGTATAGTTATCCCTACTCACTAAAACAATGAAAGCAAAGCAATACAAACATACTTCCATTGTTAAATTCTTATTATACATAATTTAGTGGAGTCTTAGCCAATAGGAATGTATTCCTTGTAACTCATAAAGCATATGGCATCATATAATGCCAATATATAGATATGCATGCATGTAAATTCAGAGAGTGAGAGAGGAAAACAAGTTCACGAACCAGACATCTATCAAACAACCACATTCAAACCCGGGTAAATATAAACACATCTTGATTTTGTACGGAAGACAATAGAAAGAAAAGGATCTGAAGGCATAGAAGAGAATGAGAATCCAAAGCTGTGAGAAAAATGCTAAAGGAAGGCCGTCTTTATCCCCTATTGCACAGTTTCTTAGGAATTAACAGGATCAATTAAGTCAAAGTACTCATATTTTGATAGAGAATCACCATTTCAAATTTCCATAAAAGCATGTAACAAGTACCATTCCAGTCATCAACCACATAAAGAACCAAAATCAATCACCCAGATCAACATTCAAACAAAATCAAGGAAAGGGGACAAGATCCAATAACCGGCCATAAAGAGCTCCAAAATTATGAGAATTCTTATCCAATATTAGAAAGTTAATCTTTTTACAGTATTTTCTGAAAAAAGAACACAGCCCAAAATGGAATTCCTACTGACTAAAAGATATAGACTTTCACAACTCTCTAAGAAAGGCATCATACAATAAAGAAGACACTCCTACTACATTCAGCTAAAATCTGGAGAACCAATTTTGCAGTCCAAATCAAAGAAACAACGGATACCTATTCTAATTGTTCACCAAGAATTGATCAAATGGAGCAGATCTAAGAAGGAAACTTATATACAAGCTTAATGAGCTCACCTAAAGGAACTTCTCTTTTCTGCCTAGAGTCCAAATTATAAGATTTCGACTACATTTTTAACTTTTTTCAAAAACAAACCAAATGATTGTAACTTTTGTAGTATAAGAATATCAAAACCTTCCATTTTTAACAATAAAAGAAGCAAATTTACAGGCTGAACCACAAAAACAAACGATACCCAGATCTCCATTTGGAGTAAAAGCCAAGAAATTGGGAAGATCTGAGGAAAGAGCAGAGATTAGTGGTGTTTTGTTGGGGTAGAGGACACAACTAAGAAGAAATAAAATGGCAGCATATATATAAAAATAAAAATAAAAGGTAAAGTAAACAAATACCTGAAGTAAAAGAAGAAAGAATCGATGAGGAAATGAGGAGATTTGGAGACATTATGGTTAGAGGAAGAAAAGAAAAACAGACACAGAGAAGAACAGGGAAGAATCCTTACAACAGCAGTCCCACTTTGTCTTTAAAAAGTCCTAAAAGATATTTTTACTGTTATCGTTTGTTGTTCATTTCGTACTCTCATATATATCATAACGCCATATCGCCGCAATTTTTTTTCACTATTTAGTTGTTATAGGAGTTAGCTGTTATTAGGTGAGATGATTTCACGTGAACTCGAAACTCCATGACAAATTCAGTCCATGAAAATTATTAAAAAATTATTTAATAAAATAAAAATTATATTGAAAAAATAGGGTAAACTAAAGAAAACGTCACTCAACTATATTCGTATTCCTGTTTTGATCAATTAACTTTAAAATTTTTCAATTTAGACACTAATGTTTTAATTCGTTTTTATTTTGGTCACCCACCATCAAATTGATTACATAAAGTCCTTTTCTAGTCGGTATAATAACACATTTAGTCTTCAATACTTACTTATTCTATCAACCTAATTATAATTCTAAATAATTCAATAAATTTAACCCTTAATATTTACAAATTCTATCAGTTTTATTCTCAAACTTCTTAACTTATGCTTTCAGCTTTTAAAATAGAGGCATTCCATATCTATTAATTGTTTTATTTATGGTTGAAATTATTCAATTCGATACGTAACCTTTTTTTATATTTGTAAGAAGTTAGTATTAGAATTTAACTAAACATCATTAAAAATAATAGAAAATACAAATTTTAAAAATATAATATATAATAAAATTATATAAATAATTTAATATTTTAAAAAATAAATTTTCACTCTAGCTAGCATAATTTTGTTTTAATTAATTTAGTAAATGATTTTACACTAAATCAGATCATCAGTTATATGTATTGCTGATTGTGGATTTAAAATTTTTAAAAAATAAAAATAAATAAATAACTTAATAATCTCTTAATCAGTTTATAAAATTAAAAAAAATCATTATCAATGTAACAAAAGGAAATTCAATTAATTCTTTCAATTTTTGATTAAAAATACATAATTTTTTTATAATTATTGATTAAACAATTAAATTTTTCAAAGTAATATTTTTAACTCTCGTTTAATTTCAATTTCAAGGACCAACTTCGAGGATTATTTCTATGTACCTCGAAGGAAATATCATATTGTTAACAACAATAATAAATATAAAGTTTTTTTCAGGTTTTTTCATTGATTTAGTCAAAATTTTATCAATCAAAGGATTATAAAATATTATATTTAGAAGAAAACTAATAGAAAAAGAAAAGGAAATAAAGTTTCAAGATAAAATCATTGGTATCAAGAATTGGCTCAAAAAACAGCTCATTAGTTGATAGTGTTATGAATATATTATTAAGTGGATGTCCATCAAAATCACGATAAGTTTGGAGAAGCTTTGTAAATATTCTCATTGATCAATAAAATACGCTCTCTCTTTTTCTCTCCTATTTTCTTTGTTCTTTACTTTCTGTCTTTTTATTTTATAGTACGTTATTAGCACAATTCTCTTTTAATTATTTTTCTCCGTTAGTCACAAAAAATTTTCCCTTTCACCAAGCCTTACCCCTTTCAAGCAACAACCAATGCAATAACCAATCACTCAAATTTGCTACTCAAGCTGTTGTTGATTGCCTTTTAGAGCTACTGTTATTTCAGCCTTCACTTGAGGCATGTGCATTATGGGTAATCATTATGCAAAGAAATTTAATATAATCATTATATGGTATGTTTTTCTCCTTTGTTGATTGATTTTTGGTAAAATTATTTTATGAAAAATATTATTACTTTAAGGTTTCTTTTAAACTATGATTCTTTTATTAAATTATAGTATGTATGATATTTGGATTATTAAAATTGTTCATGATTAAATTATTGTTATTAAATATGCTTGAAATTATTGTATTATATCTTTTAAAATGAATTTATAAATATTTGATTAGAGCATCATAAGATTTTATAACATATATGTGGTATTGAAATTTGATACAATGTGTATAGGATAACTTTTAAGCATCGTACATGAAAATTTTGATTTTGTTTATTAAATAATTTTTTACTATTATATTATAAATGTTATTATGAAAACAAAGTTGTTTTACTACTTGTAATAGTACTCTTGATAATAGTCAAGATGATAATAATAATGTTAAAGAATCTCAGGTATATTTTACTATGATTTATTTATTATATCATGTTTATTATAATTGGAGACTAATCATGATAGATAGATTTTGATTTGAAATCCACGCATATTTTGCGATGGTGATTATGAAATAAAAAATAATGGAGGTGTTTAGAAGTTTGTCCTACCATACTTGTTGCATTCCTCAAAGTGAATACAAACATAAAGAAAATAAAATATATAATCATGGACAACTAAAAGTGGGAATATAGTAATAAATAAGAGAACAATGAGAGTTCTCAAGATAACTCTTCAAAGGGTAAAGATAACTTATATTATTAATGTAATATGAAAGATTATTGGCCAAATATTTTGTTTATGTTAATATTCTTTAAGGAAGAATATGAGAATGTAGTAATGAATTCTATCATTACAGATAGAAAATATTTATCTTATCTTGTACTAAAACAAAAAATATATATTATTTCAATATTTGATAGTACAAAATTAGTTGAAAGCTCCAAAAGAGTTAATATATCAATATCTAAAAGAACAAAATTTGTGATGGTTAATGCATCGGTTTTAAAAGATATTCATTGTAATGGGTTTCATATTGAGATTGTGAATGAGGAAAAAAATTATATTTCATATGAATCACTATTGCCATAAATATCTATTTTGAAAAGATGAAGAAAAAGGGAGGATTGAGTTATTGATTACTCTTGTTATTAAATTGAATTGATTGTGACTATCTTTGTGATCTTCTTTTGTCATCATCCCCACTAAGGGGTTGAAAGCAAAATATTTGACTATGAAAGATCTACTTAAATTCTGGAATAATTTAAAAGAAAAATGTGAGCAATAGAATATGATAATTCTATCTAAAGCTCATCATGGTTGGATGCACCTGAAGTTACAAAATTTTAAAACTGTGAGTATAACCTTACAGTATTCAAAATAAGTTTTCAATTAAAATAACGTGGAAAAATATTACTGATGAGAACCTTACAAGAGAGAACTTATTCAAATTTTCATGATTCAAATGTGCATCTTATTTGTTTATGAAAATGAATATTAACTAATTTATTTATGTTGCTATAGTAGGTTTTATAATTAAATAATATATTTGATTAAAACATATCTGGTATGCAAATTTATATTAACAAACCAATGAATTTTATGGCTATTCAGATTTGATTTAGTTCATATGTTTTATATTATTTTATTTGTTAATTATTTAGAGAAATACCATGAGAAATTGTAAATGAAAAGTTCTATGTGTTAATTGTATTTTGAATTAAATTTCATACATGTTTATGATAATGGTTATGAAAAA
This sequence comes from Gossypium hirsutum, assembly GCF_007990345.1. NCBI lineage: Eukaryota > Viridiplantae > Streptophyta > Magnoliopsida > Malvales > Malvaceae > Gossypium > Gossypium hirsutum. The sequence continues at coordinate 31,388,178 of NC_053438.1, read as the reverse complement.
TTTGCTATTTTTTCATTATGTCATATTTTTATGTTTAAGATGTGGCGTTTATTGATATATTTAAAATATGCTTGTTTCTATACAGGACCTAGGCAATCATTCTTGATATTTAACTGATTATGCAAAACTCTTGTTAAAAGGGTTTTTAAAGTATTTTGAATTGAACTCGAGACTTCTCGCATCCGAAGTAAGAATCATACCACTAGACTAAATACTTGGCATTTGAAGATTTTGACATATTTCTTAAAACAAATATTGCATATAATTATTTGGAAATTATATTTATTGACTTAGTGGCATTATAGACTTCACATTGATTTAGACATTTCCAGTAGTAAATGTCACAATAGTACTTATATGTGAATAAAAAGTAAAAAGAATGATAGTAAAATTATCAATTTATTACAATTTAGTACAATTGAAATGCATGTTGAAGTAAACCAGAAGTTTACTGATATGAATGCATTTACTATTTGGCGTGACCAGTTAGACCATCCTGGGTCATAATTGAGAATTCATATGGACATTCATTAAAGAATTAGAAGATTCTTTAATTTAAAAAATTCTCATTTGTTGCTTGTTCTCAATGAAAATTGATTATTAGAAATTTACTAGCTAAAATTGAGATTTAATGTCTTGCATTTCTGAAATGAATATGAGCTCATTCATCCACCATGTGGATGATTTTGATATTATATGATTTTGGTAAATGCATCTACAAAATAATCACGTATGTGTTATCAACTTGCAACATGTCGTTTGCAAGATTGCTTATTTAAATAATTAATTTCATATCATGCAATTAAGACAATTCATCTTGCTAATACTGATAAGTTTATATCTCAGTCTTTTATTGATTGAGTTTGAAAAACTTTTGTAAAAGTTTGTTATTTATGCGCATAATGGTTTAGAGAAATTGTTGATTGAACACCTCTGATTAATATCTAGACCATTACTTATGAGAACTAAACTTCTTCTTTCAGCATGAGATTATGTTTATTTACATGTTGTACACATCAAGCCGATAAGTTATAAATACTCCCCATTACAATTGGTTTTTGATCAAGATCTAAATATTTCTCATCTTTGAATTTTTGTATGTGCGTATATGTTCCAATTACTCCACCACAATGCAAAAGATGAGTGAATCCTCAAAGAAAGTTGAGAATATATATTAATTACAAGTTTCTTTGTATTATTAGATGTTTTGAATGTATTGGAGATTCAATTATGACATGATTTGTGATTACAATTTTGATTTGATAGTTTTCCCAACATAGGGGGGAGAGAAATATAACTTGTAAAGAGTTAGGGGGAGAGTAATTTGAACCAAAAGTTCAACAAGGATAACTCATTACAAGTTAACTTTTAGATGTATTTACAAATTTAATGAGAATAACCAAGTGTTATATACCATCTAATATTTTAATTTGAATCAAAGTCCCAATAGGACAATCAGTTAGAATAAATAATAGATTGATCGGTTCCAAATATGAAAATTCTTCTAGATGGTCATATAGTGGAGACGGGTACTCTAGAAGAGACCAAAGACATAACTAATAAGTAAAACTCCAAAAGAGATTCAGGTACCTGAAACTGAAAATTAAAATAATGAAAGTAAGAGATCTTGATAAGTTATGTCAATTCGAGAAAATATCGAACCGATAATAAAAGTGGTCGACAATGGTTTTGCATACAATATTATTGTTAAAATAATGAAATAAAAAGAGAATCTTGAATAAATCTGTTGAGAAATATAGATATGGAATAGATTAGTCAAAATAGAAAGATGCAACTCAAGTACAATTAAATTCGTGGAGCTTTTGGACTAGTAGTCCAAATATCTAAAGGTGTATAGCCAGTGAGGGTACAAATGAAGTTGTTTTGCAAAAGCAGAATAAAAATATGAAGTTTTCCGCTAAGCCCTGGCATTGATTATGAAAAGATATAAGATTCTTTTATGGTGGATGCAATAACCTTTAGATATATTATTAAATTGATAGTTCATAAAAGATTTAATTTACGCCTAATGATCATTGTTACAACCTTTTATGAACCAGTATATAGTAAAGTTTATATTAAAATCCTTGAAGGATTTAAGATGCTAGAAGCATATTGAAATTCTCGAGAAATTGTTCATTTATATGAATTGAAATAATTTGAACATATGTGGTAAATAGTAGTTGAAGGAGGATTATAAAATGACCCAAAATACCTATTTTTGTTTTTATAGAAGAATCATGATTAAAGTTTACGATGATTATTGTTGAAACTCCTGAAGAGATAAAAATATATTTCCTCCAAATTTTCCTTCACTCATGACTTTCAAAAGAATGGTGATATAAATGCTTAACAAAAACATTCAAATAGTCATTTGAAAAACTAGTATTCAAAATTGAATACGTAGAATATGAGAAAGTATGTGATGTTTTCATGAAGGGGAGTAAATACGCGTTGTGTTCTTTTTCCCTTAACCGAGGTTTTGTCCCATTGGATTTTCCTGGTAAGGTTTTTAATGAGGCAACAGATTATGCGTATTATAGATATATCTACTCTTTTTCCTTCACTAGGATTTTTTTCCCCACAGTGCTTTTATCTTAATAAGGTTTTAACGACGTACATTATCTACCGATGGACATCCAAGGAGGAGTGTTATGAATATCTTATTAAGTGGATGTCCATCAAGATCAAGATAAGTTTTGATGTACTTTAAATTCTAATAGTCATTAGAATTAGACCTCTACTTCATTTATACTTCTTATGCCTATAAATAGAGACTTTGGAGAAGCTTTGCAAATATTCGCATTAATCAATAAAATACGCTCTCTCGTTTTGTCCCTTATTTTCTTTGTTCTTTACTTCTATATTTTTATTTTCTAACAGATAGAAGGTTTTTTGGGGGGATAGAAGGTTTTTTTTTGGGGGGGGGTCTATAGATGTGGAATTTCTTTATTTTAAAACTTGAAAGTTTTGATTATGAAGTTTGAGGATCAAATTGATAGAATTTGTAAATGTGAAGGGTTATATTTATTGGATTATTTAGAATTAGAATCAAATTGATAGAATATGTAAGTATTGAGGACTAAAAGTGTTATTATACAAGTTAGAAAAAGGTTTTCCATTATTAATTTAACTGTGAGTGATTAAAACAGGAACAAATTCAAATGTTAGTGTCTAAATTGAAAATTATATTTTTTTCTATTAAATGATTACTATTATTATTTTTATGACATTTTTGTCTTTTCATACTTTTATATAATTTTTAAATTAAAAAAGTAAAATTAATATATCTTTGGAGTAAACACATGCTTGCTGGATTTATAAATAAATTTTTTACCACCACACCAATAATCATCATTAAGTAAATATTAAAAAAATAAAGTTTTTACGTAGATTGTTTTACTCATTCCCATAAACTGATACTAATTCAATCCGGAAAAGACTAATATATCATTTCTATTAGATGATTATTATTTTGATATGTTTGCCTTTTTATACTTTTATATAAATCTTACAAAAGAACTAAAATTAATCATCCATGGATTGAATACATGTTTACTGGATTTATAAACAAGTTCTTACCACTACACAATAATCATTATTAAGTAAATTTTAAAAAATTACATAAAACATTTTTCTCACCCATACCATGTGTATATATATAATGGCAAGTCATTATTTTTAATCTTTTTAACTTTCAATTCTAAGGCCTAATTACTGAAAACGTAAAATAATATCCTAAATTGCTTAGAAAATAAGCTCTTTAAGTGTTGAATTGACCCGAATTGATTACTACATTTGTTGACAGGTCAAATACCTCCACACTTAAGTATTTGCTTGTCCCCAAGAAAACTAAACAAAACAAAACAAAGATAAAAACAGAAAATAAACTAAAATGAAAAATAAAAACTAAAATGTACTTGAGCTAGCTTGATACACGAGATTGGGTTGGAGCATTGACACTAGGGAGATTTGTCTAAATAAGTAACTCTAACTAGCAATCTAAACAATTCAAAGTTATTTACACCTAAATTGATTAGTTCAATAAAGTAAAGAGTAAACAAGTTAAATAAAATTACTCAGTTTATTTTTATCCATGCTTTGAACTCAAATGCAGTAATATTTCCCCGATAACCCTTATGATTTTTTTTTATAAATTTGTTTGTGCTAATTTTATCGAGATTGTTCTCGGGCATTTTTTATAAGGGTTTTACTAGTCAAACTATACCGTTTCAATAACCATGGATTTTACTGAGTATTTTCTATTTAATTCAAACCTCTATACTTCTAAAAATATAATTATCTATTCATATCTACCTTTATAACTTGGTATATTAAATCTCTTTTACCTATTTACAGTGCAATAAACTGAACTAATTAATCTAAATATAAACCCCCTAAATTATTTAAATTCAAGATAAATTTATAATTTACGCAAATAACATGGGTATGTATTCTTAACCAATCACTTGTATTTCTACAAACTCAAGCACAAACATGCAATTAAAAAGAAAAATTACAAGTTAAAAACAAAGAAGTAAAAACAATTTTTTTTGAAATTTTCCTAAGTCACCCCTACACTTTATTCGACACATTGTCCCTAATGTGCTATTAAAAATATAAAAGAGAGAGGTTACCCAGTTGGCGTGATAATTGCATCGCAATTGGTGGGGGTACTCCTCTTTTCGGTTTTGGCTTACAATGGTAGTGACGTTAAAAGTTGTGGGGTTCCCTACAAAGAAAAATTAAAGGGACACAAACATATATAGAAAATACTAAATCCTAACTAATTAAAACTATTGCAAAAATTAAAAATCATCCCAAATAATAATATAGTGCAAAAATCCAAACATATATATAGATGTCAAAAATCTATTTCGACTCCTCCATCATCTAGGTCTTGCCCCTATTGCGTCCCGTCGACGCTTTCATTGCCTGCCTTCTTGAAGTCTCGGTCGGGTTGTGCTGGCTTGGGTCGCGGATCACCACGCCCCTCGTCGATGAGCAGTCTAGGGGAAATACCTGCTCATAGTCTGGTGGTATGGTAGAGGTCTCCTCCTCATCATCATCAACCTTGTGGTCGTCGTCATCGGCACCCTCCTCGCCTAGTGGTGGGAACCTCTTGAACATGCCATGGAGTGGTATTGGTGTGGGCCACCTATTCTACTCCGCAATATGGGTCAGAATGTCTCACATGTCTTGTATCCAATGGGTCTGCCATTCCGATATAGGCATATCCATGAGCCTATCATCTTCAATGTGTATGTCTTATCCTTCCTCTTTATCATCCCCTGAGTATCACTCCTATGCTTTGTCCTTTGCTCATTCTCTCAATTCTGCTTGCGTTGCAGCTCTAGGAACTGGTCGTACAAGTTGCCCCCAATCACGCTTCTCGTGAGTTGAATGGCTTGATCGGTGACACAGGGACGTTATCTTGGCGAAATAGGGCAGTAATCAAATGCGAAAAGTACATACTTTGCTTCTGGTGTTGTATGCACTTGAGCATCTCTTATTTGACCCAATGACCAATAGAAATTTGTTCTCTCTACAAGATATAATAAAGCATAATCGCTTGATAGGCGGTGAAGTCAGAGGCATTATGGGTAGGTGCCAGTTGGGTGCAAATAAATTGAATCCACATCTTGGCCATGGGGAACATGATAGCCGTATTAAATTTTAGGGGCACCTCAGAATTGGCTTGGCAAGTCCACTCGCCATGCCCTTCCGTCAAGTAATTAATTATACCCTCCATATCAAAGTCTTAAAAGGTAACTAAATGTAACAGATCCAAATGGTCATGTGTATAAACGGGTATCATAGTATTGACAAATCATTCGAGGTGCAACCGACACCTCTTTACCCTATTTTTATCCTAATTACTTAGATTTAAGGTGTTTGGGCACCTTTTTACTCGTTATCTAAATTAAGTCAATCAAATTAAGTCATATGCTTCCTAATTAATGCCTACTTTAATTTAAATGTGCAAAAAAATTAAATTTACAATAATTTACTAAATTAATATAAGGTCTAATGTCATTTGTGGCTACTCGATTCATCCATTAGCTCGGTCAATATGTACATGGACGTTTCATTTATTGCTTGTCTATTCGTATTAGTCCAGTGCCCGTTGTGCCACTCCATCTTGCTCTTCTTATCCCACTCTTTTAACTTGCTCTTCCGACCTGCATCAACTATAAAGTATACCCTTTCTAGATCAAGGTCGTTAAGGAAATTTATAGATATCTAATAACATGTTTTCCCTAAATTTTCCTTAAATCCCTCATTCTGTTGGTGACCACATTTGAAAATTTCAATCTCACCATTGATATTCATTATCAATTCTGATACGAGTCACAAAGGCCCAACCCAAGCTCAAGAACGTGACGGGCTCAAATTACCACAATGCCCAATAACGAGGTCAAAGGCCCGACAAATGCGTTCCAAACTAAATGGGACCATTCAAGAATTTGTTAGCAAGACCTTAGATGCGTACACGATAGAAAAAGAAAATCAAGATTCACTTTCTTGTTTTCAAGAAAATCAAGAAACCGAATCTTGGCCCAATCTTGCTGTTTGGAGCGATTTCAAGAATCAATAAAATCAAGATTTCAAATATTGGAAATCTTGGTCCAAGAAACCAAATCTTGCAGCCAAGACGCATTGGATCTCCGTTACGAGCATCAACGAACCAATTTCGGTAGGAGATGGACTACAAGCCCAAGTTCTTGAAGGCAAGGCCCAATAAGACGATTCCAAGCCCAACCAAGAAGTCAAAATCATACTTAGTTGAAAATCATGCCAAATCGTTAAAGTGGCCCAATTTGTAAAAATTTAATTCTTAGTTTCAATTTTAGACTTTCTAAATTAATTGTTATGTAATTATTCAGTCCAAGAGGCCCAATTTAAGGCCCTTGACCGAATTTCTCTTTAATATTTAATTAGGAGTCTTTTTAGTTTTAGTTTTCTCATAGGACTAGGAAAATATTAAGGCCTATAAATAGGCATGGCTTGCCACCCTTGTAAACACATTAGAATTATATTAAAAATTTCAGATTTGTTTGAGTGCAAATCCTCTTTGAGTTTTCTCCAAGAATTCTCTCTTGAGTTTTCTTTAGAAGTAGTTTTAACAATCTTTTTTATTGTGGGAGCCATCTTCAACCTTCTTCTTGCCATTGTTTTTCATTGGAGGGGAGATTAGAGCCATTTGAAGGGAGTTGTGAAATCTTTTGGGATTTCAAGGCTTCTTAGGACTTTATATTTATTTATTGCTGTTTGTTTCTTTTAAATTTTCTTTACTATTTGTGTCAAACTCTTTGATTAATCTTTTAATTTCTTTGTTGCGTTTCCAGCCATCAAAATCTTCAAGGATTTGTTCGGTGTTCTTCTTGGCAGCAAAGATCGATTATTAATCCCTCTTTTTCAATTGTTCTTGCCGAATTTTCCCCTTTTATTCTGTTTAAATCGGTTTGTTGGAATTTGAAGTTTGAGTTGCTGTTTTGGGGAAATTGATTTGCTGTTCGTTTTGGGCAAAATCGCAACCTTCTTGGATCTCAAGAATTGTGTTTGATTCATCAATTCTTGTTTTTCTTTTGCCGCCCCAAACCTTAGTATTCTTTTTTTAATCTGATTTTTTTTCTTTTGATCTGAATTTTAACTTGTTTTTCTTTGGGTGCTGATAGGTTCGACAGTTTGGGGAATTCTTTCTAGGTTCAAATCGATTCTTGGTTTCCAAGAATAGTCATCTCTAAGAGTGTCTTTGATTCTTGCCGTTCATTGATTGTTTTGTGGATTTTATTTTAGATCTAATCGAATCTAACTTCAATTCTTTGTTTCGTTTCAGATCTGATCATCTAGAGCCCTCGTAGGAGTTTCCCGTGACTTGACAACTTGATCTTGGTCTGCGCGCAACCCTCTATCAAATTCATTGTTCTCTAAGTCAATGGTGACCTAGATGTAGATAAGAAAGGTCTCCCTAATAGAATAGGGATCTGACGGTCTTCCTCGAAATCTAAGAAAAATTAAAAATATAAAGGAGAGAGGTTACCCGATTGGCATGATAATTTCATCGCAATTGGTGGGGTTACTCCCCTTTTTTAGTTTTGGCTTGCAATGGTAGTGACGTCAAAAGTTGTGGGGTTCCCAACAAAGAAAAATTAAAGGTACACAAAAATATATAGTAAATACTAAAACCTAACTAATTAAAACTAATGCAAAAATTAAAAATCATCCTAAATAATAGTATAGTACAAAAATCCAAACATATATAAAGATGTCCAAAATCAATTAGACTCAGATTTGACTCCTCCATCATCTAGGTCTTGCCCGTATCACGTTCCGTCAACGCTTTCATTGCCCGCATTCCTAAAGTCTGGGTCGGGTTGTGATGGCTCAGGTCGCAGATCACCACGCCCCTCGTCGATGAACAGTCTAGTGGAAATACTTGCTCATAGTCTAGTGGTGTGGTAGGGATTTCCTCCTCCTCCTTATCAACCTCATCATCATCATCATTGGCGCCCTCCTCGCCTCGTAGTGGGAACCTCTTGAACATGTCAAGGAGCAGTATTGGTGTGGGCCATCTATTCTACTCCATAATACGGGTCAAAATGTCTCTCATGTCTTGCATCCAACAAGTCTGCCACTTCGATACAAGCATATTCGTGAAGCCCATCATCTTCAATGTGTATGCTTTATCCTTCCTCTTTATCATCCCCTAAGTATCACTCCTATTCTTTTTCCTTTGCTCTTTCTCTCAATTCTGCTTGCCTCGCAGCTCTAGGAACTAGCTGTACAAGTTGCCCCCAATAACGCTCCACATGAGTTGAATGGCTTGATCGGTGACATGGGGACGTCATCTTGGCGAAATAGGGCAGTAATCAGCTGTGGAAAGTACATATTTTGCTTCTGGTGTCATATGAACTTGAGCATCTCTTATTTGATCCAATAACCAATTCAAATTTGTTCTCTCTACAAAATGTAATAAAGTATAAGTACTCGATGGGCGGTGAAGTTAGAGGCATTATGGGTAGGCTCCAATCGGGTGCAAATAAATTGAATCCACAACTTGGCCATAGGGAACATAATGGCCGTGTTAAATTTTAGGGGCACCTCAGAACTGGCTTGGGAAGTCCACTAGCCACGCCCTTCCGTTAAGTAATTAATTATACCCTCCATATTAAAGTTTTAAAAGGTAACTAAATGTAATAGATCCAAGTGGTCATGTGTATAATACAGGCATCATAGTATTGACAAATCACGCGAGGTGCAACCGACACCTCTTTGCCCTTTTTTATCCTAATGACTTAGTTTTAAGGTGTTTAGGTACCTTTTTACTCATTATCTAAATTATGTCAATCAAATTAAGTCATATTCTTCCTAATTAATGCCTACTCCTATTTAAATGTGCAAAAAATTAAATTTACAATAATTTACTAAGTTAATATAAGGTCTAATGTCATGTGTGGCTATCCAATTCATCCATTAGCTTGGTCAATATGTACATGGACGCTTCATTTATTGCTTCTCTATTTGAATTAGTTCGGCGTCCGTTGTGCCACTCCATCTTGCTCTGCTTATCCCGCTCTTTAAACTTATAATTGTTTACTAATTGAACTTAAATTATTAAAATCTTGACAACCATTTTCATAGTCAGATATTATTAGTACCAAAATATTCAAACATATATTTCAATGTACATGATGGTTCAAATCAAGCAATCCATGCTTCCATACATATACATATATATACTCATTCAAGTTATTATACATAAATTCAACTCGTAGAATGATTTTACATTTAAACATAAAGTTTCATAGCTTGTGGAACTATAGCAAATTGACTCGGATACTCGGGTTTCCTCCAAAACACTAAAGAGCATCGAAATGCTAACAGAGGCACTGAAGTGCAATCCCATACAAGTGCGGGTACCTTATTGGCATATGAATCATATCCTAACCATTTACTACGTTTAATCGGGCATTATAACTTAATTCAAACATTTACAATTAGAGGCACTTCGCAATTTTTGTACACATGATAAAAATTCATCAGCTCATTTCAATAGCATATGATCACAATATTCACCAATTATCAAATACTTGTTTCTCACTTGTACTTAATAGCAATATTTAATAATTTAACACTTATTAACAAAATTGCATATTAACTATAATTAAATCAACACAAAGTAATAGAATGCATAAAGAAGAACATATGTATATTTTATATTATGAACTTACTTAATATAAACTAGTGGTTGACTCATAGGGACTATGTAACACCCCTAACCCGTCTCCGTCGTCGAATTAGGATATGGAGCATTACCATACATTTAGAAACATTTAACACCATAATATATAAATAAATTAAACATATCATAATCCATTCAAACACATGCATTTTGTCCCTAAATTGAGCCCTCGAGGCCCTAAAAATAGCTTAAAAACAATTTGAGACTAATTTGAAGCAAATCGGAAAGTTTAGGAAAAATTTCCAAAAACTGGAAACAGGGGTCATACGACCATGTGCAATCACCCCAGGCCGTGTAACTTTTAGACAAGGGACACACGACTGTGTCCCAGCCCATGTCCTCACCTGTGTAACTCTCTAAGATGTCCCACATGCTCGTGTGCTAGGCCGTGTAACTCACTGACTTGGTGCCCTAAGGAATCACGAGTGACATACGATCGTGTAGCCAGGCCGTGTGAACCCAAAATTTACCTAGGATCAAACCATTTCATAACCAAACCATGCATAATCATCCAATCCATTTGTGCACACTTTCAAGGGACTCAAACATCATCCAAATACACTTAAATATACCATTCAAAACATCTTAACTTGCCTAATAAATAGACCATTCATGGGCACCATAAACATACCAAAACATTAACTATAACTACATGCCATTTTGTTCGAACATAATAACCTAATTCAAACACTTACCAAAATATATTACATTTACCATTTTCAAGCCACCACTAGCATACCAAAATACCATACCTTTCAATTACCCTAAATTAGTAAAAAAACCTTACTTAACAAGCATTATAAGTTCTTCAACTAAACATAAACTTCAAAGACATAAGCTTACTAAATCAACCATTTAATACATCCATGAGCTATCAATACAAAAGACCTGTACATGATAACATTGTCATTTCCATACATAATAAAATATGAACTAAAACATGTCACAAGTAATCATTTTCAAGCCATCATCAATATGCCAAGATAACCTTATAAACAAGCACTTTAAAGTAACCAAAATCTCATAACTTGGTAAGGTATCAAAGCATTCCAAACCAACATAGCTTTCCAAAGCTTATACATGCCAAAACACTATTAAATCATACACCATAATACCATTACAAATCACCATGAACATGTCATTATAAACCTTAGCCAAATTACTCAAAAACTATCGAATTGTCTACTGGATAGTGTGATAGGTCTCTGACGAGCTTCTAACCAAATTGAGCTTCCAATGATCTATAAAACAAGTAAAATAACTACATAAGCAATGAATAAGCTCGTATAAACTTAAAACATAACTTACCATTTCTGTAACACCTCCAACCCGTTTTCGTCGCTAGAATAGGGATACAGAGCATTACTATACAATCTGAAACATTTATACATTATATCATTCAATAATTTAAACACATTATAAACCATTCATACACATGCATATTGTCCCTAAATCGAGCCCTCGAGGCCCTAAAAATAACTTAAAAGAAATTTGGGACCAATTTGAAATAATTCAAAAAATTTGGGAAAAACAAGAAAAATTTGTAAAACAAGGGTCATACGACCATGTGACTCACACGGTTGAGACACACGTCCATGTCTTGGGCCGTGTAACCTTCGAACTAGGGACACACGATCGTGTCCCAGCCTGTGTTCTCACCCGTGTAACTCTCTAAGTAAGGTTACATGGCTGTGTCACACACCCATGTGCCAAACTATGTAACTCTCTGACTTGTACCCTAAGGAAAACACCAAATGACACACGTCTATGTCACCAAGCCATGTGCCTCACACGGCTGAATCACACGCCTGTGTCTTAGGCCGTGTTGACCCAAAATTTCCTAAAGCCCAGCTATTTCATAATCATGTATGAACATTCAACTCATTTGTGCACACATAAAAAAGGACCTAAACAACATCCAAACATACGTCAAAATACCATTTCAAGATCCAAGATCAACAAACTAATATTCCATCCACAATTACAACAATACAACATTTACCAAAACATATGTATATTACCTAATTCCATGCATAAAGACTCTATTCTATTATGTACCTAAGACAAAACGTAATTGACCATTTCCAAGTCAATATCTTGTACCAAAATTCCATACACATCAATTAGCAAAAAATGACCAAAAGAACTTGCCTAATGAAGCATTATAAGTCCTTCAACCATGCTTAAACATCAAGACATAAACATACCAAATTACCATTTACATATTCATCAAAACAACATTATAAACCATCTTATATGTGTTAATATTGCCATTTCCAAACATAATAACCTAGTACAAATATGAACTAAAACATGTTACAAGTAACCATATTCAAACTGTCATCAACATGCCAAGAGAACCATATCAACAAACACTTTAATGTAACAAAAATCACATAACTTGGTAAGGTATCAAGGTGTACCAAACCAACATAGCTTTCTAAAGCTTACACATACCCAAACACCATTAACACATGTACCATAATACCATTATAAATCACCTTATACATGCCATTATAAACCTTAGCCAAATTACTCAAAAACTATCGAATTGTCCACTGGATAGTGTAATAGATCCCTGACGAACTTCTAACCAATCGAGCTTCCAATAATCTATAAAGCAAAGGAAAATAACTACGTAAGCAATGAATTCTTAGTAAGCTCGTATAAACTTTAAATTTAACATACCATTCCAATAATGAACTTTCTAGAATAAGTATAAACCTTTACCAATGCCATAAGCTTAATAAAAGCCTATATAACACCATTGTCGTAACGTTGCCTACATAAGAGTACAAGGGCCTAGTAAGCAAAGTAAGACGCAGAGGGCCTAAATTAATGTAGAGTCTCCACTAACCAATTAGGGCTAGGTTGGTAAGCCACCTATTATTTAAAAGTCTAGAATTAATACTACGAAAAATCCTAAAAGTCTAGACTCGATCTCATCACCAAATTTCAGGTTCGGGAGTACAATTATGTATGGGGAAGGTTATAGCACCCCCACAACGCCTATCCGGGGATAGTCCTACGCGGTCTTAGGAGCTAGGTTTTTTTTATTTAAGCATATTAATGTATTAATCTAGGCTAAAATAAAACTCTAAAGAAAATGTCTCCAGTTTACTTATAACTCGATTAAGATTTGTTCCCCAAAATTATCTAGTTTCAAAGTAAATTAGAGATTTTTATTTTTAACGGGAACCTTAAAGGATACCTAAATAATTCTAGTAAAATGCCTTCAATTCCTAAAATTAATTCTATCTTAGAATTCTAAAAAAAAACCTAGAAATTACCAATGAATTAAAAGAAATATTAAAATCCATCTATAAATTATTCGATCTTTTATTATTATTATTAAAAGATTTAATTAATAACATTAAACCTATCCAGATCTTACGAAAGTATCCTATGTCGGGTTTGTGATTTATCTTACTTTAAAATTCTTGATCTAAGGTTTAAATTTTTCAAAATCCTAAAATAATATATTTTAAATAACATTTATTAGCTTTCTTAAAAAATTTCTAAAATAAAATACTTAGAAAGACCTACACATGATTTACAATTCACCTACTAAAATCTTTAGTTTTAATCTTGAATAAAGTCCTAAAAAACATTTACATATTAATTTAAAATTCTAAAGAGGAATCCTATATGATATTTAAAATTAGTTTAAAACTATAAAAAAATATCTTCCATGTTATTTATAATTTTTCTAGGGTAAATGGTAGATAAGATCTTAAAGACTGACCTAAATTCAAATGTAAAAACCTTATGGTTTCATTAAAATGTAACATCTACTTAACTAACTTTATGTCAACAATTATAGGATGGAAAAAATGACCTAAAGTTCCCTCTTTTAAAATGAATAGTAATAAAATAGGAAAATTAATTAAATGGGCTAAAGTTAATGAAAAATTAAAACTCTTTCAAAAATGTAAATAATAAAAAAGAAAACTTAAATAAATGAAATAAATAAGACATTCACATGATGATGATGATAATAATAACAATAATACACCTTATTCATAATACAATAAAAGAATCAAAGTAACATAAATAAATAATATTAAAAGGTTTGTAAGGGGAATGTGTAAAAAAAACATAAATATAAATGGACATGAAAATAAATAAAAATAAAATAAGAATAAATAAAAATTATATAAGTGTGAATAAATATAAAACATTAAAATAAATTGCATAATTGACATTAAATATATAATGTATAAATGCAAATGAAAGGGAAGATACGAGTATAAATAAGTAAATTTAAAAAGTAAGGGGGTTGGAATAAATTACCCATTTTTTGCACCTATAAATGAAAAAAAAAACTATTGATTCTTTCATTTTAACCTATTTTTTCCAAAAAAAAAAATCTTCCTCTTTCTTTTCCTCCTTCTACGTTGGTCATGGCTCCACCGCCGGAGAGCCCAACGGCTCATCGACCTTTGGTGTTGGAGCCGCTGCATACGGTGGCTGAATTTTTTTTTTTGCAAAATCAAAGTTTTCTTAAAAAAACTATTTTCTTAAAAATCAAAATTTTATTTCGAAATAGTTGAAAAAGATTAAAATTTTGTTTTAAAAAATTTAAAATTTTACTTTAAAATGACTAAAAAACATATTTTTATTTTAAAAATCTAAACTTTTTTTTTTAAATCACTTTTTTTCTTAAAAATCAAAACTTTATTTTCGAAATAGTTGAAAAAGATTAAAACTTTATTTTAAAAATTTAAAATTTTCCTTTAATATGACTAAAAACATATTTTTATTTTAAAAACCTAAACTTTATCTTTATTTTTTAAAAAAATCAAAACTTTTCCCAATATCAAATCTTGTTTTTAAAATATTTATTTTCGAAAGGGGAAGGGAAAAAATAAGATTGTTGGGGCTCCAAGAGGTGGAGGACCGACGTTCTGGTGACGTTCCGTTCATAGGAGCCCAAACCCGATCCCTTAAGATTTGTATGTGGCAAAAAAAGAAGAAGAAGAAGAAAAAAAACAAAAAACTAGAATTTTTGTTATTATTGTTTTTTTACCTATTTTTTAAGAACAAAATATGAAAAACATCCATTTTTTTCTTTCATTTCATTTTATATATATTATTTTTTAATCTTGTTTATTTGTAAAAAATAATAATAATAATAATTTGGGCCTTGATAGGCCCAAAAAGGAAAGAAAAAATAAAAGAAAAACAAAGGTCTCAAATTGACCAAAATCGGTTGGGCTTTGAACGGCCCAAGAGAGAACAAAAATTTGAATGGGTCTCTAATTGGGCTCGGACAAAATGGGTGTCTACAATTGCCCCTCTTTGTTCATGGCTTGCATAGTTAGAAATGTACAAAGACGTAGACACCTAACCACTATCAAATTCGACTCAACATCGCAGTAAAAGGGATAACAAATTTTTGCAATTACCAAAATCAAAACAGATCAAAACATATTACGTTATTCAAAACTAGAAAAGTAGATTCCAAACCATCAAAACTTGAAGAGTGAAACAAGATAGACCTCATAACCAAATCTTTGAAATGAGAATGCAGAAGAAATGTAAATAGACCAGATACCTGTGCCTTAATACACAATGCAATGAAAAGTAAATGGACCTTCACACCTGGGCCTTTAAATGCAATGAAAAGTGAATGAACCTCCACACCTAGGCCTCTAGATGCAATGAAAAGTAAATGGACCTTTACACTTGAGCCTCTAAATACAATAAAAAGTAAATGAACCTTCACACCTAGGCCTCTAAATGCAATGAAAAGTGAATGGGCCTCCACACTTGGGCCTCTAAATGCAAGGAAAAGTAAATGGGCCTCCACACCTGGGCCTTTAAATGCAATAAATAGTAAATGGACCTCCACACCTGGGCCTCTAAATTCAACGAAAAGAAAATAGACCTCCACACCTGGGCCTCTAAATGCAATGAAAAGTAAATGGACCTCCACACCTGGTCCTTTAAATGTAATAAAAAGTGAATGGACCTCCACACTTAGGCCTCTAAATGCAATGAAAAGTAAATGGACCTCCACACTTGGACCTTTAAATGCAATCAAAAGTGAATGGACATCCACACTTGGGCCTCTAAATGGAATGAATAATTTCATTTCTTCCTTTCTCCCTCGACTTGGCCTTTTCTCCCTCGACCCTCTGGGAATTGGGAAGATCTAAATTCTCTAACACAAAGACTCTATGGCATACCAACTATATCTGATTTAGTCTAACTTAGTGAAATGGGGTAAAATCATCGATCCACACCCAAAACCTCAAAAATTGTCCTCCAACGTGGAGGGTGATCCTTTGGCAAGGGTCAATTTTGAACAAACAAGATGGCCTAAAGTGGTTAACAGAGGATGAAATTTTCTTCAAGTGAAGGATATTTCAAAAATGCCATTCGTCACTTTAAACAAGGCCAACTTATTAAGTAATTAACCATAAGAAGAATGAAAGATTCCAAGGTAAAACGTAACCTTAAACGTAATGCACGAAGAAAAGCAAAATAGAAAAAGCCAATATTACTTAATGTGAATAACTCTTTATGAACAATCAAGCTTAGTTTTTAAGCAAATTATTTTTTCACTACATCAAAATTTACAGGGTTCGATATCTTGTCTCCATCCATTTTAGTGAGAATCAATGCTCCACCAGAGAAAGCCTTCTTCACATATGGCAAAATCTTCTTCAGTACCAGATCCCCTTCTTTGAATTGCCTTGGTCGTACCTTCTTGTTATAGGCCTTCATCATTCTTTGCTGATACAACTGGCCATGACATAAAGCTGCTAATCTTTTTTTCCTCAATTAGATTCAACTGCTCATATCTCTCTTGCACCCATTCAGCCTCCTCTAGTAGCACCTCCTTCAACACTCGTAAAGATGGAATTTACAACTCAATAGGTAAAACGGCCTCCATGCTACACACTAATGAAAATGGAGTAGCTTCAGTCGAAGTCCTCACTGATGTGCAGTATGCGTGGAGAGCAAAAGGGAGTTTCTCATGCCAATCCCTATACATTTCTATTGTATTGGAAATGATCTTCTTGTATTCTTGTTTGCAGCCTCAATTGCCCCATTCATTTTTGGATGATATGGTGCAGAATTGTGATTCTTGATATTAATTTATGCGTAAACCTCTTCTATCAAGGCATTGTTCAAGTTCTTAGCATTGTTTGAGATTATTCTTTCTGGTAAATTGTACCAAAAAATGACATATTTTTTCAAAAATTTACAGATCACTGATCGAGTTACATTGACATATGAAGCGACTTCGACCCATTTGGTGAAATAATCAATCACTACAAAGATGAAGTGATGCTCGATTGATGCTTTCGGTGAGATGGGGCTAATGACATCCATGCCCCACGTTGAGAATGGCCGAGGCGTCAAGACGTGAAGATTGGTAAGAGGAGCGTTATTGCTATCTGCATAAATTTGGCATTATTACATTTTCGAGCATAATTTAAACAATCTCGTTCCAATGTCAACCAAAAATATCCAGCCCTCATGATTTGCCATCGTATGTCCATTACTATGTGCTCTACATACTCCATCATGGATTTCCTTCATTATCTAATTTGCCTCTTCTGTGTCGACACATCTTAATAGGGTTTGGTATGTCTTTTTTTGTACAAAAACTCACTGTCCAAGAAGAAACCCATAGCCAACCTCCTAATTATTCATTTATCATTTTCTGAGGTGCAATCATGGTATTGTTGGTATTGCAAATACCGCTTAATTTCAATATACCATGGTTTCCAATCCATTCCTGATTCTACTCCTACGCAATGGGTCAGCGAGTCCTTGACCCTTAGCTGTATAGTTTACACTTCTATTTTGGATCCCACTTTGAACATGGTGGCTAGAGTAGCTAATGCACCTGCTAACTGGTGTGGCTAGAGTAGCTAATGCATCTGCTTACTGGTTTTCTTCTCTCAGAAAATGACAAAATTGAACATCATCAAACTCTTTGATTAGTCCATGCACATATGTTTGATAGTGAATCAGTTTGGAATCCTTTGTTTCCCATTCTCCTCTTAATTGGTAAACAACTAACGCTAAGTCACCAAAAACTTTTAAAAAAACCCTAATATTTTTCTCAATGGCGATCTGAAGTGCCAAAATGCATGCCTCGTATTCAACTACATTGTTTGTACATGTGAACATTAGTTTAGCTATAGCAAGAAAATACTGGCCACTTAGGGAGATTAGTACTACCCCAATCCAATGCCCCATCATGTTAGATGCTCCATCGAAATACACCCTCCAAATTTCTTCTTCGCACTTCAAAATTGACATGATCTCTTCTCTAGGAAATTAAAACTCCTAGGCTCATATTCCTCTTCTGCGCGATCCGCCAAAAATTCCACAACTATGCTTCCTTTTATAGCATTTTAGGACAAGTAGACGATGTTATACTCGAACAATACAACTTTTCAATGAGCAACTCTTCCTGACAATGATGGCTTCTCGAAAATGTACTTCAAAAGGTCAAACATTATGATGAAGAAGGTGGTGTGATACAACATGTATTGCCTTAGTCGACACGCGGTTCATACTAAAGCGCGACACATCTTTTCCAGATGGGAATATTTGGCTTCATATTCAGTGAACTTCGTGCTCAGATAATAGATTGTGTGCTCTTTCTTATTTGAACCATCTCGTTGCCCCATAAAACAACCTATAGAATTATCCAGCACTACCAAATACAAAATCAAAGGTCTTCTTGGCACTAGGGGAATCAAAATTGTTAGCTTAGCCAAATACTCTTTTACTTTCTCGAATACTTTTTGATAATCTTCAGTTTATTCACCATCACTATCTTTACGTAAGAGCTTGAAGATGGGATCACATTTATCCGCCAACTGTGAGATGAAAAGAGATACGTAATTTAAACGTCCCAAAAAATCTCTTACCTCCTTTTGAATTTTAGGGGGTGTCAAATCTTGAATTGCTCGAACCTTGTCTAGATCTATTTTAATTCATCATTCACTCACTACGAAACCTAATAGCTTCCCCGACTTTACCCCGAAAGTACATTTTGTTGGATTCAATCTCAATTTATATTTCCTCAATCTTTCATATAGTTTACGGAGGTTTTCCACATGACTTTCCTTCCTAGCGTACTTTTCTATCATATCGTCAACATAAACTTCAACCTCTTTATACATCATGTCATGAAACAATGTCACTATTGGTTATTGATACGTGGCCTTAGCATTTTCTAGACCAAATGGCATGACCCTGTAACAAAAAGTTCCCCAAGACATGATGAATGTGCTTTTCCATTCTTCCCTCACCATTTTGATTTGATTATACCCTAAGAATCCATCCATGAAAGAGAAAACAGAATGTTTAGTAGTGTTATCCACCAATGTGTCTATATGTGGTAACGAAAAATTGTCCTTGGGCTTGGATCGATTCAAATCTCTATAATCGATGCACATTCTGACTTACCCATCCTTTTTAGGCACTGGTACAATATTCGCCACCCACTCTGGTTATTTAGCTACTTTCAAAAATCCTGCATCGAATTATTTCTTGATCTCTTCTTTAATCTTCAATAGTATCTCAGGTTTCATCCTTCTCAACTTCTGGTATACGGGCTTGCAATCTAATTTCAAAGGTAGCACGTGTTTTACGATATTGGTGTCCAAAATCGGCATATCTTGGTATGACCATACAAATACATCTAAGAACTCAATGAGTAGATCTTTCATCAATTGTGTAACACCCCGTACCCGAGTCCGTCGCCGGAGTCGGACACGAGGGGTTTGCAGACTTAAATCACTTCTTTGCACAATCCATTTTAAAATTTTCCAGGCAAGCTGGCTAACTGTGTCACTGTCACCTTAAAAATCATATCTTGAGTTTCACAACTCGAAAATCAGTTTCGTGATTTTTCCCTGAAACTACACTCATATATGCATCTACAAATTTTTTTCTAGAATTTTTGGTCGGGCCAATTAGTACAGTTTATTAGTCAAAGTCTCCCCTGTTACAGGGATCGACTACACTGACCTTTGCGCATTACGACTTCGATATCTCCCTGTACAGGGCTTCAATACTGATGCCGTTTGTTTCTATAGAAACTAGACTCGAAAAGGAATCTGTACATATATGGAATGACTTATAATTATCTCTGGTTAATTTATAATGAATTTCCAAATTCGGAACAGGGAATCCAGAAACCGTTTTGGCCCTGTCTCACGAGAACCTGAATATCTCTTAACATACTTTCCATATGATCGTTTCGTTACTTTCCTATGAAAATGGAGTCATCAAGGTTCTATTACATAATTTATTCACTATTTAATTCTATTCCTACTATTTTTAGTGATTTTTCACATTCACGTCACTGCTGCTATCAGCATCTATTTTTAAGGTAACTTTACCTATTTCATGATCCTCCATGGATCAACTAAAGTTTGTCATACATATTCCAAAAGTGATCAAGAATAACCCTTCCCATGGCTAACCGTTACCAACATTTCCATACCTCTCGACGGACAACATACAAAACGATTATAATGCTATGATCAAAGTATATTTAAGCCATTTTCGCATGGCTATCCAAATTTACACAAAACCGAAGGGTACATGACCAATCAACAAAAGTGTAGTCCTATACATGCCATTTCAAAGTTCAACCAAAATTGTACCAAAAGGGGGCTTTGATAGTGTGGGAGACTTCGACTTCCAAAAATCCCGAGTCCGATAGCTGACGAACCAAAATCTATAAAACAGAGATTCAAAGAACGGAGTAAGCATTTAATGCTTAGTAAGTTTTAAGCAGTGTCAACAGATAACAATCAAATTATAGCATAGTTGTTCGTATTTTTTTATTTCACTCTTCCTTCGGGCATACCATCCCTTTACTGAATATGCACATCTCATCATATACAATAGGCAGATAAACTTTCACATAAAAGTGAGCTCATGTGACATAGATATATCGTATGATTTCACATAACCTCTCACACTAATCCGATGTCACATAATCATAGGAATAGTCTCATAGATTGCTCTCGTATGCATCACATAACTACCTTATGATTTAGTGCAAATCAAGCTCACATATAAACTTGGAGTACATACCTGTTTAACCTTTCGCATTGAATATATTTATAAGCAATTCTTATTACGAAGTCTTACCCGGACATAATCTCCACACGAAGTTATCGGGTCTTACCCGGACAAAATCCCCACACGTAGTCATCGGGTCTTACCCGGACAAAATCCCCACACGTAGTCATCGGGTCTTTAGAGCTCGGATATAGTACGAGCAGGAAGCTTACGGACATTAATCAGTGATAATATTCTCGCATAAAGCCTGTGGGGTTTTAACCCGGATATAGTACTGACACAAATGCCCTTCGGGACTTATCACATTTATACACTTTCACATCCATCACGTTGGCCACTCGGCCCTGTCACATATATACACTTTCACATTCATCACATCGGCCATTAGGCCTTATCACACATATACACTTTCACATTCATCACATCGGCCATTAGGCCTTATCACATATATATACACTTTCACATTCATCACATCGGCCATTAGGCCTTATCACATATATACACTTTCACGTTCATCACATCGGCCATTAGGCCTTATCACATATATACACTTTCACGTTCATCACATCGGCCATTAGGCCTTATCACATATATACACTTTCACGTTCATCACATCGGCCATTAGGCCTTATCACATATATATACACTTTCACATTCATCACATCGGCCATTAGGCCTTATCACATATATATACACTTTCACATTCATCACATCGGCCATTAGGCCTTATCACATATATATACACTTTCACATTCATCACATAGAATCCTAAATCAAAATATAGATTTTCATGTATTCACATCACAATTATCCAAATATACTTCACATACCACATATACTTTCACGTATACACACTGTCTTGGCTGAATCTACATCTATCATTTTCCAATATCACAATTTATAATTCACGTATGGGTTTTATCAATAGCTTATGAGCAACTAAAACAAGTTTATCAAGGTTTACAACACAATCTCAAATTCAGCACAAGCTGTTTTTCCTGAGCAATAGTCACTAAATTATTTATAACTGGAGCTACAAAACTCCAAATCACTTTCCGTTAATTTTTCCTGAATATAGACTCGTATATCATCCATCCATAAAATTTCCAGAATTTTAGGTTTGGCCAATCAATACCAGATTTTTCTTAAAGTTTCCCCTGTTTCACTGTTTGACTAATCTGACCACTCTTCACTACGAATCAAATTTCTCATTTTACAGAATTCAAAATGTGTTGTATTTGATTTCATTTGAAACTAGACTCATTAAGGAGTCTAAGCATATAAATTTTATCTTATAACCATTTTTTTACAATTTATAATGATTTTCTAAAAACAGAACAGAGGATTACAGTGTCATTCTGCGCTGTCTCACACAACTTTAAGTATCTCATTATCGGAAATTCCTTTGCTTACACGGTTTCTTTTATAAGAAACTAGACTCATTAAGCTTTAAATTTCATGTCTCATTCAGCCTCTAATTCAAATCCATAAATTTATGGTGATTTTCTAAAGTCACGTTACTGCTGCTGTCCTAAGCTGATTATTTCAAATTACCCTTAAATTCCCAAGCTCAAACACTTAAGAACTTACCATTTGAACTTAGAACATATCATGGCCACATCATATCTTATTAAATCAACTCATCATGTCCTATTATAATTGAATTTACTCAACGTTTAATCACTTAAAACTTACCTCGGAAGTGGTCGACGACTAGATATCCACGGCTATTCGTTTACTTTCTCTTTTCCCCTATCCGACTTTGATCCTCTTTGCTCTTAAGCTTAAGTAAAACAATAGATTTGCTTAAGTACTTAACTAATATTATTCACTTAACAATCACATCTGGCAATCACATATCATTTAATCTACATCTAAAACAATAGATTTCAATATGTATCATATTTAATAAAACATGCCATGATTCGATTTCATGCTTATTTAATTTATATCTAATTCACATTCTAAATAAAAGTTTATCAAGCTTCCATCTTCATTTAACTATGTACCATTTAGAACTATCAATACTTTACACCCTTTAACAAATTATAATCAATTGCCAAATGCATCTTTGACAATTTAAACCACACAACTCAAATTCTTACAATTTAAGCTTAGAAATTTCTATTCATGTAAATTTTAGCAACATGGAGTCCATTAAACACTCTAAAATTCCATTTGAACAACAATTGTTCAACCTTCTAGCATAATTTCAATCTGGACAGCAAGCATTATTTAACAACCATTGTTTTCTTTTATTTCAAACATGCAGCAGACCAATTCCTCCACATATTACAGCACATTCAAATCAGCATTTACATGCTGGAACAATTTGTTTTCAAGCTGGAGTTTCTAGCAATCATTTATGCATTTAATTGTCACATTGTTACGTCACTACTAACAACTGAAACTTAGTAAGAATAACATAATATTTTAGCTATTAGACTCAATTTATCAACCCCTAATCGGCATGAAAATAGAACCATTAATTTGTTCAAATTTTGGACAGCATAACGAAGGCACAAAATTGGACAGTAGTAATTTTTACAACTAATCAAAGAGCTTTTCTTTTCTACCACCCGCATCCATGCCTTCCAACCACAATTCATCATCATTTTTCTTTACAACAAAGTTAAAGACAGAGGGGAGCTTAGAAAACTTACCAACTTAGGATACAACTCTTAACAAGCTAAATCCTTAGTTTCCTTCAACATGCAAACTGTCTCCATTTTTCTTTTTGTTGCAGCCCTCTTCCTCTTCTTCGATGGATTACCGAGTTACTTGAAATTTCAGCTACCTAACTAGCTAAAATCATAGTTTTTCCTCCTTCTAGCCATCTTCTAAGCCAAAAATTAAAGCAACCAAACTTTCTTCTTCCTCCCTCAAGTCACGGCAATGGAGGAGCAACCTAGCTAATTTTTTTGTTTCTCCCCTACTAACCACTATTATTTTATTACCCATGTTCTTTATTTTATTATTTCTAACATAAAACACTAACATAAAATGTTTATAATACATTTCATCTCATAGCATGGCCGGCCACTACTTGTCATAGGTGGAAATTTGACATGCAAACCCATTATTTTCATAACATGCACTAATAGATCCTTATAGATTAACCCATCACATTTCAAAGTGTCACACATAAGTCCTATTACTAAAATTCACTTTCAATTAACAAAATTCAAACATGAAATTTTCACACATGCATATATACATATAATAAGCATCAAGTATGACGGTTAATTATTTTTATGACTCGGTTTTGTGGTCCCAAAACCACTTTCCGACTAGGGTCACATTAGGGGTGTCACAAATTGACTTTGCTCTGGCATAAGAGTAGTTCCAATCCTAATTTCCTTTCTTACCTCATCATCACCTAGATTGATTAAATTTGTTCCCTCCAAGTGGGGTTCTATAAGCTTCTTTTTTGCTCAACTAGTCTCAAAAATTCATCTGGTGCAACTTCCTCCTCTTCCGTCCCATGATCGTTATTGAACATAATTATGAGAATTTGATTCAAAGATTTCATTTGGATTATTTATCAATTCATGAGGTATATCCCTGACATAATTATGAGTATGTATATTCGTATATGAATGAAAACAATTGAATGAATAAAAGTGACTAGGGACATGATCCAAATCTAATTTAATTAAAGAGAAAACAGTTTTACATGGATTTTTGAAGGAAATTAAATTAACTGAACGATATTAAACTTTGATATAAAAACTGTTAAAAACAATTACATCTCAGAAGACTCAAGAATAATAGGTAACGGTATGAGTTGCCATTTGTCCAAGGTAGAAAGATCGTAGTGAACCTAGTCTCTTGACATCGACACCCTATCGCCAATCATGTTTAGATCCCATACATCTCTATTAATTATTAACTTGATCGGGGTCCTTTCCTGGTGCTCGAATCCCACTAAGTAGAGGGTCTCAAATAGTGGATAAGAAATCAAAAGAGGTTCCGCCACCTTCTTTCTAGCCATGCGGGCCAACCTTTTTGCTCTCTACTCTTTAATATCCTCTCGACATCCTCCCTCATGGGCTTATATCCCAACCCTATTGTATCATTTTGAGTGGGAACAAAAATGGGTTTTGAGATACCTTGTAGGTCTTTTCCTAAACCTAAGTGGATTTTCCAACCCTTCCCTACTGTCTGGGCAAATAACATGTTCACTACTCATGGCACATGAGGCTTAGGGGCTCGTATTCCCTCTGCCACGTAAGATGCATTCCCTCTATTGTATCATCATCCACTTCTATGAAAGGAGAATTTGGCAAGCTAGCTACCAACAGGTCTTCTTCGCCTTGCACGATGCTCAAATTCTGATCGACTACAAATTTCAATCTTTGGTGCAAAGACAATGGTACCACCTCTGCCGAATGAATCTAGGGGCATCCCAACAACATACTATAAGAAGGCATTATATCCACCACCTGAATGCGAATAAGGAAATTAACAGTTCCTACCAATAAGAGAATCTCTATTTCACCAATCACGCTTCTTTTGGTGCCATCAAAAGCTCGCACCACTAAAGGGCTTGATACTATGTACGAGGTGTCCATGGGCAGCTTGGACAATGTTGACAAAGGTAAGACGTTGACTGATAACCCATTGTTGATCATAACTCTAGCATCACTTTACTGAGATGTGTAGTGCCTTGGTACTTTCTCTTCCATTTGGGGGCATTTCATCATCATTGAAAGATATATAATTTGGGGACAAAATGCTCTCTGCTAAGTGACTAACATTATCTATTGACATATTATGAGCAACGTAAGCTTGTTTTAGAACTCTTACAAGAGCCTCTTTGTGTGGCTCTGAGTTCAAAAGTAGTGACAGCAAAGAAATTTTTTCTGGTGTTTTATTCAACTATTCGACCACGCTATAC
The DNA here is from genome assembly GCF_007990345.1 of Gossypium hirsutum. Lineage (NCBI taxonomy): Eukaryota > Viridiplantae > Streptophyta > Magnoliopsida > Malvales > Malvaceae > Gossypium > Gossypium hirsutum. The sequence goes on along the minus strand of NC_053438.1, from coordinate 31,361,962 downwards.
TCGTTGTGCTTTATTAGACGCAAAAATTCATTAACTTCATCATTCTCAACTTCTCTATTTTGGTCCTCCCTCGTTTCCTTATCGACTTCTTTATCGTCAATTTCTGGTTGATTTTTCTAAAATCACTTCCTTACCATGAGGTTCTTTCCTCACTGTGTTTGGCTTGTAACAACGTTTGCTTTAAGTTATGCCACTAACTCTTGAGATGTTAAAGGCATCAAATCAAACCACCTCATAATCATATCTCCAAGGAACTCATTAGTCATCTCCATACTTAAAAGGGCCGGGAACCCTGATGACCAACACATCATCTTATACGACCTTTGAGGTAGACTTTTTTCCAATAGAGGTTTTCTTTCCATATACGATGGTGACAGGTTTCGCATCTAACGTGTTTATCTTATTGGTCTTAACACCCTCCCGTATCTCTAGTTGGAAAAAATGCAAGGGACATTGTATATGTTTTATAAATGTTGGGCAAACTTGGATAGAGTGTCCTCGAGCTCTTTGGTGGAATTTACAGATTTTTCATATCAATTCCCATTATAGACCTGGGTGGCTCGGTGTGAATTAGATTTGACTTTCTCAATATGTCGAAGAGTCATTCGAGTGGGATTGTGATTTCTTCCACTTTTTTCCTTTGAAGGCTCTTTTATTCAATTATAGCATTATCTGTTCGATTGTGATTTGGTAACGGATTCGTGTTAACATCTAGTGTATTCTCTCACTAGAACTGTATCTTTCTCGATGGTATGATCTTTTACCTTGTATTTTAACGCTATGATCTTGTACCTTGTATTTTAACGCTAAGCAGTTCTCAATGGTATGACCTAGATTGCTAGAGTGATACGCACATCAAGCATTGGCATTAAACCACTTTGGAAATGGTAGTTGCATTGGTTCCTTGTGTGTAGGTACAATGAGGTGCTTCTCCACTAGAATCAAAAAAATTTTTGCGTAGTAGATGGATATTGGATCAAACACAGGCCTCTCCTGTGGCAGCCTTAATAGAGCTTGAGTTTGTGGGGACTAGGTTGGCATAGTTAACATGGGGGAATTTGTAACGAGTACAGGTGGATGATACATAAATGGTGAAGTATTGGTAGCATTTACAGTCGAGTATGACGGGCATGGAGGTATTGGGCTTAGGTGTGGAAAGTAAGAGTATGGGTATCCACCCGGTGTGATTGTTTGCATTTCTACTTCCTTTTTCTTTCCAATGGCACTTCTCTTCGCGCTCAAAGGGTCATCTATTTTACCCAACTTCAATGCGTTCTGTATCATTTCTGGATAATACTATATTCGCGAAGGTCTTAGAGGCATTTCCTACCATCCTGTCATAGTATATGCATTTTAGCGTACCATCGAACAGAGCAGTGGTCTCTTTTTCCGTGAGTGAGGGATGTACTTACGATGCTAGATCCGCACACCGTTGTGCGTATTCTTTAAAACTCTCATTTGACTTCTTTTCCATGTTCTACAAAGTCAAGAAGTCTGGGGCCATTTCTACAATATGTTTGTATTAAGCAATAAATGCCCGTGCTAGCCCTCCCCAAGTTTGAATCTGACTCTTGTCCAACTTTACATACTAGCGAGCCATAGATCCAATCAAACTATCTTGAAATATGTGCATCAACAATTTCTCATCTTTAGAGTAAGTAGCCATTTTCCTACAGTACATAGAGATGTGAGTAATGGTGCAACTGCTACCATTGAATTTTTCAAAGTTGGGAACTTTGAATTTTGGTGGGATGACCACATCGGGTACCAAACACTGGTCTTCTACTTCTACAGATCCAAAGGTGTCTAATCCTTTGGTGGCTTTTAAACGTTCCTTGATTAGGCTGAATTTATGAGCTTCTTCACCCATAAATGACTTTCCCTTATCCACTTCTCTCAACTCCTTTCTTACAGGCAACTCGTTTACTCTTGGGATTTGAATGGTCACACCTAGCGCTTGAAGCGATAAATCTTCACGATATCCCCTATATCACCATAGAAAGGGATTAGATTGTCCAAAGTGCCGCTTCTTTCTCCTACCTTGGCCTTTCCTTTGACTATTGTAGTCCTCATTTCCATTTGTTCCTCGAGTTTGGCCATGCGTGCTAATTCTTCTTCCGTCAACTTATTAGCTTTTGAGCGGGTGTTATACTGGTGAGCTATCTTTAGATCTTTGGTCCTTTTTCAAATGGCATTTATTTCCTAAGTTAGAAAATTATTTGGATTTGTCATAAAAAATGTTCTTCTTTTATTTTTTAAATAATGTTTTTGAATAAACAAATGAACGAATGAGTGAACGAATGGATGAATGAATGAATGATTGATTGATTGAAATTGGGGCACCTTGTTGTAAATATACTTGAATATAAACATTTTCTTTCATAGAAGGTTTGAAAACTATTCGGATTACAAAGTTTTTTTTTTCATTTTTCATTCATTCTTAAAGAAAATCTTAATCGATCCTATTGCCATAGGGCAAATCTCTACCCGTCGTTCTTCTTCTTCTTTTTCTTCTTCCTATGAGCTTGATGAACTTTTGGTAATGTGCCTGAGCCACCTCTAGAAGTTTCATTGCAAGCTCGTTCCTAGTTGCAAAAGGGGTAGATTTTTTTTTGAGTTCTTAAATCTGTTCACATAAGTCTTTAGCTTGCTAAGCGAAAACCTAACCTTCCTCGTGCATTGTTGCAAACACCTCTTATCGGCTTACAGCCATTTGCTCCACCGTGATAAAATGCTTCACAAGCTTCGTATATTCTTTTATGACCTCTTTATTTTGCTCTTTTTTATCTTTAATTCTTTATTCAGACGACAAATTTCCTCCTCCAGCACCTCAATTTCAACAATTTTATAATTAGACACCCTCCACCAACCTCGCTCTTAATCTTGCGTTTTCTGGAGTTCATTAGCTCGTAGACTCAAATCTGCCCACAACCTTTGAATTTGAGTGAACAAGTCAGATATTTCTCGTTAACGTCGTTCTCACTGTATTCTTAGCTCTTCCTCTCTTCCCTTCATGTCTAACTGGTGTTGCTGCTATTGTCTCATGATTTCTTCCTCATTTTCCTTTACATATGCCTAATGTTGCTCTCGTTGTCGTCTGACCTCTTTATCTCTCCCCCTCAAACTGTAAGACCCCGAATTTTAGGCCTAGAAGAAATAGGTTTTGAACAAGGGAACAGTTAGAAGACTGCACATAAATATTTAGTTGTGCAAGAAAGTGACATAAATGAATGTTTGCTTCAGTGGTTAAGTGATTTAGGAGTGTTTGGAAGTGTCTGAGAAGTCAGGGGTTCAAGCCTTGGCTTATGCAAAATTTTTATTTTAAGTGAATAAAATCATTGGATCTAGATAGTAGGTTCTTGAATTATTGTGGTTAAAATATGATACAAAGGAGTTGTTGGTCTAGTGGTAAGGGGCGTGTGGAGTGTACATGGGGTCTAAGGTTTAAGTGGTGGAGCATAAAAAAGGGAGTATTTATTTTGCTGCCTAATTCGTTTGGGTGGTAGAGTTGGATTGAAATACTGCTAAATGGAGTTTGAACTGGTCATAGAGAGAATTGATGAGGAATATTTGGAGAGATTTGAGGAGAGAATATTGAGAATTGGGGAGGTTGTTGTTGTGAAGAGATATATCCATCTCATTTGTTCCTTGTTCTCGATGGGAGATCAACGAGGTTTTCAAGGTTTTTGTCGCTTTCTTCAACCTACATTGCTTCCATTCCTAACTGGTGGTGGTCGAGGTTGATTGGCACATTGTCTGTGAACCAAGGGTACGATGATCATTGATTTTCAGAATAAGAGTGTTCGGAACAAAGGGAATCTGCAAATCGCAACAGGTGTGTAACCACCCCACTGTAACTGTAGAACGGAAAAAGCTAAAAAGTTGAAATACGGCGTTGAGACCACACGAATGTGTGATCGCTCGTATGGAAAGCCAAACCTACGAATCATAGGCGATAAACTGTAGAGGCCTCCATGAGCATTTCCATGGGCTTAGGCCGTAATAGGCCACGTTGGGCCGAAATGGGCCGTGTGGGCTCATTGGGCTTGTGGGTCCCACACGGATGAAATCCACAACTTGTGGCAAATACTGGATGGAGCTAAGTAGATCTCATAGCCGTGGCGAAATTTAGGCTGAACAGGCTGCACAAGCGTGTAGGCCCACTTGGGCTAAGTATTGGGCCTTGGGCCCATTTACACTATATGACCATTTAGGTTACCTGAGTCGCTCGAGGCGACTACGGACCTTTCGAGGGGTCGATATTTGCATTGAGACCCAAAAATAGGTAAAATGATCGAAAAACCCCCATAGGATAAAATGACAGAAATACCTCCATAAGGTAAAATGACTGAAATACCCCCATACAGTAAAATGACCAAAATACCCCCATAGGGTAAAATTACCAAAATACCCTCATAGGGTAAAATGTCTGAAATACCCTCATAGGGTAAAATGATCGAAATACCCCCATAGGGTATAATGACCAAAATAACCCCATAGGGTAAATTACCAAAATACCACTATAGGGTAAAATAACCAAAATACCCTCATAGGTTAAAATGACCAAAATACCCTTATAGGGTAAAATAATCGAAATACCCCCATAGGGTAAAATGATCGAAATACCCCATAGGGTAAAATGACAGAAATACCCTCATAAGGTAAAATGATCGAAATACCCCCATAAGATAAAATGATTGTTATACCCCTAGGAGATGAAATGACTGTTATGGCCTTATGTTATGTATGACTGATTTGCTCTATGATATGTATGGCTATGTTTGAGCATGACATTTTGCATACACGTATGATATTATGTCAGGATATATTGTATGGGGATGGGTTGTTATATTTGGAGGAAGTGTACCGTACTGATAAGGTTGCACGGGTCGCCCAAGAAAACTGTGGACCTATTATGGCTATATGTCGTTTATTTTACTGGCAGCTTTGCTGCAATACTGTTTAGTGCCACAACCGATGCTAATCTTAATGTGTCTGGCTGGGTGGGTCGATTTTATCCCCACATGGTATGTTTGGTGGGACGAAGTGGTGTGTAGCGGCTAGATTGGGTAGGATTTCTAACTGCATATCTGCACTGATTAATGATTTTGTACTGTAACTGCATCGATTAATGATATTACATACTGTTCACTGCATGACTGATATCTGTTACTGTTATGGGCTAAGGCCCCATTGATACTATTACTGAAATTGGGCAAAGGCCCTATTGATTACTGGCATTGTGATGGTCTCAAGCCCAATCGTTTACTGTTACGGGAAAGGGCTTAAGCCCACATTGAACTGGACTGTTACTATAACGGGCTTAGGCCCAAATTGCATTTAGCTACTAATTAATTGATTGTTTGCTTGTTAGGGGATTACACATAGAGTTTTCGTAAACTCAGCTCTCTGTTTAACTGTACAGGTAATCCCCAGTTGTAGGCGGGTCGGTGCTGCGAGGGACTCAGAGGTGGCCATACAACTGCAACTATTCTACACTTGCTTTTATTTAAATTTAAAGTATGTGTTGGGTTTTGTTTATGTAATAAGGTCATTTATGTTTGTATAAATTTTTAATTAGGCTTTTGCATACTTGTTTTAAACAGCTAGTTTAGGAGAAGACGAATTTTCAAAATAATTACTATTGTCAAATACACAAAATTTAAACTTTAGAGTATTCAAAAGCTTCTGCGATTTTAGATCAACCTATTAAGACAATATCAGATAACAAGACAAATGTTTTGACTAGTTGATTTGTTAATTAACAATAAAGGGGCTTATTTTAAACTTAGAAACAAATTTTTACCAACGAGTCTGATTTTCGAAAGACACTTCAATGTGACACACCAGATTCAGCCATAACTCCTAGGCTGGGTTTGGGGTGTTACACAGACGCTTCTCTAAATCGCATATCTTTTCTATTAGCTCAGCTACGTCATCTGGGACCTTCCTCTTTCCCTTTAATTACGATGACATAGAGATTTTGCTTCTTTTTAGGAGCTACTAGATATATGTTTTCGAGGGGGAATGGTTGAAAAAAGTTCCTGATTGTAAGCTCAAGGTTTGACCCTACTTGATTCATATCTCTTCCAATTTCTTCCAAAATTTCAGGTCTTGGACTGAAGCTTTCACACTGTTTAAACTAGTTGTAGCAGGTACACATTGATCATACCCATATTGGCTCAGAACCATCATCGAGGAATAACTAATGGCTCTCCATACGCCAATTAAGGGAACCTACAAATGACCACCACACCCGATGAGTACCGTGCTTCAAATCATCGAAGGAGCCCTCCTTTCTATTTCTTGGTATGCCAATGTACTAAGATTCTGAACACACTTCTCAATCGATTAATTTGGAGGCCACTCACTTTCCAAAAATTCCTCTATAGGCCTAGTTGAAGGAACAAACACCTGACGAAAGTGCTTATAGAGGCACCTAAAATGGCTTTTCATCCATACGAACAACAATTGTGTGCATCCTAAGAAATGCCTGTCTCCTTTCCTTCTAATGAAATTGAGTGAAATGATGGTTTCAGCTATGACAGGTGGAGCAGGATTCACCCCTTTTTCAATCTGAAATAAAAAAATCAGCTAACTTCATGCTCACGTATCTTAGAGCTTTTGGGAACACAATCAACTCGTATACGACAAACGTAAATAGTGCCAAATGTCTATCACCGCTGGCCTTTCCCATAGCATTCCTAATGTCAGACTAGGAAATGTAGGGACCATTTTTATCTTTTAATCTTGATTTCACCGTATCTGCAGGTAATTTCATCAAATTGGCTAAGGGTCCCCGAAAATTGACGTTCCACTTCCAATATATCCTGAGTAGATCTCTAAAGTCATATTGGAGAAGGGTAAAATATTCCTCGATAGTCAGTACCATATCCACTTCATTAAACATAAAACACCTATAAGTGGGATCTCAAAAACATACCATAGCTTTTCAAAAGGGCATCATCCAGTTTAACGAACAGAAGCTGTGCTATATCTCCAAACTTGTCCCGGAAGCATGTTTTCTTAGCCTTGTCCCATGATTGTTATATTCCCTTTAACTCATCTTCGCAATTCCTTTACAGCCCATACGAACTATCTGAGGTATGCTCGAGTCAAAACTAGCTATCTAGCAATCACCTTCTCTACTTTGAGTATCCTCTGACATTCTCGCTATTATTCCTATATTTTCTACTCCATGCCGAACAACTAAATCTTATAAAGTGTATTCATGACGAATATAGATGCGACACTATGCCCTAGGTATTTAAATGATGCATGAATTATGTCATGAAGAGACACAGACACAAAAAAAAATAAAGTCAATAAAAAATAAAGTCAAATGAAAAAAATGTGAAATTAAATCATAAAGCATTGCGAAAAAATTCAAACAGAAAACATATGACTAAATGATAATGAGGTCCTATAAGTTATTATTATGAGGGGTAAGGTACGGTTCTTATGTCTAGGTTTCACATTTAAAATGGTCATTATATGCTAGCTTACGACTGACTCTAATGCACGGGGAACCCAAGGCTTAAATACGACATCCATAGGGATACGTTCCCTTTCAAAAAAGGTTGGCCCTTGGGTCGTAAGACTTTCATAGCATACACGATAGCATTTTCTACACGAACATGTATGTCCATATTAACCATGGAGTAGTCCTTGAACTTATGCGATGACATATTGCCACACAAAAGCCTAAAGCTACTCCTCCTAAATGGGATGGGCCTAGGCGTAGGATCGAAAGCAAGATGCAACATGAATGACAACTATAGCCACCCCATGACGGTAGAATCGACATGCCCAGTAATTAATTTCATCGATAAAAGAATAAACAAACGCATTGGCATTCATATCAAAATAGGATAAGTAAATGAAATGAACAAATAAATTGATATTTAACACATATTCAACAATTTAAAATGACATTAGGCAATTAAATAATTGATGCATGAATAAATAAATCCAATATGCAAAAATAGTAAAAAACCTAGCTCACAAACCTAAGTAAGTCGACGACTCAGTAACATCCCCAGTGGAGTCGCCAAGCTGTCGTAACGTTGCCTACATAAGAGTACGGGGGCCTAGTAAGTCATCTAAATTAACGTAGAGTCGCCACTAACCAATTAGGGCTAGGTTGGTTAGCCACCTACTGTCTAAAAGTCTAGAATTAATACTACGAAAAATCCTAAAAGTCTAGACTCAATCTCATCACCAACTTTCGGGTTTGGGAGTAAAGTTAGGCGTGGGGAAGGTTATAGCACCCCCACAACGCCTATACGGGGATAGTCCTACGGGGTCTTAGGAGCTAGGTTTTTTTTATTTAAGCATATTAATGTCTTAATCTAGGCTAAAATCTTATGAAGATCTTAAATAAAAAATCTAAAGAAAATGTTCTAGTTTACTTATAACTCTATTAAGATGTGTTCACCAAACTTATCTTATTTGAAACTTAAATTAGAGATTTTTACTTTTAACGGTAACCCTAAAGGATACCTAAATAATTCTAGTAAAATACCTTCAATTCCTAAAATTAATTCTATCTTAGAATTCTAAAAAAACCTAGAAATTACCAACGAATTAAGAGAAATATTAAAGTCCATCTACAACTTATTTGATCTTTTATTATTATTTCTTAAAAGATTTAATTAATAGTGTTAAACCTATCAAAATCTTATGAAAGAATCCTATGTTGGGTTTGTGATTTATCTTACTTTTAAATTCTTGATCTAAGGTTTAAATTTGTCAAAATCCTAAAATAATATCTCTTAAATAATAGTTATTAGTTTTCTTAAAAAGTTTCTAAAATAAAATAATTAGAAAGACCTACTCATGATTTACAATTCACCTACAAAAAGAATATTTACATATTAATTTAAAATTCTAAAGAGGAAACCTATACAATATTTAAAATTAGTTTAAAACTCTAAAAAAATAAAAACAAATAAAAATTATACAAGTGTATTAAAAGGTATGTAAGAGGAATGTGTAAAAAAAACATAAATATAAATGGACATGAAAATAAATAAAAACAAAATAATAATAAATAAAAATTATACAAGTGTGAATAAATATAAAAAAAGTAAAATAAAGTGCATAATTGGCATTAAATGTATAAGGTATAAATGCAAATGTAAGGGAATATATAAGTGTAAATAATTTATTAAAGATAGAAGCAAAATAGCATAACTTGATTTTGGGACTAAAAGATAAAAAAATATGGAAGACAGAAGATTGATGTAGCAACTAATTTGCCTTTAATTTGAAAATTTCGGATTAAATTGAATGTTTGAATAAACAAAAGGGTTAAGGGTGTTAATAGGCTAGAGAGTGAGGGTGGTGTTGCAAAAAATGGGGTATTTTTTTGTAAATTTAAAAAGTAAGGGGTGGGAATAAATTACCCATTTTTTGCACTTATAAATGAAAAAAACTATTGATTCTTTCATTTTAACCTCATTTTTTTTCCAAAAAATAAAAACATATTTCTCTTTCTCTTTATCCTTTTATGTTGGCCATGACTCCACCACCACAGAGCCCAACGGCTTTCCAACCTTTGGTGGTGGAGCCGCTGCTTACGGTGGCCGAAATTCTTTTTTTTTGTAAAATCAAAGTTTTCTTTAAAAAGAATCACTATTTGTCTTAAAAATCAAAAATTTATTTCGAAATAGTTGAAAGAGATCAAAATTTTGTTTTAAAAAATTTAAAATTTTCCTTTAAAATGATTAAAAAACATATTTTTATTTTAAAAATCTAAACTTTTTTTTAAATCACTATTTTTCTTAAAAATCAAAACTTTATTTCAAAATAGTTGAAAAAGATCAAAACTTTATTTTAAAAATTTAAACTTTTCCTTTAAGATGACTAAAAAAACAAATTTTTAGTTTAGAAATCTAAACTCTCTTTTTTAAAAAAAAAATCAAAAATTTTCCCAAGATCAAGCCTTTTTTTAAAAAAAACATTTATTTTAGAAAGGGGAAGGGAAAAAATGGAATTTTTGGAGCTCCTAGGGGCGGAGGACTGACGTTCCGGTGATGCCCCCTTCATCAGAGCCGAAACTCGATCCCTCAAGATATGTATATGGCAAAAAAAAAAAGAAACTAGAATGTTTGTTGTTGTTGTTGTTGTTTTACCCTTTTTAAGAACAAAATATGAAAAACCTCCCTTTTTTTCTTTCATTTCAATTCATGTATATATATTGTTTTTTTATCTTGTTTATTTGTAAAAAATGATAATAATATTTAATAATAGTAGTAGTAGTGATGATAATAATAATATGAAAAACCTCCCTTTTTTTCTTTCATTTCATTTCATGTATATATGTTGTTTTTTAATCTTGTTTATTTGTAAAAAATGATAATAATATTTAATAATAGTAGTAGTAGTGATGATAATAATAATTTAGGCCCTTGACATGCATAAAAAAGAAAGAAAAAGTAAAGGAAAAACAAAGGTCTGAAATTGACCAAAATCGGGTGGGCTTCGAACAGCCCAAGAGAGAACAAAAATTTAAATGGGCCTCCAATTGAGCTCGGACAAAATGGGTGTCTACAATAACTACGTAAAGCAATGAATGCTGAGTAAACTCGTATAAGCTTTAAATTTAACATACCATTCCAATAATGAACTTTATAGAATAAGTATAAACCTTTACCAATTCCATAAGCTTAATAAAAACTTATATAACACCATCAAACTCACAAGTTAGCATACTTGTTCATGATACATATGAAATCAACCATATTTATATAAACATAGCATTTAATTCATCATCGTTACCATACGATCATGTTTCATTCCATTTGCTTACTTACGTTTCCAATACCATGAGTTTAATATAAGCCTATTCAAGCATCATCAAGCTCACATGTTAGTAGATTCATTGACAAATCCTATAGACTCATTTATGACATAAATAGATTTCATAAGATACATTACATACACGTCAAACCTTTCATAAAGTCATGAACCTTTTCATTGAGTCACTTACCGTTTCATTTCTTTTCTTACCCGCTGAACCATATAGAATTACATCAGATACTCAGGAAAGCTCACATGAAGTGTGCATTTACAAATAACCGTAGCCTTTCCTTTACATAAATGCTCACACGAGCTACGAAATGGGCCTACTACACGAGTTGTAGGTTGGAATGTAAGCTACACGAGCTATGGGTTGGAATGTAAGCTACATGAGCTCTGGAAAATCCGCAACAAATGTAAGACCTCAACCATCAGTAGGACATTCAAGACCAGCACCCGAAACATGAAATTGTTAATGGCCTATCATTTGTATCCTAAGAATTCCTAAGGTTCAACTAGGACTCAATATCCGTCAATTCATCATAGCTTTAATACTTTTATATTTTTGATTCATTTACATCAAAATAACATAATAAACAATCAGTTTAAACAACATTTAAGTGATTACAGTTCATACGAACTTACCTGACTAAATTGCAGCAACGACTAAGTATAGGGGTTATTTGGTAATTTTCTCTTCTCCTCAATTTTTCACTCGTTCTTAATCTAAAATAATAATTACATTCTATTCACTAATTCTAACGAAAAAATTAATTTATTTTATACAATTAAGTCATTTTTTACATTTTTACAAAATTGCCCCCAACATTTTACTTTTATACAATTTAGTCCCTCAGTTCAAAACATGCAAATTAACCGTTTTTATTCAATTAATCCCATTCCAGCATTTAAAATAATTAATTTAGCTTATAACCCATAATAACGAAAATTTACAAAATTACCCTCAAAGTTTACCTTTTCTGTAATTTAGTCCCTAAATCCTAAACTTGCAATTTCATAATTTCTAATTAAAATTCATGCAAACCAAATTCTACCTATTTTTATAATAGCCCATATTTATCATCCATTTTCAATATTTTCCTTTAATTTTACCATTTTCATATATAAGTCCTTATACCTTAAAATCATAAAAAATTACTTAATAAAATATGTTTATTTAACAACAAAACTTAACAATCTATCATAAACTTTCACAAACACCTCAAACTCATCCATGGCACATTCTAAAACATTTAATAATTTCGAAAAAAAAAGGTACGGGTTAGTTGGGTCTAATTGCAACGATTTCAAAAACATAAAACTTATAAGAAATAAATGAAAAATGGACTTACATGCATTAACCATAGCAAGACTGAATCTTGGAGCTTTAATTTCTATGGAGTTTCAGTTTCTTCAATTAAAAATGAAGAAGATAACTATTTACTTTTACTTAATTTAAGTTTTATTATCTATTTACTATTTTGCCATTAAATATTTAACCAAATTTCACGAAATGCCAAGCCATGATCATCGACTAACCTTAAAATTGGTTGAATTACTACTTAAGACCCTTATTTCATGCTTTTATATCCATTAAATACAAATAAAGCTATAGCTATTAAATTTCACGTCTTTACAATTTAGTCCTTTCAAATTAATTAATCATTTAAATAACAAAATTTCTTAACAAAACTTTAATACAACCTTAATATTCACGGCTCGATTTATAGAAACGAGGTCTTTATACCTCATTTTCTAAAACCACTTGACCGTAGGGTCATACCACTTAAACCTAATTATCCATTCAAATAGCATAATTTGCCAATTAAAAATTTATTTTAATACTATATTTGACTCGTAAATATTAAATAATAACATTTACAAACTTACTCGTCAGATTTGTGGCCCCGAAAATAATGTTTCCAACACCACTGAAAAACAGATTGTTATAATTTTAATAATGAAATTTATAAAATAAGTATAAACATTTACCAAAGCCGTAAGCTTAATAAAAGCCTATATAACACCATCAAACTCACAAGGTAGTATACTTGTTTGTGATACCTATGAAATCAACCATGTATAAACATAACACTAAATTCACCATCGTTACCATACGATCATGATTCACTCCATTTGCTTACTTACCAATTCCAATATTACAATTCAGAGATTAAACATAAATCATTACCAATACTAAGAGTTTAACATAAGCCTATTCAAGCATCATCGAACTCACATGTTAATAGGTTCATCAACAACACATATAAACTCATTTACATCATATCTAGAATTTCATAGGATACATTACATAAGCATCAACCCTTTTATATAGTCATGAACCTTTCCATTAAGTCACTTACCGTTCCATTCCTTTTCTTACCCGTTGAACCATCTAGAATTACATTGGATACTCGGAAAAGCTCACACGAAGTGTTCCTTTACATATAATCGTAACATTTCTTTTATATTTTGCTCACACGAGCTATGAAATGGGTCTGCTCACACGAGCTGTGGGTCAGAATGTAAGCTACACGATGCTACTCACACGAGCTGTGGAGAATCCGCAACAAATGCAGGACCTCATCCATCGGTAGGACATTCAAGACCAGCACCTGAAACATGAAATCCCTAATGACATGTCATTTGTATCCTAAGAATTCCTAAGGTTCAATCGAGACTCGATATCCGTCAATTTTTCATAGCATTGATACCTTTATATATCAATCCATTTACATTATAAATAACATAGTAAACATGCAATTTAGATAACATTAAAGCGATTACCACTCATACGAACTTACCATACTAAATTGCAGCAATGACTAAGTATAGAGGCTATTTGGTAATTTTTTCTTCTCCTCGATTTTTCACTGTTCTTAATCTAAAATAATAATTTCATTCTATTCACTAATTCTAACAGAAAAATTAATTCATTTTATGCAATTAAGTCTTTTTGACATTTTTACAAAATTACCCCCAACATTTTATTTTATACAATTTAGTCCCTAAGCCCAAAACATGCAAATTAACCATTTTTATTCAATTTCAAGTTTAATTGAATTTTTTGGAACCCAATTACAACCCATATTTGCTGTTATTTTACAATTCCTTGTACTTTTACTAATTTCACATTTTAGTCCGTAAACATTAAAATCACCAAAAATTACTTAACAAAATATTTATATTTAACAATAAAGCTTAATAATCTATCATAAAATTTCAAGAACACTTCAATTTCATCCATGGTAAAATTCTAAGAATTTAACAATTTAACAAATTGGCCCCCGGGTTAGCTAGGTTAAGCTAATACGAGCCTAAAAACATAAAAATCATTAAAAATAGGATCAAAGCACATACCATGCATGAAATGGAAGCTTGGTCGATTGTTTTTCTCCACAACCATGGATGAATCGGTTTTTGGCTAAGCTAATTAAAGAAGATGACAAAAATTCATCTTTTGTTTTATTAAATCTTTTAACTTAATTATTCAATTACTAAATTAACCTTTTAAAATCTATTAAATTACACCAAAACCAATCTAATATTATCCACTAACTTTAAACATGGAATAATTATCATACAAGTCCATGAATTTACCTTTTCATTGCTATTAGATCCATTTAACTAATAGAATTGAACTTTTGCACCTTTTACAATTTAGTCCTTTTTAATTAATTAACTATTTAAACGTTAAAATTTCTTAACGAAACTTTAATACAACCTTAATAATACTTCGTAAATGTTTAATAAAATATTTACAGCTCGATTTGTAGAAATGAGGTCCCTATACCTCATTTTCTAAAACTACTTGATTTTAGGGTCATACCACTTAAACCTAATTATTCGTTCAAATAGCACAAATTGCCAATTCAAAATTTATTTTAATACTATATTTGACTCGTAAATATTAAATAATAACATTTACAAACTTACTTGTCAAATTTATGGCCTCAAAACCACTTTTTTCAACACCACAGTAAAACGGGCTGTCACAAACTATTTCACAATTTTTCCTTTTCCTCGATTATCCTTCGTACGAATCAAATCTTGATCTATAATAATTAAATTTAATCTTATTAAATTCAAATACACGTCCCAACTCAATTTTATACATATGACCCTTAAGGTTTCATTATTTACATATTTTTCCTAAACTTTTATATTTCTCTCAATTTAGTCCCTAAGCCCGAAATTCCAAATTTGTCAAAATTTCATAATTCCCCATGTTAACCAAATTTTTACTTGTACAACTAAACCCTATAATTATTCAAAATTTATAAGAAGTTCCTATCAATTTTAATATTTTATCACATTAGTCCTTTAACTAAAACTATCAAAAATTACTTTACAAACTAATCCTAATCAACAACCAATACTTCAAATACATCATTTAAAATAAAAAATAACAAAGATTCATCAATGACAAAATCCAAAATCCTTAACAGGTTTAAAAACAAAAGTTTGTGTTAGTTGGACCTAGTTGCAACGATCTCCAAAACATAAAAATGATAAGAATTAGATGGAAAAATCACGTACATGCATAGGTTTTTGCTTGGCCAAACCTAAGGTTTCATTAATGGAGTTTTTCTTCTCCTATATTCGGTGATGGAGAGATGATAAGGAAGATGATACCAAATTTTTATTTTATGTTTTTACTTATTTTATTATTAGTTAACTTATGAAATAATATAAAAAAATCTATAAATAAGTGTTTTTACCGTCCACTAATATTGAAACATGGTCTAATTACTTCATGAGTCGCCATACATCTACTAATTAAACTATTTATTCAATAAAAATTCAATAGTGATTAGATTTTATGACTTTTGTGATTTAACCTTTTTTAATTAATTAATTATCTAAACACTAAAATTTTCAAACCAAACATTCACATATCAATATAAAAACTCCTTAAATATTTAAATAAAATTATTTACGAGCTCGATTTATTGAAACGAGGTCCAAATATCTCATTTTTCGAAACCACTTGACTTTCGAGACAACCCCTTATATTAGTCATTTATTAAATTAATTAAAATTCATCAAATCAAAATTCAATATAAAATTCCCACGTACTTTCTTCAACTTTGTGTCGATGCCATAACACTTTAACCAATAGAACACATTTATTTCTTAATTCTTTTATTTCTTGAGCTAAAATTCTTATCGGTTCTCCGTTATAAATCAAATCGGGTTGCAATTCAATTTCATCGTAGACAACACATATGACGAATTAAAATGATAGCGTTGGAGCTTCGAAACATGGAAAAAATTGTGAATTGTATCAAGTTCTAGAGGTAATGCTAAACGATACACCGCATGATATATGCACGGATGGGGTGAAAATTATTAAATTTCAATCACCAAAGCTGCTAATTTTTAAGCTTGGGAAATCAACATGCTTGCGATGACTTTTTGGATGGGATCCTGGCATTTCTAGGTTGAGATGTCTTCATGTCGTTTAAATATCTATCTCTTAGCTTCAAAACGCATTTTTAATCACTCAATTTTGAGTTCAGGAGCTTAAGTTATGACTGTTTTAGTGAAGACTGAGCTAGCAGAATTTCTGAATGAGATTATAACAGGAATTACGAATTTTGGGCTTTTAATTTGAGTTTAAATCATATTGGGTTAGGGTTTTAGGTTTAATTTTTATTACTTATGAGCCCAATATTGTATTTACCAGCTTTTATTATTTTATTCCAAATTTTTTTATAATTATTAAGTATTTTAAGTTATTTAGGAGTTTTATGTTAACAAGAAAGTTTAGTTTTAAACTACTTATTATTTAGATTAAATTAGAGTTCTAGTATACTTCAGAGTTTATTTTAGATTTAGTTAGCTATCCTATATACAGGCATTTGCATTGTACACAATTCATCCAATTCATTATTATTCAACTTCTCTTTTGCTTTAATAAATTCTCTTTGAGTTTTCCTTTTAAGAATTTCTCTTAAGTTTCTTTTACAAGAGTTTTAACAATCTTTTTAGATTGTGGGAATCATTTTCAAACTTTTTCTTGCCAAGTTTTCTTTCTTGGAGGGGAACTTAGAGCCACTTGAAGGGGGTTGTGGATTCTTCGTGCTTCCAAGGCTTCTTAGGACTTCTACATACCACGTTCTATCTTATTTATTTTATTCCTTATTGTTCTAATCATAAATTTATTATTCTATTTTAATTATCTTAGTTATTTATTTTAATTGTTTTATTTAACTTGAATTTGATTGCATTTCAAGTTATGTCAAAAATTCAAGTTTCTTTCCGAACGTCTAGAGCCCTAAGTCAAATCCGCGACTTTCACAAACTTAACAATCAGCTTCTGCATTCATCCGCCTCATTCTTTATCATTTGGTATCAGATTTGGGCATTTTAGGTGTTCTTTTTGTTTATATAAACTGATTCTAGCAAACAGCCTCAAAATAATTTTTTTACCCCGACAAATTTTAGAAAAAAAATATTTTTCAGTGGGTAAACGTTTTTCAAACGATCTGAAATTTTACATACTATTTCTTGGCACTATTTTAGAGTATAAAAAATATATTTCCCACGAAAAAAAAAGTGATTAAAAAGTACAGAAAAGAGAAAATACGAAAAAAGAAAATATTATGTGGGTTGAATTTGATTGTGTTTCAGGTTGTGTCCAAAATCCAAGTTTCTTTTCGAACGTCTAGAGCCCTAAGTCAAATCTGCGACTTTGATAAACTTTATGATCCGCTTCCACATTCATCCGCCTTATTCTTTATCATCGCAGGTCCAGTATTTTCTAAAATTTTATACGGCCCAATAAATCGTGAACTTAACTTTCTCTTTTTGCCAAAACGTAATACTTTTCTCCAAGGCGAGACTTTCAGGAACACTTTCTCACCAACCAAAAATTCTATATCTTTAGGTTTCAAATCGGTGTAAGATTTTTGATGATTAGATGTAGCTTTCAAATTATCATGAATAATTTTGACTTCTTTGATTTCTTGAACTAAATCAATCCCAACTAACTTTCTTTCGTTTAATTCAGGCCAATATAATGGTCCCCTACATTTACGCCCGTATAAAGCCTTGTACGGAGCCATTTTTTTATGCTCGACAGCTAGCTATTATGATATACAAATTTAGCTAACGGCAAATATTTTTCTCAGCTACCTTCAAACTCAATAATACAACATCACAACATATCTTCCAAAATTTGTATTGTTCACTCAGACTAACCATCTGTTTGCGAATGAAAAGTGGTACTGAAATTTAATCTAGAACCCAAAGCCTCGTGTAACTTACCTTAGAATCTAGAGGTAAACGTCGGATCACAATCGATTATGATCGATAATGGTACGCTGTGCAATCTCACAATTTCTAAAATATATAATTCCATTAACTTCTCAAGCAAATAATCAATTCGAACATATATAAAATGAGCTGATTTTGTTAATCTGACAACAATAACCCAGATCAAACCTTTCTTTTCGGAGTCGACAGTAATCCTAAAACAAAATACATAGTGACACACTCTCATTTCTACCCAGGAATCATTACATGTTGCAACAAACCTGATGGATCCTAATGTTCGGCTTTCACCTGCTGACATATTAAACATCTGGATACAAACTCTGATATTTCTTGTTTCATATCAATAGTTTCAAAAACATAGATTCCTGTAATTATCCTAACTAAACACTGAAATTTGATCATTTTTAACAAGTTTCTATTTAGTTAACTGTTTCAAACCATATTTCTGCAATACTTGAATTCCTTGGTTTATAAACGATGGTTAGATAACAACCTTTCAATAACACTAGACACCTGTACTATTTCAGATTCAATTATGAAACTTTTGTTAATATAACATTCATCTATTCGGAACCCTTCTGGTACTTATTCAATCAAACAAAACTAACATTTGTAACAACTTCATCAATGATAGAGCTATCACTAAAAATTTTAAACGAATCATCTATAATATACAATAAACCCTAGATAACGACTCACTTTTGTAATAATTCTCAGTGATTTCCTTGGTTCACAATTATCAGGAGTTGATTTGCAACACAAGAGATCTATGTCGTGACACGGCCTAGAACTCATAAAAATTATTTTGTGACAGTCTTTTTTTGAGCCTCTCTATGTGAAGTTTAAATTTATTTGTCTCTTTGATTAGTTTACTTCACGAGCTTAACTACCACTAAAAATAAAACACATAATTAAAGACTTAAAATAAAATAAAAGTAAACCAATGAAAAATAAAATTTAAAACTAAACAATATTTAAAAGAGAATCCCTTTTTCGGAGTCAGGACAATCTGTATCGCCACTGAAGAAGAACTTCCAGCTAGTCCTCGACACTTTGATCTGTCGTTTTTTTTTCATTTAGAGATGTGAACAAGCACATTTGGTCGATTCCAATGATGTCGCCTTATTTTTTACTGTCGCAACATCCACATTACGAGTCGCTCGGTGTCAAATCCAAGCCAACCCCAGATTATTTTTCGGGGTATTATTGTCTCAAGTCTTCTCACCACCATGTCGCATAAGGCTTTGGACACTCGATCTTTGTCTTTATTTTTGAATGAGAACTAAACAAACTCATTGATTTCTTCGGTTGAAACCTCCTCGATTTTGGACAGAAAGTGTACCGGCTCATCTACACTTTCATTCAGAATCTGGTTAAGCTCAATGTTAGTGGTTAGATATGGTTAGATATACTTCTACATCTGCATCTATGACTACATCTATCTCTATGTTAATTGGATTGGAAATGCCTTCGACGATATTTAATGTCTCCTCATGGTCTCTAATTCCAAACTCTTGTTGACTATTATCATCTAAGTCGGAGTGGTTGACAACGATATAGTGATCTTCAAGATCCAAGTTGGGAACATTGTACCCAATCTTTTCCAAAGAACTCTGCACCTCCATTTGTTGTGTCAATGATTATGTCATTTCCAATATTTGCGCCATCAGTTCTTTTAATTCTACCACATTCGTAATGTAGGTTGATGTGGTTGCTTCACATGAAACTGTCTCCTGCAAATTACAAGAGAGATCAGATGGTTCTTTGGATGTCTTTAACTGGTTTGATTGTCCTTGGACTTCTAGCTTGAGGCCGAATGACTTATATTCCTCCGATTTCGAACGAAATTTGTATGAATCTCTGTACTCTTTGCACCTTTGATCATGACTTTGTTGGTTTGTTGAGGCTCCGTTCAACCATCTTGATCTTTGATTGTTTCTATGTTGCTCATACAAATCTCAATATACCTTATCATTCATGATTAAGTCAAATTCTTTCTGATTTGGATACTCGGGAAAACCGTATTCTCTATCATAACTCCATTGGTTTGTCAAAGGTATGTTCATCTAACTTGATGTTCGTTAATGTACCCATCAACATTATATTGTGAATACATCTCCAACTCTTATGGACTGGTACAATCTGGTTCAGGTTGATTGACAACAATATAATGGTTTTTGCAATTAGGGTTGGGAACATTATGCATGACCTCATCCAATGGAGTCATCGCTTCATTTCTTTATTGGAGCATCTTTATCATGAGCAATCTTTGGTTTTCCCTAAGTTCCTCTTGATTGTATACTCCCTCTTCATATACTTCATCATTGTACCACACAAACATCTTGCGTTCTTCATCCCAACTGTTATCATCATCAACTACATCCATGATTAAATTAAATAGTCAACAAGGTATCTAAAAAAATATTTAAATAAATAAAAATAATGAAAACCAAAATTAATTAAAATCAACACACTATCTAACTCGTTTATCTTTTAACTATCATTATTTTACAAAACAATTAAATTGATAACAATTTTCACTGTCACAATCCCTGGAAACGGTGCCAACTTGACCACCGCTATACGTGTGAACATTTGGATTGAAAATACTGTAACAAATAAATATATAATTAAACAACAATGTCCACAAGTATACAAGTCAAATTGTAATATAGTAAAGAATGTTACAACGAAACACTCAGGGAAGTATTTCGAGGATCGTACCTAAGAGGTTGCGAATTAGAGAAATTTATTATTAAATTAATTACAAAAAATAATTACTAATCTAATTGAATCTTGAATTAGTAGTGTTGATTCAAAATTAAAATATTAATTAAATTAATTAACATAAATTAACCTATGGAATTTAATTAACCTAATATATTCTAATGGAATTTCATATTCCTAGTGTTAATGATCCGAGTTCCCCTGCCTAAGATTGATTAAATCTCTAATTATTAATTAAGTCACTAATTACCCTCAACTGAGTTATTTACTACCTTTAGCTAAAATACCCTCTCGGTCTCATCTTCACTAAGGATACCACCTAAGTCACCCTCTCGGTCTCTTACTAGGCATAGATACCCTCTCGATCTCACTGCTTGGCACAAGTTATACTCGACAAGATACCCTCTCAGTCTCACCTTTCTAGATATTCTACTAGAGGCGTCACTCCCTAATATAATAAGCATTCTTGAATCAACACCCAATTTTAAGTAAATAATTACTTAATTAATAAACCAGATCCATAACTGATCCAATATTCATGCAAACATTAATTGATCATGCTAAAAAAATATAAATAATGAAATAAAAGAGTAAAGGAAAAGAGAATTCTCATTGATAAATAATTGAAGCGCAATTCTAAAACAATCTCTGCTCACAATCGTCTTCACATCGGAATGAAAAGGTTCTAACTAATCAAACATAAAAATAAAACTAACGAAAAATGAAGTAAATAAAATTGTCTATCTAATCTAGGTCTAACCAAGCCTAATCCCTTCTCAAGAGACTATAAGGTTACTTATATAAGCTAAATGTTACTTGGTGCCTACACAACCCTAGATACACTTTGATTCCAATTAATACAGTATACTATTAAATACTTATGGTCCAATTAAGGAAATAATCCAAAGTTTTCGTCCAAGGAAAGAAGCTGAATATTTCTATGAAATCATCACGGTGTCACGACATCAAGGTCCCCACATTGTGACATCGGCCCTTTTTACCCCTTGATGCTTTGATGTTCGGTGTCGCGATGCTACATGATGGTGTCACGACACTGGTGTCGTCCTTTGTATTCTTAGGTCTAAATTGGCATCCTACTTACTCAAATAGGCTATTAATCATTCCCGAGGCCCAAGTAAGCCCAACAAGTCATCAAAACACTAAAAAATACGTAAATGCTTGTTTTTCAATAAAATAAACCTAAGTTAATAAAACTAAAAATGCAATAAATAAATATAAAATGGCTAGAAAACAATCTCGTTAAGTGCCGAAAAGACTAATTTTCCACAACGAATTGTGAAAGATCAATATTTATTTGCAATCCTTGGGTAAATCTTTTTCCTCTTTCCTTTACCTTAGTCATCACTGGCATGTCATTTCCATTGTCTAAATCTTGTTGAGTTACCACCCATTAGTACTACTAGCGTTTTTTTATCGTTATGCTAGCGGACTATTTCCTTTTCTACTTCTTTTTTCTTTATCCAACGGATTCCCCAATAATTTGCTGGCTCACTATTGTTTTGTCATTACGTACATCTTTCTTCCAACCCTTTTCCTTGTTCGCAGGATTTCCCATGATTACAACCCTGATTGTCCACCAGTTTTTACTATCCCGATGGACTCTTTAGACTGCCTGTCGAGCTAAGGTCTTACACAATATAATATCATATTTAACATTTTGGCAGACTACCCCATGTTTAGTGTCCCGGTGGACCACCTTATGTTTGTTGTCCCGTCAGACTCCATTGGTTGCCATAGCTTGGCTATGATCTTACACCTTATGATCCTCGTGTTTACTATCCTAGCGATCTACCCCGTGTTTATTATCTCGGTAGACTACCCCGTGTTTAGTGTCCCAGTGGGCTACCTATGATGCCATAACGTCTTCTAGCTATAGTCTTACACAATATAACCCCTGTGTTTACCATCCCGACGGGCTACCAGAGGATGTCATAGCATATTTCAACCATGGTCTTGGTCTTATTTAGCCATTCTAACGTGCTTTTACATAATGCCATAGTGTTTTTCAACTATCGTCTTACTCATTTCTATCATGATGCCATAAAATCTTTTAGCTATGGTTTTACTCATTTTAGGCATATAGCCTCTAATTGGTCTCATGGCCTAGCCATGATCATTTCTTTACTACACTCGTCATATTCCATCCATTCATTCATTTCACCATTGTAAACTAGCTTTTATAACCATTTCATGTACTTTTTTACACTTCATGGAAATGTCAACATATCATCTAAACACATTGATGCACATTTATACTAATACACCCCCTTCTTTATGCTACCTTCTGATCCTTGTTCCAAATAACTAATATTTCATTTCCATCATACCGCACTTTAGAGCCAGTAGACCAATTATACCCACCGAACCTCTATAAATCCTTTTTGTTAATTTGAACACGTAAGTGTTCCCTTGCAAGGCCGGGTATTCACCAGTCACGGTTTGCATCAAAGTGCCATACCGGAGGCGAAACATATAATATCGTTTCCCTTTTCTTCTTTTCACCATCATACGTATCAACACTCTGATACCCCTTTTTGTTGATCCAAATACGAAGCTTATGCACCAAGGAAGGAGTATTCATATTAATGCATATGCAGGACTCAAGTTTATGACTTACCAAAATCAATAGTCCATGCATCATCTCATTTCCATATTCCTTTTACAGACGTACCAAAACCAAAGGTTAGGACAACACACCTGAATAAATAGTAAGGCAGTAAACATGTTGATATAGTTAACAACCACAAAGTACAAAGGAACCCACCAGAAACCTTCATACAGGGTTTTATCTACTCAACAGGTTCTTTTCCCTTTACATTGGGACCTTCTCCACTATCTTTGGCTAAAAACAATGAAATAAATATTTTAAATATAAAAACAATTGAAATTCAACATAATAATAAGAATTAGTAAACATACAAACAATTTCTAGAATAAAGTTTTCTTCTTGTCCAGTATTTCAAATGAAAACCCTAATGAATAACTCCTACGACTACCTCTTCTTATTTGGTAAAACTTAAAGAAAGATTTAAGATTTGATCAACAAACAACTTAAAAAAGGTAGCTTCTACAAGCCTAACAATAAGTTCCTCTGTAATCAATGAAGAACACTTCTGAGTTTTCTTCGATGTTAACGAAAGTGAGCAGAGAAGATGAAAAATATGTTTTCTCTCCATTACTAGGTTGTCCTATTTATAGCAAGACTCTCATCCAATCCACACTCTAAGTAAGTTCTGTAATCAGTATCCATGCACACATATTTCCACTAATTAATCACATCCTACGAGATTCTTCAGGTGTCTTGGTTATTAACACATTACCTACACTAGGATACCAAATGACTTATACATGTCTCACTAACAACGATTTCTAACACACTAATACATATTTATAGTAACACAAAACACGGTGGCGGACTTATTAGGGGGAGGATTCGCCAAATAAGGATATTTTCAAACAAAGAACTTGCCAATTGCGGAGTGAGAGTCCGCAAGCTTGGCAAAGCTCAGGAAACTACTTCACCAGGGAATACGCCAACGCCAACTAGTCTAAATCTCGCAACTTAGGTGGTTTCGCTAGTACAATCTTCTAATAATACTATTTGTGATAAGTAGGGCAACGACACACCCTAGAAAACACTTGGGTTATAACCTCCCTAACCTGACCTAGACATTAAGGCAAATTTTAAAGGCTACATTGGTCATCAAAAAGGCTTAGATAAACTTTTTTATTTTCAAAAATGTTTTAAAACCATTTACTTTTCTATTGAAAACTAGTGAAAATGAATATTTGTTTTTATATCGTGAAAACGTATTAATTTCAGAAGATCGATTGATTTTAGAATTTCATTTGTAAGGAATAATCATTTTAAAAACTAAGTTGAATGTTTTTAAAAGCTTATTTCAGTATAGCAGCGAAAAAGAGTGATTTAAGCAGACTTTTAGTAAAAACCAAATTTCATGCATAGTCATTTAAATATCAATTCAAGTAGTTTGAAAATTTATGTCATGCAATTCGAAATAAATCCCAAAATAAAGTCTCATGCCATAATCCATATAAAAATCAATGCAGCCCCAAAGCAATTATTAAAATTAAGTTTAAAGTACTTAAAAAGTGAAAACATTCGAGAAGCTCCTCCGATAGTCATGTCCAAATCCTAACCTCGGGGGTTATTTGTAAAAACCAGTAAACTAATGGGATGAGCTAAAAAGCTCAGTGTGAGTCTTAACTAAAAAATATAGTAATAAACAGTAACAATTAACAGTCAAGGTAGTAAACAACAGAGAAATTTTTAAACAGTATAGAATCATATTTTTAGTATGCATGGACATGTCAATGCAATATTTTTAGTGAAGTTCCTACCCAACTCCTCTACACACCAATATAAGAATTCCCCAGAAGTCATCCAGCCAATAACACATCAGTTTGTGGACGAGCCACCAATATTGCAGATAAAATGCCAATATTGCAATCAAGTTGCCAGTATTATGGGCAAGCTACCAATAATGCAAATAAACTGCCAGTATTGTGGACAAGCCACCAGTAATGCAAATAAATTGTTAGTATTGCAGACAAGCTGCCAGTATAATGGACAAGCCATCACTGCCAATATTGCAGACAAGCTGCCAATATCATAACAATACAGTAGGCATGATTAAATTATGCAATCAGTAGTAGAAACAGTAGGCATGATTTAAACATGCGATCAGTAACAAAAATAGTAGGTGCATTTAATGACCTTTTCAATATTAGCAGTATCAAAAACCATATTTTAACACGTGACTAAAGTTTCAATAACAGTGTACATGATTTATCATGTAATCAGTATCGATAGCAAAACATTAGCATGCTTTCGTATCACATAACTTGCAAAACATTTCCGAGTCATATAATAACATACATACGTATTTGGTAACACAATTTTTTTAAATCAGAAGTACTTACTTGAAATCAATCCTCATAAAGAATTTATCAATCACCAAGAATACTTAATGTATTCATTTAGCCAATATTTTGGAGTAGAATTAAACGATAATTATTAATCATAATTAGGTAATATTTATGGACAAATCATACACAACTTTAGTAGGTTAAAACCCACACCTATAATAAAGGTCTCGTGATACTAGATCTAGTCTTCCGCCCTTTAATGTTACAGATCTAATTAGATCTTACTTGATCTGATTAAAGAATGAAGGTACCAACACCAACAGACCCAAGTTAGTTTTGGTTTTATAGTCCAAAGTAATCCTCTTATAAAATTGAATGAATAATAACTTACTCCAACACTCTTTCAACGGAAATCCAATACTCCTCTTGTTCTAATGCAAAAATCAAGTGATTTGGACTTAGACCTTCAACGAAAACACAATTTTAGTGAGATGAACATGCAAGATTCGGCTATAACAATTAAATAGAAAAGTTACGATTCAATTGGGCAATCATTACTTACACTTTATCGTTGAGATCAAAAACTATAGTTCAGTGGTGTGACGGTGATGGTCTGACGGTTGTGCAATGGCGGCAATAAGAGGGAGAGAGGGGAAGAACGATGGTGAAAGAGTGGTTGAGATGGTGCAATAGGTGGCACAAAGGAGGAGATGTGGTAGCAAAGTGCAAAAGAAGAAGAGAGGATGAGCTAGAGAAAAAGGGGCGGCACAAGTAGTGGTTTAGGAGAGAAAATATGAAAAAAGAAAAAAATGAAAGTTGATGGCTTTCTTTTGGTAAAAAGGGTGTCATAACTAGTTAAAAAGGAAGAAAAGGAAAGCCAGAGAACACATGGAGTGAAAAGGGGAGAAAACAGGGAAAGGATGAAGAAAAGGAAGGAAAGAATCTTGCACAAAAGGCAAGTGTTTTGGGCGGCAAAGATGTTGACCAAAGGGGTGCCAAAATTAAAAACAAATTACAAGGATGAGAACTCAAACATAGGTCACAAAGAAAGCTATGCTTGTTCTTAACCACTATGTTAACACGTGGTCTTGTTTAAATGTTTACAATATTTATTTTTAAAACTGGGAGTGACACGTACTAGAGTTTCAAGGAAAAATAAAAATGAAGCGAGAGAAAGGATTCGAGCTTAGGTCTCAAGGACAATTTTACTAACACTTAACCATCAAACCAATAACTCCTTTATTTTACAAACACACAAAGATAATCTTAAAATCGGGGCGTGACCACTCTCGATTCACAAACCCGATTCTACTAACCCAATTTTTGGGTTGTGACATGGGTTTTTCGCCCCTCTCATGTAATCGAGCCTATTGGGCTTCTCATGTATTGGATAAAATTATGTGTTATTCGGACTTTTATCAACACTTATAATTTATCCAACCCAATTGCTATTTTTTATTTCCAAAAATATTATTTATTTTAATTAATTAAATTATTTTTTAAATTCCAATTCTAATTCTATTAAAATCATGACAACTTTATCGTATTAGAATCTATGAGGAAATTAATTTAATTGTCTCATTCAACAAATCTATGATGACTAATTAATTTAATTCTCACTTCGAACTTCAATTATTTAATTACAATAAATTAAATAATAATTCAAGGAAATTGATTTAATTTCTAATTCATCTTTTTTAACTTAGCAAGAAAACACATTCACTACGGATAGTGATACATGCAATCTATTTCTCTTAGTTGTTGTTTTCATCTATTTCATATTATTAGTTTTACATTCAATTCATTTCGAGTTATCTTGAGCTAGCGAAGAGACCGGTTGAACATATATAATTAAGGCTTAAATGGTTTGTAATTAAGTTATGGTTTTTTCGCTTATTAAGTACAACATTATTTAATCATAGAGTTATTCTAGTATAGTACCATTACTTAACTCTCCCTTATAATATATCATTATAAAAGCTACTTGATACGTGTTTGTCCAGTGAGCTTATCATAAGTGTGTTACCCTCAAAATATCTTTAATCTCTTTGAGATAAAATTCATTCTCCCAACATGACTCTATTTGATCTCATGGTATCTATTATATCTTCAAATATAAAAAGTCAATTACTAACACAGAGTAATTAAATCGTTTGTCTTATGACAAATGACTCGTGACTACATTCCTTTTTCAAAAATTATGTAATGTCAATGAGAGGATATCATTTACTCATATAAGATTATGATTCCACTGTTGTGGAATGATGCAACATCATGCAGAAATTGTATACCCAACGTACTAGCTTCAATTCCTTATCTATTTGAACTGAGGGTTTTAATACATAAATATATGAGTTACGTATAAATAGTACATCATTCACTCAATATTTAGGTATGTCACACTATGGACATCACAAGTGAATAAATCCATAAACATATCTAGGATAAATTCAACTTGAGTCCTGTCTTATGTATTCTCAGTTTATACAACGGCATTTGTCTCTATCTTTTGGGAGTCATCCACTCCAATACCCATGTCATCTCCCTAATTAGACTTGATAGATGTCATAATAGTCTTTCAATCGATTTACTCAATTTTGATTAGACTACAAACTATTTAGATTATCTACTAAGGCTTAGTTTAGCAATGCTTCTCAAAAATACTTTTGGGGAAACACTTTTGAGGAGAAGCTAAAATTTTCAGTTTCCCAAAAAAGTGTTTTTGGGCTAATTTTTGACTTGAGAGAAGCACTTTTTCTCTCAAAAAGTAGCTTGTTTAGGAATACTTTTATCTCAAAAGTGCTTCTTAGAAGCAATACTAAATACACCCTAATATTAGATGTCTTATTGCATTATGATCTGACCACATAATGCAACTTAATATTAGTTAAACATTAGATAATCAATAAGTCAATATTTGTTTATATTTGTTATACGTGAAAAAATTGTTGAGGACGAATAATGCATTAAAACATATCATTTCAAATTAGAATGATAAAAGAAAAATATGTTAATTCTAGATTATAATTTTTTCAAAAGGTTCATTTTCTTTTGTCTCATTTTTCAATTCTACCAAGAACTGAATGGAAAAAAATGTAATTTTATTCTTTAATTTTTTCTATCTTTCCTACCAAGCCCACTTGTATAAAGAAAAATTATATTTTCAATTCTTTTGTTTTTCTACTCTTTTTAATTTCTATCTTTTCAGTTTTTGTTCTACTTTACCAAGCAAAGTCTAAGGGTGTACTTAGTTTAGTGAAAAAGTTAGAAGGAAATAATTTTGAGTGTGCTTTGTGGGGAAAAAAAGTGAGAGGAAAGAAAATAGTAGGGATAATCATTTTCCATTCTAATGCATAAAAATCAATTATTCTAAATTGATATGATGAAATGAGAGAAAATAAGAGATAGATCTACATTAGTTCAAAATTATGTGTTTTTCAAATATTTTATTTTCTTTCCTCTTCAAAGCAAATAGAAGAATGTTAGCGATGTACACTTCGATATATCTATCACATTTGGACGGAACAATGTTGACAATTGGTGTTATCTAATACCTACATTGGAACCAAACCAGATTGCTCTCAGTGGAGGAACAAATCATCCTCCACCCACATAACAATGGTTGGCCTGCAAAATGACAATAGTTGTGCATTACCTCTTTACTGGGTGGTCATTTTTGCTTCCTCCTAGGCTTTTAAAACTGCCATTCATATTAACAGAAATCGAAATAAGGGACCGCCTTGTCTTAACAATCTCTTTGATGTACTAAACTTTGTCTAGTCCCATTAGCAAGGATCTGATAGCTAACTGTGCTAATACAAGCCATCACAAAATTAATCCATTTATTCTTTTTTATAAGGCATTCGGAATTCCTTTTGCCTTTTTTTTTCCCTCTTAAGAATCATATGGAGTCTTCACTCCTACAATCATGTCCTCATTTTTGTCTATTGTGCATAAATGCATTCTAGAATGCGGTAATAACATGGCCTAAATAGACCTTTACTCTATTTACCAATGTTTTAGAGATGGAAAAAGGGTAAAATATTTTCCTATAAATACATTTTACTATATCAAATTATCATAGTCTAAAAAATGAAAAGCGATGTCAAATAGTGAAAAACAGATATATGATGATTGATGTCTAAAGAAATGAATGTTCTCAACATCCTTGACAAAAACGGATAGATTTAACTTTTTTGAGTTAAATTTTTTTTTAATTATGTTTATTAAAAAATTAAAAATAACATTCAGGTTCAGTTAGTTTAAAACGAAATTAATCCAATTTAGTTCAATCTTAATTAGTTAAAGTAAAAGATCTTATATTATTTACATGGTTTGCAAGACCAAAAATCATGGTAAAAACAAGAAGTTAAAATAAAAACAGCAATTAAAAAATATCAATATATAATTTAACTGAACAGAAAAGTCATTTTAATGCTACCTAAAGAGTGACCAAATTTTAATCCGATTGTTTAAAGAAAAAACAAAGAGTACAAAAATAAAAAAAGAAAAAGAAAACTCCAGAATTAAATAATCTAATCAACCAAATTAAAACCCCCAATGCCAAAGATATTGGCACCCTTCACACAAGTTGCAGCAAGGCTTGGCCCCAAAAAACTGTACATTGACTGACCTAATTTAATTTGGTATAAACCCTAATTCTGATGTGGTTCAAATTTGGAAGCATAATTATACAAGGCAAATTCTAATGAATTGGTATAAACCCTAGATTTTACAGCCAACAAACCTCACTAAATTCTATCAAAAACGTAAAAGACATCTATTTTTACCCAACTACTCAATAACCAGGTTTCACTCTATATATTTATATATATTTCAACGATGTATGAAAAGCTAACCAGGAACTATACACGGTTCTGTTGCTCTTTGCTCTCAATTTCACGCACACGGTCGACTATGTGCTGGATCTTCTTTGATAGACTCTCATTGTGCTCCTCAATTTGCTCAAAAATCAATTCTAGATGTCTTTTATAAGTTGCAGCTCTCTTTTTCTCAATGGCCAGCTGCTGCGTTAATTCTCGGATTTTATTATGTTCATTCTGCAACAAAAACAAGATAGATACTAGTTTCAGTACAGGTAATGAATGACATTATTGAAACACATGACTTCAACTTAAGAGCATTTAATATTAACTTGTCTAGTACAAACAGCGGCAGACATACATGAGTGGTACTAGACAAAATTGCAGAGGCTAAAATGAAATTTTCAGTATTTAACACAGGTTGGATGTGAACCTGGCCATTTGACCGGTTAAAACATGAAACAAAGCATTTGTGTCCACCAAAGCAATAGCAAAAACTTGAGGATAAAGGCTCTAATTGACACACCAAAATGAGGCCTCAACCATAGATTTAAAGAAATTCAGATCTCCATCATTAAGGGCTCAAAGACATTAGTTCATAACTATTAAAATGGTCAAGTAAACATTAGAAGCAATAACAAAAGACATTTATTAATTTTGTACAAAAGATGAAAATGAGTTTTTAGAGGCTAAAATACTGAAGTTATAAGAGCGTAGTAAGTTTCTTGACAAGATCAACGACATGACAAAAGAAACAACATTTTTGGTTATGTCAAATAGTGTCCATAGAACAGCATTTTCCAAAACGCTCTACTTCAAAAACAATTGTTACTACAGCTCCAGTAAGTACTACAGCACACAAGAATGAAACATCTGTTGTTTTTTTAAAGGCAAAAGGACAAGGCAGGCAGGCATATACGTTAATAAATTACTAAATGATTCAGAAATTTATAATTTTAATTCTTATATAACATGCTAGTATTTTGAATGCCTTGTACTCCCTTCATAACATAATACCCATCCCCTTACCATTTTAAGATGCCCCAAAACAAGTCAACTAGCAAAAAGAATCAAAGCCTACGCCATCAAAGAAACCTACACTATCACTTACCATGGAAAAGGGACAAAATTATCATCAAAGGGACCTTTTTGAACTCGGGTGGAAATGCAGACTTATCTGGCAGGACTAGTGCATTTTAAGAACTTGAGCAAAAAGACTCCATGTGTTGCAGAATGGAGATAAATAACTAGAAAGAACTTTGAGTTTCATTTCATTAAGCTCTTGTAGTGGCATTTGGGACTCTACCTCAATAGTTAAAAACACATGGATGAAGCCACATACATCATCATCCATTGATTATCACAACAATATATTCTAGGCATGGTAAAAGATCTAGGCACCTATAAGCAAATTGGTCTCATTTAATAGAAATTAATTAACAGTCATTCTGAACTTTATATTATTAACTATTAAAAGGCCAAATTAGAAACAACTTTCATTTGCCATGTTTGTTTCTTGAATAATATATCAATGCATCCATCTTTTCTTACACTTAATGCTGCTCAATACCACTCAGCATCTGACCATAATTCATATTAGGAGCACCATTAATCCTCTTGCGCTAAGAAGAAAAGATAGCCAGCTATTTAAGATGCTTCCATCATGGTTAACATATACCTTTGGCAAAAGCATTATTTAGTGGGAATATATATATATTTTATAATTTCTAATTTCGAAGAAAGATAACCATGCAAAAAAAAAAAGTACAAATGGTTATGAGAATAACTTACAACACACAAACATGCATAGTGTATTAACTTAAATAGAAAGTGTAGTTACATTTTAATATACTAGCCAAATGAATGTATAACAGGAGGATAAAAACTCACCGGATATTGATCATAAATGCAATCCCTACGACCTTTTCCGGGTGCCAGAGGGTGAGTGTGCTCCTTAACAAATTTCGTGACAACCCATTTGCCGGAACTTACTTTCCTCACCAAAATCATTGCCCTGCATCCAACCCTCGTCTCTGCCCTTTGCCTCACAATTTTTTCTCGCTTGTCAGGCATTCTAAAACCCTCTTTGTTGCAAACAAGTGCCCTACCAATAGCAGATCCATCACGTCTTGAACGGGAAAGTTTGCTTACCCGAATGATGAATCCCACCCTTGTGGCATACGCATTATAAAAAGCATGTGCAGCTGCCTCAGATTCAAATTCCTGACCCACGTAAGGCTCATCAGCCGGAATACCCTCTGGGATGTCATCCCTTCCTGGAGAAATTTGCTCCACTTTTTCATTCAATTCCTTTTGAAACGTTTCTTCAACAGGATTTTCTCCTGTTTCATTTTCATTTTCCATGCTACTAGCCTCTGCTTGGACCGAATTCAGTACCATGCCACCATTAACATCACCATGAACCCCAAACTCCACTGCAAGAACAAGCCTTTTTCTAATTATTGCTAGCAGATGAAAAGATAAGCATGCAAATATACAAAGTTAAACTTTATATTTCCTATTGAGGTCCAAAAGTTCTTGGCACATTGAAATTAACAGTTACCAATAGACCATCTAGTTACCGATCAAACTTTATATTACAATGCAATATAACATTATAACTAGTGGTTGTTTCAAACTTTTTTCTTCTCTTGCTTCCAGATTCCAACCAATCATCAAGAACATAGATTGGATCCACGATGAAAATAAAGGAAAAGAAAACACAAACAAAATTTACTTTACACAATGCTCCAGAATAGAACCTACAATGAGTCTTACAACCAAGAACTAAGTTGCTACAACTCTTAATTTTTCTTGGAAGTAACCGTGTCCGATGTATATACAGACGTTGACAAAGACCCTACAAATATATGAAATTATTATTATTATTATTATTATTTTTGGTGGTGGTTGTGGGTGGGGGGGGGGGGCTACCAAGTAATATAGGCCAAAATAGATAAGGCATAAAGGAAGCATATTTCTTGTTTCTAAAACTTAAGTGTAAATTACAAACTTCTTAAGAATGAAATAATAAAAAGAAAAAGGAACAAAAAG
Organism: Gossypium hirsutum; assembly: GCF_007990345.1. Classification (NCBI taxonomy): domain Eukaryota; kingdom Viridiplantae; phylum Streptophyta; class Magnoliopsida; order Malvales; family Malvaceae; genus Gossypium; species Gossypium hirsutum. Next base: position 31,328,363 of record NC_053438.1, on the reverse strand, counting down.
AAAATACAACGTTTATTTCTCGAGTCCTGATTGGAGTTAACTCTTGAATAAGTCAGCTCTTTTTTCCTCTTTAATATAAAAAAAATTTCCTTTATTTTCCTACCCCCAAACAGATTTTGATCACAAATTTGCTTGATAACATCAATTAATTCTACAACCTGAGGCCCTAATGCTATACTTGCAAATATTGCATTCTTAAAAGGGGGAAATTTTTTAAAAAATAAAAATTACCAGAACGAACAAAACAAAATAAAACCTAATAAAAATTGAAACTCTAAAGTTTCTCGCTTCCACTTGCATTTTCCCGGCATCCAAACAGAGTAAATTAATAATTCAAACGAAAAAAAAGGGCATGTTCAACAATTGGGACTCCGAATCAAACATTAATAAAAACCTAATCAAATTACTGAAATATATAACTTAAATTGACTAAGAATTAAAACTAAACAAAAAAAAACTTACTAGAAATTTCAGCCTTAATGAGATGAAATTGTGATAATCGATTAGGATTTAGGTAAAGGAAAAGAAGGGCGAGACTTTTGGGGTGCGAGATCAGGGTCGAGAATTATAGGGACTCAAAAGAATGTGACGTGGCAAGCGTAGATTGGTTTCAGTAAATACAAAGTCAAATATTTTTATACTCCAGTTGAATGTTGGCACGTGTCTGTAAGTAGACTATGCCTCAGGCCTATACCTCCAAAGTCCATTCCGTTTTCTTTTTTCGCGGTTTACAGAAAGTTTGATAAAAAGTTTATGAATATTTTAAGTTAAATAAATTATTATAAATAATTTTTTAAATATTTATTTTATTATTTAAATATGTTTGAGTTGATATCACGATTCCATCAATACCAACTCCATTAAAATAATTATGAAAAATTATTCTGTAATTAAAAATTCTGAGGTTGAATTTGAATCAATACTATTTAGGTTAATAAAACATTAAATTTTACTACTAAACTAAAATTTTATTCTATTATTATATTTATATTTTAATATTATACATATTTTATTATCTCGATCAATTGTATTTATATTTACTATTTATAAAGCCCTTTTATTAATTTGGTGTCGCCCATCGGATCCCAATTCAATTAGGAAAATATCAAAAAAAATTTATTTGCAAAGTTATATAATTATGTAGGTGTTTTAAACATTTTATATTTTTTTTAAAGCGCAAACTACACAAACGGTCATCCAATTGTAAAAAATTTTCATTTTAGGCACTCAAAATAAAAATTTTACAATTTAAGCACACACATTACATAGTTTGGTCATTTTGATCACTCCCGTTAAAATCACAAACAATAAGTTGACGTGGTAGTTAAAAAAATCAGTATAATAACAAATTTAGCTCTCAACTTTTACATGATATATCGATTTAGTTGTAGCCTCCCCAACCCGACCAAGACGTTATGGCCAAATCATGAAAGATTACATTAGCCACATCATGAAAGATTACATTAGCCACCAAAATGACCCAGTAAAACGTTTAATTTCAGTATTCATCAAAAATTATTTTTGTTTAACCAACTTGTCTGTCGATCAAAAAATCATAGTTTGCTTTTAAGTTCGGAATTGATTTAGAAATCAAATTGCTAGGTTTGAAGTCGTTTGAAAACCGAATTATCTTCGGATAAAAATTAGCATTTTATTCTATAATATATATAATATGGTTGATAACTTAATTCCAAAGTTTTATTCATTATTTTAAAATTTAAAACACTACTTAATCATGATTAAACACATTATCTATCATTACTCGGTTTAAATGATATAATGAAATAAGAAAGTCTAAACTAATAAAATAATCAAGTTCATGGCACAGCCCGTTTACACCAAAACAAGACCATACAAATAATGTGAAATAAGTTGGAAATAAAAATAATATGTTTTGTGTTATTTTTGGTAAAATTCAACGCCGGTCCTCTGAATGCCAAGTCTGAGCGCTAACCTCACGAGTTATTTGAAATGATGGAAAACTAAAGAATGAGCTATGAAGCTCAATGTGGTCTTAACACAAAAACAGATAGGTACTTAAGCAGTAATATAACATTCAATTATAGAAAACAGAGGATAACAATTTATTAGCCTAAATCTACAGTGTGGCTTGGCCGTGTGACCCAAGTCAGAGAGTTACACGAACACAAAAACAGGCATACAGGCGTATGGCTTGGCCGTGTGACCCAAGTCAGAGGGTTACACAGGCACGGACACAGGTTGAGACACAGTCGTGTGTCCTTATTTCGATTGTTACACGGCCTAAGACACAGGCGCGTGTCTTAGCCGTGTGAGTCACACGGCCTAGCCACATGCTCGTGTGACCCATGCAGTGTGAATTTTTATAAATTTTTCCTCAATATTTCAAATGTTTTCGATTTGGTCCCGAATCGTTTCTAAAGTGTTTCTTAGGCCTTGAAGCCTCGAATAAGAGACGATATGCATGTGTATGAATGAATTATACTATGGTTAATGAAATGTTTGGAGATGAATATTTTAAGTTACTTTTTTATGGTAATGCTCTGTAACCTTGCTCTAGCGACGGATACGGGTTAGGGGTGTTACAATTAGTGGAGCTACGATTTAGTTGGTTCTCGGGCTGAACGTAGGATGTATAAAGTCTAGAAATACATGTTATTGTATAACCTGTGATAGTGTGATGTCTCTTGACTCTGATGGGGTTTGCTTCATTTATAGATAGGGATGTTTTCTAACCGAGCTAGTCCCGATAATATTGAAAGCGATACCCAAGTGTATGATTAAAAAGTTGTTAAGGATGAGTAGAAACTCATAAAGGTAAGAGTAGAAGTTCATAATGTTATGTTGATAATAAATGTTATGTTTTGTGTATTCTTGAGAGTTAATTTAGTGGTTTTATGACCTTCACCCCCTCACCAAAAAAGTCTTATACAACGGGTTTACAAGATTTATGTTGTTTAAGTTAGCAAAAACAGAAAACAAAGAGCTCAGTGTTTAATTGAGAAATAATATGGTCAAAATCGAGAGTTGGTTAGCAAGTAAAGAAGAAGTTATTCACCGGTAATTGACTGTATCAGGGATGGTATCTAATGAATGGGTTAATCGGGCTTTCTTCTGAATTGGTTTCTTTAGTGGAACTGGATAATGTGGAGTTATCGATGACTTTAGCAGTCAGTGGGATAGTGTTTGAACTGCAAATATATCTGAATGCAGCTGTTATAGTCGAGTATCTTACAGCGATCTCCTTTAGATATTCTATATGTTCTTTTTATCCTCACAGACATATGCAACTGTTCATCTTCACAGATGAATGCGGAGTGTACTATTAATGGTTGAGGTATTGTTCTATCTATACGGTTGTAGCGCCGGTTTTATTATAGTACTATGCTTTTAATTTATCTGATGGTTATGGATTCAGTATGGTTCAAAGCTCCGATCTTAAAAATTGAAATAGTTTCATTATATATCCCATTTCTTGCTTTTATGAAATGGAGAAGTAACGACAAAAGTATAGACGGTGTAAGATCTAGCTTAACCTTGCATATTGGCTCTCATTACTCAGGTAATCTCAAATTATGTCAACGAGTCAAAACGGGATGTCATATTTTGAGTGAGTTAATACAGTTTGTGGTATTCTAAGGAAAGTACGATGGATTGTATGCTTGGGTTGTCTTGAAACAAGAAGAAATAATTATTCTGGAATGTTATTATTTGATTGATAAGATCGACTCATTTGTTTTAATCAAAATGGATTATTCATTTGAAAAGTTAATTGAGCTGTATGCATTTGAGTTTATCCCAGGTTCAGGAATAAATTTTGCGCATTTATGGGTAAACAAATGGACAATCAGAATGGGAAATTCATATCTTAGAAGAGTTAATACAGAGATAAATCAACCAGGTCAGTAAAATCGTCTTGATAGTAATAGTTATCACACTTGTATTCAGATGATACAGTTTGAAGCTTTTCATGAAATGAAATGTTTATTAGTTAAAGGTTATAGATGCAAATGTGTCAGAAACATTGGTTAGAATCTGTTGTGAAAAATATAAATTTTAGCTAAATGCTATGAATTGTCTAATGTGCCTGGAATCTGATAATTTGGGTTGCCTTTCATTTATGTTTCAACAGATGATTGTTGACAATTTCTCGGTAGTTGTGCTGCTAATGATAAAGTTATGACAGGAGAACATCATTATAGTATCAAATTGTAATATGAGTTACGAATCAAAACGAGTTATGATTGATTTATTTATGGACTACCATTAAAAAGGGCGAAAGAAAGACTCAACTTGATGGCTATTATCAAGTGAGAAATTTTGAGGATGAAATTTTCGTAAGGGGGGAAAGTTGTAACAGCCCATTTTTTTGTGGTGTCGAAAATAATAGTTTCGGAGCCACAAATCGAACAAGTAAGTTTGTAAATATTATTGTTTAATATTTATGAGTCAAATATGTTTTTTTACAGGTTTTTGATATGATAATTTATGTTATATAAACGATTAATCAAGTTCAAGTGGTAAGACCCTAAAGTCAAGTGGTTTTAAAAAATGAAGTATCGGGACCTCGTTTTTATAAACTATCCATAAATATTTTTTATAAATATTTACGAATTTTTATTAAGGTTTTATTAAAGTTTCATTAAGCAATTTTAATGCTTCGATAGTTAATTAAGCAAAAAGGACTAAATCATAAAAAGTGTAAAAGTTGAATTCTAATAATTAAAATGGTTAAATGACTATAGAATTATAATTGGATGGCCTTATTGGATAAATAAACCATCCTTAAAATAGTGGGACAGTTTGATACTTTAATTTCTTTTAATTTTATATGTTTATATATTATTTATTTTATTATTAAAAGAAAGTAATAAGGTTAATAAAAATAAGAAAACATAATGTTTTCTAATTCAATTTCTTTTCTCATCACCGAAACACCATGACAAGAAGAATAAGCTTCGGCCAAGCTTCAATGGATGCATGTCAGTTCGTTTTTCACCCGTTTCTTTTAATTTTTATGTTTTTGAGATCGTTACAACTAGGTTCAGCTAGCCCGTACCTTTGATTTTGAAACTGTTAAAGATTTTGAATGTTTCCATTGATGAAACTTTGTGATTTTAGATGTTAAATGATGAATTTGAGGTATTAGTTGTTATTTATAATATTTTGTTAAGTGATTTTGATGAATTTAACTATCAGGGATTAAATTATTGAAATAGTAAAAAATACAAGGACTAGATGTGAAATTGTTACAAATGTGGGTTGTATTGGAGGCTAGTAACATACGACTGGTATGAATTTTCAATGAAAATGGTTAATTTGCATGTTTTAGGCCCAAGGATTAAATTGAATAAAAATGAAAAGTTGAGGGCAATTTTGTAAAAATTTCAAAATGACTAAATTGCATAAGATGGAGTGATTTTTCTGTCTAAAATAATGAATTTAATGAAATTATTAATTTAGATCAAGAACGAGTGGAAAATCGAGGAGAAGGGAAAATTACCAAATAGCCCTTGTACTTTGACATTTTTGCAATTTAGCCAGGTAAGTTCGTATGAACTACAATCATTTAAATGTTGATTAAATTGAATGCTTAATGTGTTGTTCTAATGTCAATGAATCAATTTATATATGTTATGTATTATTATGTTGTAACACCTCTTACCCGTATTCATCATTGAAACAAAGTAAGAAGTGTTATCAAACGATCTAATTTTTTTTTACCAAAATTTTGACATAATTTCTTTTCATAAACATTCAATTTCTCCTGCAAATTCTCGAAACACAATTTCAAACAACTTCAATATTTCAACCGAATACAATTATATGTTCAGACACAATTTATCCATCCACAACATTCTAATTACTTTGTTAATAGTTTAAGGAAACAATTTATCAATTAATATACACCAACATTTTAAACCAAACAATATTTTATACATATATATATAAATTTATACCACATTACATTAAACAATTAATATACAACATTTCAAAGTATTGGTTGCAAAATACCCAAAAGATGATGATGATAGTGTGGATGATGTTCTGACCCCGTCCAATTCCCGAGCTGATTAATATCACTATAAAACAAGGGAAAAATAAAGAAGAGTAAGCTTATAAGTATGTATGTAATTGATAAATAAATTTCTAGCATGATACCATATATAATATAATTTTTATCACACATAAATCTTTGTCTATTCAATTTCCAGCAAAACTGTATCTCTGCATCACAGTCACTAAATTATTTTTATCTAGAGTTAAGGAACTCAAAATTAAGATCTGTAAATTTTTCCTAAAACTAGACTCATATATCTTCTTACCATAAAATTTTCAGAATTTTTGGTTAAGCCAATTAGTACAGTTTATTCTCTAAAGATTCCCTTGTTTCACTGCTTGACACTTCTGACCTCTCTTCAATAAAAGTTAGTTGTCTCTTAGTATAGAGTTCAAATGATGTTCCAAATTATTTATTTTGAAAATAGATTCAATAAGAAATTTAAGAATGTAAATTTCAGAACATAATTATTTTTGTACAATTTTTAGTGATTTTCCAAAGTCAAAATAGAGGATTTCGAAATCATTCAGACCTTGTCTCACTAAAATTCCAATATCTCAAAATATATAACTTCTTTTACCATTATTTATATTTTATGTGAAAGTAGACTCATTAAACTTTAATTTCATGTCTTATTCAACCACTAAGTCAATTTATATAATTTTTGGTGATTTTTCAAACTAACATCACTGTCACTGTCCAAATCTATTCTATTCCAACATCCCTCATTCACATAGCACTATAACCATTTATTTTATAACACAATACAAGACTTCATCACTTTAGTCACTCTTTCGCAACTTATCACGTTCCAATCACATGCTCATATCTCATTGAACATGTCAGTATAACAACAAATATTTGGGGTTTTTCACACAGTACTACCTATGTTACTTTTATCATTCGATACACGTAATGGCCTTCACATAGTACTACACACGTGATCAAGTTTTACGGTTCACGTAGTAGCTTTCACATAGTACTACACACGTGACCAAAGTTTTTCGGTACACATAGTAGCCTTCACTTAGTACTACACATGTGACCATCATTTATCGATTCACGTAGTAGCCTTCACACAGTACTACAGACGTGACCAAAGCTTCTCGGTACACATTGTAGCCTTCACTTAGTACTACACATGTGACCATCATTTATCAATTCACGTAGTAGCCTTCACATAGTACTACACACGTGTTCATCGATACCTTATTCAAATCTTTACCATTCTGACAGTTCCACAAAGATTTTTACTTTCTAATAATTTACAATTTCTCCATAGCACATTATAATATCAATCTTTCCACTCAAATCCATAACCAATTTAATAATTCGATTTAAATCACTTCAACCATTACTTGCAGTTGGTGTATCCATAAACCAAGCCGATTTTAAACAAATCAACTATCAATTTCAAATTTCCAATTTTAATATAACTATTTCATATCCAACCCTTTCGCATATATTGTCACGAAATATAACAAAAATAATTATAACAATGTATTAATTACATACAACTTACCTCGATACAAAATGTAAAGATTTTGGAATTTAATCCCCAATCTTCTCTTTTCCCCGATTAAGGTTGACTTCTTGTCTTTCTTGATCTATAACAACAAATTGAGCTTGTTTAACATTCACATTTATTAAAACAAGCTTCGACTCAACTTTTGTCAAAATTACGATTTTGTCCCTAAACTTTTGCATAATTACATTTTTGTCCCCAAGCTCGAAAATTAAATTTCACTCCTTATTCTTATGTTTTAAAACATGCTGACAACTTTTTCCTTCTATGGAAATATCAAATTCTCATTCTAACATGTACTTATGAACATTAAATATTTTTACCGATTATGTCGATTTACCCGTTTTCACTTAAAATCGCTTAGCAAAAGTTGTTTAACATAATTCCTAGCTTCATATTCTACCATAAAACAGCAAAATAAACACATTTCACCTATGGTTATTTTTCCAAATATGAACCCTAACATGAATTAATGGTAGAAATAGCTAAACCGAGCTACGAAGATCTCAAAAATGCGAAGAACATTAAAAACGGGGCTAGGATGCACTTACTATGAGCTTGAAAAAGAAAATAAACCCTAGCTATGTTGTCCCTTAAATTTTGGTAGCAACTATGGAGAAGATGACACCATTTTTCCATCTTTTTCCCATTTTATTTCTTTTTATTACCAAATGACTAAAATGCCCTTACTTAAAAAAAATCTATTTCACTAATTCTATGCCCATTTTTGTCCATCAATTAACTAATGGTCTAATTGCCACATAAGGACCTCCAATTTAAAGTTTCATAGGAATTGGACACCTCTAACATATAGAACCCAACTTTTGCACTTTTTACAATTTAGTCCTTTTGACTAAATTGAGTGCCCAAACGTCGAAAATTTCGAACGAAATTTTCATGAAATTGTTTCGTGAAATTGTAGACCATAAAAATATAATAATTATATTTTCCCTCGTCGAATTTGTGGTCTCGAAACCATTGTTCCAATAGGCCCAGAATCGGGCTGTTACATATGTAATTTATCATATCATGAAACGATGTAAATCCAAAAATGTCATGACGATTACCGAGCCTCGTTTAAACCTTAGAAATTCATAGGTTACAATTGACATATCATTAGGGTTTTCATGTTTCGGGTGCTGGTCTTGAATGTCCTACAGATGGCTAAGGTCCTGCAGTTGTTGTGGATACCCCACAGCTCGTGTTAGCAGCATCGTGTAGCTTACATTCTGACCTACAGCTCGGTGAGCAGGCCCATTTCACAGCTCGTGTGAGTAATGATGTAAAGGAAAGGAAACGTTATGATTATATGTTTAGCACACTTCGTGTGAGCTATCCTGCATATCCGATGGTATTCTAAATGGTTCAACGGGTATAAAAAGGGAAAGGAACTAATAATTGTTCAAAAGAAACTATGTCATGTATCTATGAAAAGGTTGAAATGGTAAGATTCATTGAAAGTATGATATGTTAAGGAAAATGAAGAGTTCAAATGAATTATATTCATGTGAAATAACTTATCTATGTTAAATTCATGTGGATTATGTTTGAATATGTGTTGTTGATGATGCTTAGGCTTGTGCCAAGCTATTGGTTGGATTGTATTATGTTTAATTTTAAAAGTTATGCATTGAAATGGTAAGTGTCCAAATGGAAATATGCTTATGTTCATGAAAGGGTGGTAAGAATAAATGTATGTATTTTCTAATGAAATGATTTATCATGTGGTTGATGTTTTATGTCTTGTATTATGCAACAGAAATGAGTAAGAAAATGTAATGAAATGGTAAGTTCATAATTGAAATGTAATATGATGAAAAAGGGATTGATGAGTTGAATGATGTACTATATGTGAGAAATTTACATATGCTTTGGATGAATTTACTTGTGTCATGAAGAAATATACTAGTTCATGAATTAATAATGTTATTTAAGTTTATGCTAAGTAAATGGAATGGAAAGTAAGTAAAGGAAGTATTTTCGTAATTTTATGAAAAGGTTAATGATGGTGTAATATGTTTTATAAATCATATTATGTTAGGAATGAAAAATATATGTGATATTAATGAACTTACTCATTTATGAGTTGATGGTTATAAAGTTTGATAAACTTTGTGGAATTGGTATAAGTTTTTAATTACCCCATAAAGTTCATTATTGAAATAAAATGTTGTGTTTAAAGTTTATACGAGCTTACTAAGCATTCATTGGTTACATAATTATTTTCCTTTACTTTTCAGATTATCGGAAGCTCGATTGATTTGAAAGGTAGTTGGGGATCTATCACACTATCCAGAGATTATATCGGTAGATTTTAATGTTTTAGTCAAGGTAATAATGACATGTATAGGTGGACTTATGTTTAATAATCTAATTGTTTTGGCATGTATAAGTGTTATTATGGTTGATGTACTTATGGTATTTTGATACCTTGATGGTTGGTGTTATTATGGCCAAGATGATGCACGTTTTGAATGACCAATTTGGTATGTGATAGTGTAGTTTCAACATGGTCAAGTTATGGTATGCTTATATAGGTTTTGAATTAGATGTGCAAGATTGAGATATGGTATGTATATATGTTGGATGTTTGGTACCATTTGGAAATGGTTGGTTTGTGTCACTTCTGTGAATTTGATGCATGTGAGTAATTGTCCAAATAGTAAGTAATATTGACATGGTATAGCTCAAGTAATGTATGTTTCCAAATGGTAGCAATGTAATTAAATATGCTTGTGTTTACGTATGTTAGTTTGATTGTGATTGAGGTGCCTATATGGCATATTGGTTGAATGAAATTTGGTCATTTTTATTCATGTTTTGAGTAAATTTTGATGCATTGGTCATATGTGCAAATGTGTTTAGATTCATGTTTGGGGTGGGTGAAGGAAATGGCTTGATTTTGGCCAATTTCTTGTCCACATGGCCTAAGACACGGGCGTGTCTCAGCCGTGTGTCACACACCGCCATGCGACAAGGTCGTGTCTGCCTTGTAGGTTTTAAAGGTTGCTTTTCGAAAGTTACACAGCCTTACATACAGGCGTGTGGCTTGGCCATGTGACCCAAGTCAGAGAGTTACACGGGCATGTACACGGGTTGGGACACGACCGCGTGTCCCTATTTTGATTGTTACACGGCCTGAGACACGTGCGTGTGTCTCAGCCATGTGAGTTACACGGCCTGGCCACATGCCCGTGTGACCCCTATAGTGTAAACTTTTCTAAATTTTTCCTCAATGTTTCAAATGTTTTCGATTTGGTCCTGAATCGTTTCTAAAGTGTTTTTTAGGCTTTGAGGGCTCGAATAAGAGATGATATGCATGTGTATGAATGCCTTATACTATGGTTAATGAAATGTTTGGAGATGAATATTTTAAGTTACGTTTTCACAGTAATACTCTGTAACCCTATTCTGATGCTGGATATAGGTTAAGGGTGTTATAGTTACGATTGAGTAGGATAAGTGTGCCTGATTCAAGTTTGGGTTGAGATCCGAATTGGTAATACAAGTGGCTCCACTTCAAGAAAGGGTTTCGAAGCGTTGGTGGAGAAAACCAAAATTTACGAAAAAGTCAGGTGCATAGAGCACGAAAGGATTAAGCGGGTGAAAGTCCCTATGAAGAGAGAATTAGGCCCTAATGTGCAGGCTTTGCGTCCAGTTAAACGGGGCAGAGATGATCAACCCACCAGAACTTTGTTACAGCGGGAGGTAGAATTTAGAACTGTGCCACTTATGGCAAGAGGCATTCAAGTGACTGTTGGAAGAGCATGGGTGCATGTTTGAAGTATGGGTCACTGAACCATTATATCTAAGATTGTCCACGACTTAATAAGCAGATGTAAGCACCAAGATAGAATCGAGACCCAAACTAGAAAGCTGGGTAGCAGCCCTAGAGAGATCAGGGTCAAAATTGAGGTGGAAACGCTGGATAGAGGCAGCAAACACCAGGTCACGGTGATAATTGGGCAGATGTGAGGCAGCCAGCACTTGTGTATGTGGCTAGATGCAAAGAGGATTGTGATGCAGCAGACGCGATAGCAGATACTTTTATCATTAATGTTATTTCATACTTTACATTAATTCATATTGGATCTACCCACTCGTATATGTTTTGTGAAATGGCTGTTAAACTGGGAATTCGGGTAGAAGAGACTACAAGTGATGTAATTGTCCTTAGTTCCTTCGGAAAATTTATGCATGTGAATAAGATATATAAGAGATGTCCGTTGTAAGTCCAAGCTGAGGTATTTCCTTTAGATTTAATGGAATTTCCTTTGGAGAATTTGATTTCATATTGGGCATAGATTGGTTCAGTGAGAATCGGGTTAGCCTTGATTATGATATGAAACGAGTTACCCTAAGGACTCCAGATGGGAACGAGATATTTATGATCGTGGAGTATTGAAATTATTTATCAAATATGTTCTTTGCCTTGGTAGCAGATAATCTGATTCATAAAGGATGTGAGGCCTATCTAGCATATATCTTGGATACGAAGGTGGATGGTGTAGTGTTGGAGAATATTCGTATAGTGAAAGAGTTTCCAGACGTCTTTCTGGAAGAGTTGCTCAGTTTATCTCTGGGGCGTGAGGTCGAATTTAGAATCGAGTTGCTTCCTGGGACATGTGTGAACATTGCACCTTATCGCATGACACCTAAGGAGCTTAAAGAGCTCAAAATGCAGTTGCAAGAGTTGTTTGATCATGGCTTCATAAGGCCAAGTGTATCATCGTGGGGAGCTCTAGTGTTATTTTTAAAGAAGAAGGATGGGTTGATGAGGTTTTGTATTGATTATCGTCAGTTGAACAAACTGACTGTGAAGAATAAATACCTTTTTTCCAAGGATCGATGAAATTTTTGATCAATTTAGGGGTGCCACTGTTTTCTTAAAGATTGATCTGAGGTTCAGTTACTATCAGTTACAGGTGAGAGAGGCTGACATACCTAAAACGGCCTTCAGGATTCGGTATGGGCCCTATGAATTTTTAGTGATACCCTTCAGACTTACAAATGCTCTGGCCACTTTCATAGACCTCATGAATAGAGTCTTCCAACCTTATCTCAATCAGCTCATAGTGGTATTCATCGATGACATCCTAATCTACTCCAAGTCTGAGTTAGAGCATGAGGAACACTTAATGTTAGTTCTTCAAACCTTACGTTAGAAAAAAATGTATGCAAAACTTAGTAAATGTGAGTTTTGGCTCTGAGAGTAATGTTTTTAGGACATGTGGTAACCGCTAAGGGTATCCATGTTGACCTCAAGAAGATCGAGCCTATTCTAGATTAGAATCAACCTAAGAATGTTAGTGAGATTCGGAGCTTTCTCGGACTTGCTGGGTATCATTGGAGGTTTTGTGAGGGATTTTCCTTGATTGCTGCATCGATGACAAACTATTGAGAAAGAATGCACTGTTTAATTGGACTGAAGAGCAATAGGCTAGTTTCGAGAAGCTCAAGGCAGTTGTAACACCCAAAACCCGGTCCAGTTGTTATGGTCGAATTCAGAAAGCTACATTGGCCACCAAAATGGCCCAAAAAAACTTTCTTGACTTCAAACATATTTTTTTAAAACCAGTTGCGCAGTTTAAAACTAGTAAAATCGAATGTTCAACTTTATTTTCAATCTCATTTCAAAAACCATTTGGCCACAAAAATGGTTGAAATAAAAGTTTAGAATTTTGAAATCTTTTTTAAAACTATTGGGTTATCAATTCAAAACAATGAAATAAAACGTTTATTTTAATTTCATAAAAACTGTGCAGATTTCAGGAATCAAAATAAATAATATCTCAATTGTAAACATTCAATCATTTATTCAAAACTATTTCAGATTTTCAATCATACTTCTAAATCAATTGTATTTTTATTCAAAATTGGAGAACTTGGTTATTCGTCAATATTTCGGAAATAAAAACATATTAACTTCATAAATAAAATGCCTACTCATTTGTAAACATTAATAATTTTGAAAACTAAGTCTAATTTTATTAAAAACTCATTTTTCAGAAATGCAGCGGAAAGATGAGTTATTAACAGATTCTATTTTAGAAGTCAAGTTTCAGGAGAAATCTTATCAAATACTAATTTATACAGTTTTTAAAACTTAGTGTCAAGCAAACAATTTATGCAAATCAAAATGAAAAATCCCTAAAATAAAGTCCTATAAAGTTATTAAAACAAACCCAACTCAAAGTCCATAAAAATCCATAAAATGATATAAAGTCCATAATTTATTAGAAAGTTCACTTCTGAGAGCATCACCGAAAATCCATCCGAGTCCTAGTTAAGAGGATTACCTAAAACATACACATAAGATGGGTAAGCTTAAAAGCCCAGTGTGAGATAATCACAAATATAACCGCATACATATCAAAATATCAATCCCAACATATCAATCATCATAATAATCACAAGTTATAACACTGATACTTATGCATGAACATGTCGATGCTTATTTTTAAACGATGCACATTTTTTAAAATTTCCTACCCATCTCCGCTACACACCAACGTCGAGTTTCTCAAAACTCGTCCATCCAATAACACACCATTTGTGGACAAGCCACCACATTATTGTCGATAAACGACCACATAACACATTGTGGACAAACCACCACATAATTGCCAATAACGACCATATAATCATAGATAAACTACACCATAACTTCCACCTTTCACAAAACCCACCCCATGCATGTGGAATGACCATTTTTAAATTTAACACATATAATCACTTTTCGCATTTCTCATGTAGTCATGCTCATAGTCGCATATTTCTCAATTTTACACATTTGTATGTAAACATGCTCACATTTTCATATATCACATAATATTCACTTTTTATTTACTTTAGCTTTAATATATTTTCCTATCAAATCATGGATCTCATCACACACACATATATAACACATATTTAGATCATCACATATGTATCACATAACATAAAGATGAGATTTGCACACATATCATCGTTACATACATCAACACATCACAAGTCATAGTTTTCATGAACTAATAATTTTATGAACACTTACTTGGAATTTCCCTATGATGAGTTTTTTTCAGCTCCGCTTTGAGTACTTAGTGTACTATCAGATAATTATTTAATAGCATTTTATTAATAATAAAAGTAGCACATTATACTCAAATCAAAGATTTCGATCCCACAACTTATATCAAAGATTCAATTGCCACAATCCTATTAGAAGAGGTTTCGCTTGGATCTAAACTTGGTAGATGAGTCTATCGCATCAAGCACGTATTTTAGTTATAGATCTATTGCATATGTCTTATTACTTAAATATTAATCATTGAAATAATTCTTACCAATTACTTACCCTTAAATCGAGACTTATATTTGATGCCTTCGTTATCACACTAAGGATCTCTTGGACTGACATTGTTTGGTCCTTCAAAGAATATAGGAATAAAATGTTAACACATGAAAAAACATGTGCCTTAACACCATTTGGCTATGAGGAAAATAATAGAGAGGAAAGAATGTTCCCAACACCCCTCATGCACTTACATTACTCAACAATACTATGTGATCATTGATAAGTCTTGACGAAGGAGCGAAGAGGTTTAACGATTTACAAAAATATATGATCGATGAGTATTGGTCACAAAAGAAATAAAATAGGATGATTGAATCCTTAGAAGAGATGGGAGAGATTTAAAGAGAAAGAAAAAGAGGAAATCAAAACCTGATAGAAAAAATGGCATTGATGACAACGACAACGACGATGGTCTAATGAGGTGAGAAAAAATATAAAAAAAAAGAGTGAGA
The DNA here is from genome assembly GCF_007990345.1 of Gossypium hirsutum. Classification (NCBI taxonomy): domain Eukaryota; kingdom Viridiplantae; phylum Streptophyta; class Magnoliopsida; order Malvales; family Malvaceae; genus Gossypium; species Gossypium hirsutum. The sequence goes on along the minus strand of NC_053438.1, from coordinate 31,313,007 downwards.
GGGTTCAATCACAATATTGAGAGAAAAGAGAAAAGAAAAAGAGTGGTGGAGGAAGGTTTTCCTGCGGTGGTTCGCGATGACTTACGATGGTGATGGTGGCCGTGAAGGGCGATGATCGAAAGAAAAGATGAGGAAACAAGAACCTTGGATTGTGGTGTGGAGGTGGTGAAGCTATAGCTCACGGTGGAGGAATTTTAAATCGTAATTGAAGGTGGTGGTTGTTTGTCGAAAAGGAGAGAAAATGAAGAAAAATGAGAATATGGGAGCAAATGATTGGTATGGATGGCAAGGAGGTGGGGTAAGCTTGGTCAATTATGACCAGGTTTATTGAACCACAATAAAAGGCAAGATATGAAGTTTTGGCAAGGGAAGGAGACATGGAGTGAAAAGGCGATCATGTTACCCCAACATATGGAAAGTTTGACTTATAAAGAGGGAAAGGAATCATCCTAAACATGGTAACAATAGGGTGGATAGCAAACACATTATGAGCATGGAAATGTGTTAAAAAAATTAAATAAAAAGTTAAGAACAAATGGACTTAAACTTAGGACCTCTAGAATAGGCAAGGAGCACTTAACCACTTGACCACTTTACTTCCTTATTTTAAGTCCTACACCACATTTATTTAAAAACATGGTGTGACCTTTGCTGCGGTTTGAGGCAAAATTGCACCATATAGAAAATAGTGTGAGAGAAGGGATTCAAACACAAGTCATCATGGACAGCTCCACCAATACTCAACCACTATAATTAATATTTATTAATATCAAAATATTATATAAAATAAATAATAAATAAAATTTGGACGACCACAGTCTCGGTGCATTAACCCAATTTCTACTAACCTAATTTTTAGGATGTGATAGCAGTATTAACTCAAGCACCCGTTTTGATCCAACCCGTGTCTGGTAAGGATTATGTGGCTTATAGTGACGCTTCTCATACAGGTCTTGGTTGTTTATTGATGCAAGATGGGAAAGTAGTGGCGTATGCTTCAAGGCAACTCAAACTCCATAAGTGTAACTATCCAATACATGACCTTGAATTGGTTATAGTGGTTTTTGCTTTTAATATCTGGAGGCACTAACTTTATAGGGAGAAGTGTGACATCTATATAGATCATAAGAGTCCTAAGTATCTCCTTACCAAGAAGGAGTTGAGATAGAGACGTTGGATAGAGCTACTAAAGGACTACGACTATATTATTGAGTACCACCCGAGTCAGGCTAATGTCGTGGTTGATGCATTGAGTAGAAAGGCGATGAGTGAGGTAAGAGCAATATTTTCTATGCTGAGTTTGTTTGAGGATGAAGGATTACTTGCGGAATTACAAGTGTGACCTACTCTGATGGAGGAGATTAAGTTGAAACAATTATCGAATACAATTTTAACACCTCATGTGAAACTTATCAAGGAGGGTAAGACTTTAGATTTTTCCATTAATTATGAGGGAGTTTTGTGCTATAGTGGGAGATATTGTGTACCTTCAGATTTAGAGTTGAGACAATCTATTTTGAGGGAAGCGTGTAACAATCCTTATACTATGCACCCTAGAGGAAGTAAGATGTATCGAGATCTTCGTGAGCAGTATTAGTGGTCAGGACTTAAACGTGATGTGACTGATTTTGTGGCAAGATGCTTGATATACCAAAAAATCAAGGCCAAGCACCAATTTCCTTCTAGGTTGCTCCAACCTATTCAGATTCCTCAGTGAAAATGGGAGCGTGTCACCATGGACTTTGTTAGTGGGATATCTTTAACGCTTTCAAAGAAAGATTCCATTTGGGTGATTGTTGATCGATAGACTAAGTCCACCCATTTCCTTCTAGTGCGTACCAACTATTCATTACAGAGGTTGGTGAAATTATATATCTTTAAAATCGTGAGACTTCACGAGGTACCTATTTCTATTATTTCTAATCAGGATCCTTGTTTCACATCTCGTTTTTTGAAGAAGCTGCATGAAGCTCTTGGTACAAGATTGAACTTTAGTATAGCTTTTCATCCATAGCCTGATGGGCAGTCTGAGAAGATGGTCCAGATTCTCGAAGATATGCTGAGAGGTTACGTGATTTATTTTCGAGGCAGTTGGGAGGAACATTTGCCACTTGATAAATTTGCATACAATAATAGCTTCTAGTCGAGCATTCATATGTGATGTGACCACGCCCCAAGCTCCACTAAGTCCTAACCTTGACTCTATCGAGCTCCCAAAGGGACCAATGACCCGAGCCCAATCCAAGCGACTTTAAGAAGTTGTCTCAGCTCTATTTCTTAGATTTTGGAAGGAAGATCAGCTTGTTAACGAAGGGAAAGCTCAGGCTAATCCATTGAAGAATCCATGCACTTTAGTGCAAGCTGATTTTAGCTCGATTCCAGCTCCTTTACCTCGTTTCAGCTCCAACCAGCTCACTTGAGCTCAATTCAGCTCATTCGAGCTCAATTTAGTTTCTAATCAGCTCGTTACTATTATCTTTTAAATAATTTGAGTATTAGCTTTAATCTAAATAATTCTCTACAGCTCATGACTGAATATACCAGCTCAATTCAGTCCATTAAGTTGTTTCACATGTTTAAGAGTTAGCCGAATTAATTATGCTAGCTAAGTGAAGTTCAATTAGCTTTAAATTAATTAATCTATTAATTATTGAGTTTGATATGAACCCAGCTTGGATCAGCCGAATATATCTTGTTTTTAATTAGTTCATGGCTTTTGTAGGTACAGTCAAATGTGGGAACACAATTAATGAAGATTCATGAACGGGCTGGTTCAATGTACGTGCGGGTGCATGAATGACTACCTTCAATGAACGAATGCTTTAAGGATGGTACATGAGTGGTTCATTACAATGAATGGAAGAGTGCATGAATGTTCACCTACATGCATAGATTGCTGTCCATTGATCTCCTATGTACTTATTCGGCCAAGAAGCATCTTTTGGAGAGACCATTCAAACTTTGGTCGGATCTAGACATGCCCATTGGTCTCCCATACATTCACAAGCTACCAAATTCATTTATTTGGTTTTGAAGCTAATCATTGAACTCCTCATTCAGTCGAATATAGGCTTAGCCAATAGGAAATACATTGCTTGATTAATTCACACAATTAAAGCCGAATTGCTTAGTCTTTAAGTTTGTCTATTCGGATATCATATATAAACTATAAATAGCTTATTTCTCTTTTTAAAAAGGTTAGATATTTTGAATTATTAAAAACTTGGTTGTGAGGTTGCCTCATCTCTTTTTTCGTTTGAGTCTCGTTTTGACTTATCTAGTTAGCTAGTGGCGTCAACCCGACTCTTTGAACTTATCACCCTTTTGGTGTGGCGTTCAACCATCTTTTATACCTTTGGTTCTTACCTCTATATAGTTAACGGGTCAAGGTCCATTTTCGACTTTCCATTAATCTACCTTAAGCAATATAAGTCCCGGGGCAATACTTTACATAGTATTGGATTGTTCTTAAGCTTGAGTTCAATTTCTATTTCCATTTTAACTATCAACTTAAAATTTTTATTTCTTGTTAAATCAAACCTAGCCATATTAACTTATCCTATCTTTTGATCCCAAATTGCCTACTTCCGCTTATACATCTTCATAACTCAATTTTCATACGACATCAAACGAAAACTTCTCGTCGACGATCGAGCAATCAAGTGAATCGACTCAATCAATCGAGCCGGATCACGTCAATATGGCTCATTATGAAGCTCTTTATGGATAAAAGTGTAGGACACCTCTTTTTTGGACTAAGTGGGGGGAGAAGAAATAGTTAGGAATGGATCTAGTGCAAGAAAATAAGAATACTGTAAAGGTTATCTAGGATCATTTAAGAGTGACATCAGACTGGTAGAAGTCTTATTCTGACTTGAAAAGGAAGGATATAGAGTTCACTGTTGGTGATAGAGTCTTCCTTAAGGTTTCACCTTGGAAGAAAGTGTTAAGATTTGGATACAAGGGGAAACTGATTCCAAGGTTCATTGGACCCTATTGCATCGTTAAGAGAGTTACCTCCAGAGTTGGATCATATCCATGACGTTTTTCATGTGTCCGTGTTGAGGTGATACATATCTGACCCTTCTCATAAAGTCCCGATTCAGGAGATTGAGGTTCGTTCAGATCCTCTATTGTGAGGTCAAAGTTTTGTGGAGGAAGCAAATTCCACTCGTAAAATTTTTATGGACAAATTACGACTCTAAAGAAGCCACCTAGGAGCCGGAAGATTTGATGCGACAATAACATCCTCACCTTTTTCCATCAGGTAAATTTTAAGGATGAAATTTATTTTTAGGGAGGGTAGAGTTGTCACATCCCATATATATATTTTTTATTATTAGCAAAAGTTTGAAAATAAGGAATGAAATGGTCTAGTGGTTTAATACTCCATAGATATCCTAGTGGTCCAAGGTTCAAGTCCTATTGTTCACCTCTTCAATTAATTTTTTTTACAATTTGTCCCTAGTGCTAAAGGAGTTGCCGTCCACCCGATAGTTACCATATTTTGGAGGATTTCTTTCCTCCATTAAGAGTCAAACCTACCTTAACTTGAGGGTGCATGATCCCCTTTTCACTCCATGTCTCCCTCCATTGCTAAAACTTCTCACTCGTGCCATTAGTAAAGGTTTATTGAACCTAGTCCATGTTGATCAAACCCTATTCTCATTCACCACCTCTCCTTTCCATCCCTCCTCCCTTTTTTTCCCATTTCTCTCTTTTTCCTCTTCTTTTCTCATCTATTTTTTCTCCATTTGCAAAAACTACCACCCTTTCTCTTTTAACTTTTTCTCCTTTCCTCCACTATGACCAAACCCTTCACCACCATTCACCACGCCTCGTGCCCACCGTAGCTCCCCTTCTCTTCTTTTTCTCCTCCTATCGCCACCGTGATCACTAACGCGTGCCACTGTGGGTCTCTTTTCTCCTCTATTTCTCTCCTTCCTTTTCTTCAACCATTTTTGGATCATCGCTCCTTCATCACCGGACCGTCACCGATGGTTGATTTTCTTCCCTTTTCTTCTTTCTCTATTTTGACGTTCCACATATTGATTAAACTTATACTCACTTTGCTCTAACTATTCTTTTTGATCTTTCAACTGTCCAATCTCGTTTCGATTTTGATTCATCGTCCATCTTAATTCATTAAAGTTTGTAAGTGTAGGTTATTTCGATCATAGACTCATCTTCTTGGTGATTTCATCTCTTGGCTAAATGGTATAGTGGCCGTAGGGATAATTATTTTTGTATTGTTATTTATTTATTTTTGTGATAATACTGTTCCTTACAATCTTTGAAGCACCAAACAATAATCATAAGGGAAACCTCTAATTTTGCATTGGAATCATCTTTTTGAGAGTCCAAAATCATGGGGTAAGTGTTGGTGAGGCTATTACTAACCGATTTATTAGTGACAAATTAGTTTTAGATAGATCCTATCCAATAATGATTATTCATGTGTTAGATACGTCTTTCGAGTTAGATCAAAGTGAAATCGATACTAAGGATTGTGGCATTTAGGATCTTCGATAAAATGTGTGGGATTAATTTTACTTATTGTATGTTACATAATTATTTTTGGTTATATTAATAACTTAAACATAATTAATTGTGAGTACACTAAGTATTCAAAAAGGAGTTGAAAAACTCATTACAAAGGACCCAAGTAAGTGACTCTATCTGAATTACATTTTGTAAAATGCACGAGATATGTGATATGATGTGATTATTGTTATAAATAATGATGTATGTGTAGATCTCATTCTCATGACATGTGTTGCATGACTTATGTGATATATTTGGTGATTCAAGTATGTGATATATGTAACAGCCCGGTTTTAGCTAAATCAGAACAGTGGTTTCAGAACCACAAATCTGAGGTTGTAAAATTATTTTAATATTATTTTTGGTATTTACGGTATGTTATTTAATATGTGTGAAAATTTCGTGATTTAATTTTACCGATTGGTTAGTTAATTTGATAAAAGGACTAAATTGCGTAAGGTGTAAAAATTGTGTTCTATAAGCTAAAGGTGTCTAATAGCTATAGAACATTAAAGTAAAGGTCCTTAAGTGATAAATAGCCATTTGTGAGTTAGTGGATGATAGTGGCTTGGCAATTGTGTAAATAGTAATGATTTTAAAGGTTAATTAAGTAATTAGAATTAAATAAAACAAAAGTTAAAGTTATCATCTTTAACATTTGTTCAACCGAAACTTCAAAGAGAAAACGAACCATGGAAGTTTAACATTCAGCCAAGCTTTCATTGTCCAATTAGGTACGATTTTTGTTCTATTTTTAATGATTTTTACGTTTTTGAGATCGTTGCTTTGTATTCTAGCTAGCCCGTGTCTTAATTTTAAAATTTTTTGATGATTTTGTGAAATTTCATTGATGAATATTCAAGCTTTTTGTTGTTTGATGATGAAAAATAAATATTTGTTGATAGATTTTTGATGAAAATGTAAATTAGGGATTAAATTAAGAAATGTGTAAATTGAGTGGTTGAAATGTAAAATAAATGAAAGTTTTGGGATGCTAGGGACCTCTAATAAATTTGGCTAAGCATGGGTGTATTGAAATTTTGTAGAATTTGTGATTTTGTGAAATATTGACTAAATTGAATAAATGTGAAACTTTAGGGGCTAAAGTACAAAAATGTCCAAATAGTAATTTTTGAATGAAATTGAATGAATAGGTGATTAAATGAGAAAATTTTGAATTCATATAGATAAAGAAAGGAAGAAATCAGATTTGGATCGGGGAAAATTGAAAGTTGCCGAATAGTCATTCCAATCTGTTCATTTCCAAACGAGGTAAGTTCATAAGTAAATAAATGTTTTTGAATTTAAATGTAAATGTTATATAAGTGGCTGAATTTGATTATTTTTATAAATTTTTGAATTAATTCGTATATAAGTATTACATTGCTGAAATTTATTTGTATATGGTTATACATTATCGAAATTGATTTCTATATGAAGATAAGTTGCCGAATTGATTCGTATATGATTATACTTTGCTGTAATTTATTTGCATATGGTTATACATTATCGAAATTGATTTGTATATAAAGATAAGTTGTCAAATTTGATTCGTATATGAATATATATTGTTGAATTGATTTGAGCATTGGATGACTGGTTTCGTCTATGAAATGATTTAATTACGAAGTTGATAGCTTTGAATGAACCTTAGAAAATGTATTTGATATTGATGACATGATATTAGGACTTCAGAGATGTGATTTTCTGTAAGACCATGTTTGGGACATTGGCATCGTATATGATTCGTATAAAACCCTGTCTGGGATAGTGGCATCGATATACGTTAACATGTAAGACCATATTCGGGATATGGCATTGTACGAGTTTTATGTGATTTCTGTGTGTTCTTAACAAACCCGAATGTGAATTTGAGCTGAATGGTTCAAGTATGCATGAAGTTATATGTTTATGAAATATAAAGGTAAGTTTAGTGCTTAATATAATAATATGAATTTATATGAGTTAGTTAAATGTATATGTGTTTGAGATATATTTGAATTCGACCTAGTTGAATTGAATTATAAATATCATTGAAATGATTTATTTGCTTATGGATTACTAAGCTTCAAAAGCTTAATTTGTGCATTCTTCCACTGTTTTATAGATTATCGAAGCTAGCTCAGACTCGGGGATTGTCGGCAAACGTCATCACACTATCGATCATCTTGTTGGTACTTTTTAAGCTTTGTTTATATGGTATATGGCATGTATAGGCTAGTGAACTTTTGATATATTTTGAATTGTAATTCTAGCCATGTGTGTTGGTTTGGAAATGGTATATATGATGGAGTTGTGTTTAGGATTATGTTATGAGATGAATCATGGTAATTGAAGTGTATGTATATTAGCTATGTGTTTAGCATGCTTATTATGATAAGTGATGTTTCGATGATTAAATGATGGGAAAGAATGAATATGTTTTATGATTGATTGGTTGGTTATTTAGGTAATGTTCTAATTGGTAAATAATGACTACGTGATTCAATTTTACGAATTTGACTAGTAGGAATAAGAGGATGGTTATTAGTTGAGTTCGAAAAAAAATTTGTAAAGGAGATTATATTACTTTGTGCTTGAATTGTAATGAATGACTGTTCTGAACCGTGTTTTGATCGATAATGTCTTGTAACCCTAATCCAGTGACAGATTCAGGTTAGGGGGTGTTGCAATATATATATGAGTATGTGAATATTGAGACCTATGATTTAAGGTGACAAGGATGATTAAACATGTTAAAGTGATGATTATTGAAATGTGATTTTGTAAGAATGTCCACACGCCTAAATGTTAAAAGTGATTCACATGTGTTTAAAAGTAAAATTACCATGTCACATGCATGGGGTGGGATTTTGTGAAAGGTGGAAGTATGTAGCAGTATATCTGCATATCAGTGGTGGCTAGACCACAAATTGTTATATGTGGCAGTATATCTGCATATAAGTTGTGGCTTGTCCGCAAAGTGTTATCAATGGTAGTTTATCTTCAAATCAGTGGTGGCTTGTCCACAAATGGTGATTCGGATGGATGAGTTCTGGGAACTCGATATTGGTGTGTAACGGAGATGGGTAGGAAATTTTATAAAATGTGCATCGTTTCAAAATATGCATTGATATGTCCATGCATAAATATCAATGTTATAATTTATAAATATTTTGATGTTTGATATGTCGTGATTGATATATTTTTGGTATGTATGTGAAAATACTTGTGTTGATCGCACACTGGGCCCTTCAAAGCTCACCCATATTACTTATGCGTTTTTCAGATAATCCTCGTGGTTAGGACTCGAATTCAGTCGTCGGTGATGCTCTCAAAAATGTTTCTGTTACGATTATGGATTCTTATGTTTTTTACTTTTATGGACATTACGACTTCTTTTTGGGATTTTATTTTCTGATAGACTATTGAACTGTGGTATGGGATTTTTTTTAACTTTGGACGTTGGGTAAATTGCATGGATTTTATTATGGATTAAATATTTTGGTATTTTTCCTAATAAAATTGTTTTTCCGCAAACTCAATTTATCGAATTTGAATTTGAAGATCATCAAGTTGTTTTACAAATATTAAACAAGGTTTTTTTTTAAATTTACATTAAAAACATCATATTTAAGAGAAATACTAGTACGCGTTATTCAAAGATTAGACAATTTTACTTCAACTCAAGTTTTCTCCATACCTATGGCCTATGTAATTGATTAGATCGAGCTATAACGTTTAGGCCTAGGTTGAGGGGTTACAATTTCTTTTAAAAACTTGGCATTCTTAGGGACTTTCTCAATTTAATCGATTATAGGTAGGTTTCAATTTAGTGTTTTGAAGAAGTTTAGGAAACTTACAAACTCATCTTCATCCCGCTCTTGCTTTTCTTTTAGTCTTAAAAGGAATGTGATCTATGTAACGACAACATTTTTAGTTATTTCTTTCTTTGGCTCCACTACTGGTGCAATTACCTTATCTAATTCTGGTTCATCTTTAGCCTCTAGGGATTTCTCCAGAGGATCATAAGAATTCTCCATATTTACCTCTAGAGTATGATTTTTTTGGCTACTTAGTACTTTGCCCGATCAGAGCACTATTGCTTTCACATGCTCCTTACCTTCCCTCCGAGGATTTTTTTCTGTGTTGTTGGGAATTTTGGTGCCAATTTGCCTTTTGATGTCACCCATCATGCTCACCAATTGGCTAATTTGATCTTCAAGTTTAGTCAATTTTTTGGTTGAGTTAGTGCACTCAGACTACACCTAATTTATGTCCGTTCTCATTAACTGCATCTCTCTCTTGATTCTATCTAGCCATTGACCACATGCAGTATGGTCACTTGGGTTAACCCTATCCTAAGGTTTCTACAAATAAGGAGTTTGATAATTAGTATTTTTGGCTTGATTCGAACTATTACCTCCTCTTTGGTTTTCTCCCCATCTCAGATTTCGGTGATCTCTCCAGCCGAGATTGTAGGTATTTGAATAAGGGTTTCCACCCCTATTTTTGATATAATTCACATTTTCAGAAGGATTTTTGATGTACAATGGTTTGTTTTCTCTACACATAGATGATTTATTAGAAGATTCAATACGTTTAAGTCTATCCACTAACTGTTGATACTTGTCATCCTCTTGGATAACTTTCACTGTAGCAGGTTTCTAGCCATATGTGAATCTTTCAATGGGCCACTGACAGGAGTTCAATACCATGTTTTCAATTATTTCATACATATCCTTGTTTGTTTTGTTCATGAGAGCTCCTTATGTTTCCCCGTCTAATCCAGATCTTGCATTCGCATCCAACCCATTATAAAACACCTGTAGTCGCATCCACTCAGGGAATCTGTGGTGCGGGCAGTTTTGAATCAACCTATATAAAGACAGAAATCTCTCTTCTTAGTTGAACCGCTTTGCTTATAGGGAAGAAATTTTGCAAGAAATTTTCGGTGAGCTTATCCCATGTCATAATAGACCCTGGCGCCTACAAATCTAACCAAGAAAAGGCGTTATCAATCAAAAAAGAGGGAACAACCGAAGGCGAATAGCGTCATCACTGACCCCGTTTTACTTAAAAGTATCACAAAGTTTAAGAAACCATTTTAAGTGTTGATTCGGATCCTCTGTCATTGTGCCCCTAAAAAACTGATTATTCTAGATCTTCTGAATCATTGTCAGTTTAATCTCAAAATTATTTTCTATAATAATCGGTCGTGTTATACTTTCCTGAACCATGTCCAGACTTGGTAATGTGTAATACCTTAGGGTTCTCTCGTTACTAGCCATGTGTAAGTTCGCGGGTAGTTGTGGTGGTGTTGGTGGATCTCTTAGGGCGTTATCATTAGCATTTTTGAACAGGGGATTATCGCGCCGTACGTTGCCTTCAGTAGGTGGTGGTGGATCTTGCATCTGTTGCTCCTATTGTTGTCTGCGATTTCTTCAGATTATTCTCTCTGGATCTATGACTGCTACAATAGGTGTTCCCCTACTACGAGTCATACACTAAACCCAAAAAGAGAATATTAGTAACAATAAAGAAAATAAAATTGTATCTATCACCTAAAAATTTCCTAATTATCCTTATTGAGTGTAAAAATTAAAATCAGACTAGTGACATTGCCTCCTTGGCAACACGACGCTAACAACTTGATCGCCTTTAGACGTACTAACTTCTAGAATGTGAATACTGCAGTGAAAAACATATCAATGAGGTGGTATCCGTAAGTATACATGACCAATTGTAATATAGTTACAATGGTGAGGGTGAGTACTCCGACGATCGTACCCAAGGAAGGCTAGTACTAGGTCAATTTATAGAACGATAATAGAATAAAAGGAGATTTTTTAAGGTTTTTATAATAATAAAATAAAATAACATAAGGAAATAAAAATTCAAGAGATCAAAATATAGAATAAATCAGATCTGATTATGAATGATTAGTTCACTTCAGTAATCCTAGCAGGATCTTTCAATCTCCCACTCAAATAATGAGTTGCCAAAGACTAATTATCTTTCGACCTCATAGTCTAGACTGACTTGGAGTGAAGGTGTTCACAGATAGGTCATACAAATTTTGGGTTAATTCCCACCTTGATGACTTCCTAAGGTTGTCAGGCCTAAGGTTTTAAGTTTTTCGTTTCCCAAACAATTAATTTGTTGAGTAACCCTACAAAACAATTAATCATACCTCCACTCGCTAATCCCCCATAAAAATATTAGTTCCTTATGACTTTCATAACAATATGGAATTGATGTAAAGAGGAAACATGATAAATGAATTGAAATGTAGAGTTTAAGAAAAAAACCTGATTTGTATTAAAAGATGAAATGAATTCATCGAGTTTGATTATCCCACAAATCAAACCTCTTGAGATCATACAAGGAACAAATAAAAAATAAACCTAAAATCTAAGAGGAAAGGAAAGCTAAACTGAATTTAAGAGCAAAATTCTAAACCAAGTAATTAGTGTCTATAACATGTGACAAAGGAGCCTATTTATATATATTTCAGGTGGCCGTCGTCCTTAACCCTAGGTTAGTTGACGTTCCAGAGCTTTAAGTTTGATTGTACAGACTAAAATGCCCCCTGGCTCATGTTTAATTCCCATCTAGAGTCGATGTTGCGACACACCAGGACTTGTGTCGTGACATAAGAGTTAGTATACACCTCTTAGGATATCTTTAGGGGTATGTCGCGACACATTTTGTTTGTGTCACAACAACAAAAGTAGTTTTGTGATTTCTCTATTCTGCTCCCTATGTTGGGACATTGATCATTCCGTGTTGTGACATAGCGACCTACATCTATTTACTATGTCTTCTAATGGTCTCCTGTACACTTATAAAGTTCTTTAGCTCACCCTTAGGCCTCATTCGACCACTAAGGTCAATAAAAGACACAATTTGTACATTCTATTGAATTTAACAAAACATACTAAAGCATGATTAAATCCTAATGATAATGCTTAATTTCAAGCTCTTAAAGTGCGAAAACTAGTTTAATATGGTACATCGAATTACGAAAAATCATATACGATGAGGACGACCTATAGAAACAGGAATATAAGAGGTTCGTGGGGTTACTAAGCTACAAATTTTTTATATCTCTGGATAAGCAATTCGATTTGAGAAAGGGACTTCTTGTGATCAATGCAAGAAGAAAGCATAAAATTAAAGAACGAGACAGAAGAAAGATAGAATGACATGATGGGTGTTGGACAAATACAAATAGAAGCAATCCAAGGAAAACATCCACGTGCACTTTAATTAAACTGACAGATGATTCCAGTAGTAAAACTTGATAGTTCTAATTAAATTCTAATTTTATGTATAGTATTGTATATTCAATTAATTGCTTAGCTTAGATTTCAATTTTTATTAACATTGTGTTTTATAGGAACCGAGACACTTCAGAAGCTAAAATTTGGCTCAAAACTGAGTCAGTGTCTAATCTGTCGTAATTCGATATAGTAGATCAAGCTAGTTTTTACACTTCAAGAGCTTGAATACAAGCACTTTGGTTAAGTTTTAGTTAAGTTTTTGTAATTCTATTTGCATGCAATAAAATGTATAATTTGATTCTTTTATTCACCTTAAGGGCCCAATGAGGCCCAGAAGTGAGGTAATATGCTTTGTGAGCGTGTAGTAGACCATTAGAAGGTGTACTAACTCGATATTGGTCATTGTGTTGAAACATGAAGAGTTGGATGTCGCAACATAGAGAGTAGAATAGAAGAATTTCAAGACTGCTTCGATGTCGTGACACATTCTGAGGATGTCACGACACACCCTTGAAGATGAAGCATACTACCTTCGATGTTGTGACACAGGACCTGATGTGTCACAACGTCACCTCTGTACGGGAAATAATTAACCAGCCAAGAACGTTTTGGTCCATACAATCAAACATTAAGCACAAGGACAATAGCTGGTCTAAGGTTAAGGATGACAACCACTTTAACCCTATAAATAGGCTCATTTAACACATGTTATGGACAAATTTTCATATTGTATAATTTTCTTCTTAGTTTTAGTCTTTAGTCTTTCTTTTTTCTTAGGCTTTAGGATTATTTCAATTTTTTTCTTTTGCTTTTGCGGAAGAGATCAGATTTGTGAATTGGATCAAACTCCATGTGGATTCAACCATTCTATTCGATACAAATCAGGCTTCTTCTAAACTTTATATTCTTGAATTGTTATTCATGTTTATTCTATGATATCCATGAGGAACTAATTCTCTTGTGGGGAATTAGCGAGTGGAGGTATGATTAATTAAATTTGTTGTAGAGTTCTTTTAGCGGATTAGCTGTTCAGTAAAGGGAGAACTTAAACCCTAGGCTTGATGACCCTAGGAAGTCATTAAGTTGGGAATTAACATAAAATTGGTATGGCCTATCCCTGAACAGCTTAACCCTGGACCAGTCTAGACTATGAGGTCGAGAGATAAGTAGTTCTTGTTGACTCATTATTGTCGTGGAGGATCAGAGGATCCTACTGGGGTATCAACTAGTTGATTGAACAAGAAAGCCAGAAGTTATAGTTGGTTATGATTATTGAATCGAGCTAATCACTCATGCTTAGATTTGATTGATTCTTCTATTTGATTTCTCATTATTTGTTTATTTTATTATTATTATTATTAAAAAAACTAAAGCATTTCTTTATAATTCATCATACTATAATCTATCTAAAGTACTAATTAGACCTATTTGTGCTTAGGTTAGAATTAACTTAGTGCTTGCCTCTATTTTGTACGATCCTCTTAGTACTCATCTACTCCATTGTAACTATATTACAACATGACCCGTATACTTGTGGATATTGCCTTTCCATATATTTTGTGCAGGATTTCTACTCTGGACGTTGGTACGTTCGAAGGTGATCAAGTTGTTAGCGCCGTTGCCGAGGAGGCAACGTCAGTAGTTTAGTTTTAACTTTTACACATAAATAGAATAATTAGGAAATATTTAGGTTATAGACACGATTGTTAGTTCATTGTATTTAGTTACTTGTAAACATTACTAACAGTTATTTGTTCTTCAAGAAACCTTATAGTACACTCTTGTCCAAGATACTCGCAGTAGTGACTACTAAAGTCAGTTTCGTATAAATCATGGACAACTTTGATTACATATGGTCGGATGAAGAATTAGACTATGATAATGAAATCTATGAGGAATGAGTGTATGAAGAATGGGAGGTTCTGGAGAATCAGCGATTACTCATGCTAGAACTGAGTCAACTTTGAGGTGAAACTCCAACCAAATTACAATTTTGTGACACCAATATTAACATAAATCCAGTTGGTTACCAATATGAGCAAGCTCAAACTCTAGAATAAGAGGAAAACTCAGTAGCAAAACCCCATAGGGAGAAGGAACATCCGAACAATCAGATGATTTCGAGTATGAAAAAATACCAAGGCGGGCTAGGAGGAATAACACCACAAAAAAGTTACCCAAGAAGGGGTAGAGCCAGAGGAAGAGATAGTGAGTAGATACACTAGTTAATCAGGAGTTAAGTTCATCCTTCAAATGACGTTAGGTTTTCTCAATTAGGAGAACGTACAATATCAGAACATAGCAAAAGGTACTAACGTAATGAATCTACCTCGACAATCGGAGGCAATAGTACGCACTGCCAACTCAACGGAGGAATGCTTAAAGTCTCGAAAACTAGTGAAAGTGAGCATGGAAAAACATGCAATTTTGGAGGATACACTCAATTTGAATGTATTCTGCAAAATATTAAGTCTAAATCAGACACCTCAAAGGGTCAACGATATAAGGGACTTTTGGATGTGAATAAATGTACCTCTAACCCGCATCCGTCGCTGGAATAGGGTTATAAAGCATTACCGAAAAATTTTATCTTAAAACATTTGATTACAATCATTTATAAAACACATCATATTCCATTAAAATGCATTCATAACGTCCATTTTTTAAGTCCTCGAGGCTATAGAAACACTTTAGAAATGATTAGGGACGAAATCGAAAACATTTAGAACTTTATGGAAAAAAGATAGAAAAATTCATACTACAGGGTCACACGGTCTTTTGGCCAGGCTGTATGATTCACACGGTTGAGACACACACCCATGTCTCAGGCCGTGTGGATATTCGAAATAGGGACACACGGTCGTGTTCCAGCTCGTGTCTGTGCCAATGTAGCTCTCTGACTTGGGTCACACGGCCAAACCACACCCCCGTGTGCCAGGCCGTGTACCTCTCGCAATGGCCTCATATACCCGTATGCCTGGCCATGTGCTAGGTCGTGTAACTGCCTAACTTGCAACCCTTTGAAACCTACAGGGGACACATGACCGTGTCGCATGGCCGTGTGTCACACACGGATGAGACACACGCCCGTGTCTTAGGCCGTGTGGACAAAAAATAGGCCATTTTCAAGCCATTTTTCTCACCCAAAACTTGGTCACTTATACAAGCCAAATGCACCTATTTCCATGCATCCAAATTGTACCTAACACATGCATATTCAAGTTAGATCATCATAATATTTAATCATACAACCAACATGCCTAAAAGACACCTCAATCACAACAATCAAACTTGATTATACATTTGCTAAGTTTAGCCATAAATCAACCAACCATTGGAACTAATTCTATATAAACATTTACCACAATGTTCACATACTAATCATACTCAAATATACTAATTTGACCAATCGACAACTATCATCACTAAACCTTAGTAAACTAGGCCATATGCCAACCACATCCAAACTTACCAAATTAGCCATTTATCTACTCAATACTCACTACCTATTTCCATATCAAACCATACCTTAAGGACAACCTTCAAGCATATCAAAACAACGTTTCATAGCATGCATTTAACTTACCATTCCATCATCCACCAGTTAAGGCCCAAAATGCCAAAATGTCAACAATTATAACATCACATTTACATGCCAACATAACAACCTATTCATCAATCAAAGTCCCAAATTTACAAGTCATATATATAATGACCAGTTCATCAAACGCAAAAACACCTATACATGCCATTATAACCATGAGTAAAAATCATCAAAATCTACCGATATAGCCGATGGATAGTGTGATGGATCTCCCACTAGCTTTCAACCCGATCGAGCTTCCAATAATCTATAAGGTAAAAGAGAAACTACGTAAGCAATGAATGCTTAGTAAGCTCGTATAAATTTTAAGCATAATATTCCATTTCAATAATAAACTTTATAGAATAAACATAAATCTATGCCAATACTATAAGATTTATAAATCAATATGATCATCAACTCACAAATGAGTAAGTTTATTAATGTCGCATATTTTTTTGACCATTCATAACATGATAGGATTTCATGAGACATAATATATATAATCATCAACCTTTTATAAGATTATATATCTTTCTATTTACTTACTTTCCATTTCGTCCCCAATGCTTATCATAAGCTTAAACAACATTATTAACTCTCACTTCAGTGTATTTATCCAAGACATAGGTGTATTGATTCAAAGCATAAGTAATTTGCTCACATATAATACATCCCAATTACATACTTACTATTCCATTCCTTTTTTTTACCCATTTCTTATGCATAATACAAGCATAACCATAAACATCAATCATATCCACAAGCTTGGCATAAGCCCTAGCACATCAACAACACATTTTAGTTCATTTAAACATGATTCATATGAATTTGACCTGGATAAACATTATACTTGAGTATGATTCAATTGGATTTATCATCCATCACAACATATCATGTTTTTCTATGTATCACCATTCCATTGAATTTCATATAAACATGTTTTAGTTCTTATTGAACACTTACCATTTCATTTGCATACACATAAGACATAAACATAACATTTACCATAGTCACAAGCTAGTGATTAAACACATAACTTAGAAATATCATCACATGGTAAGATATGGTACATAACATAGCATCTCTTATATCATACGTTTCATAAACCTAAATATTCATACTTTGATCATTGATACATCATACCTTTCCATATTTTTCATAGTGAAGTTAACAGAAATCCTTACTGGAGCTCACACAAAGTGTGCTAAATAATGGTTGTAACTGGCTCATTTCATATTCGATGGCCGAAATCATCCCTTTTCATTAATTGATGGTTGTCACTGTGACGGCCCAAAGTTGACCCTAGTCGAAAAGTGGTTTCGGGACCACGAAACCGAGTCTTATAAATAATTAAAAATTATATTCTGTGTTTATGATGTGAGTAATTGCATGTGTGAAAGTTTCATGCATTAATTTGATCATCTTTATGTGAATTTTTTTTATGGACTTATATGAAACTTTGTTGGAAAGTGAGAGGCTAATTTACAATGGTCTAATAGTACATGCATTGAAAGGAGTGGTTTTGCATGTCAATTTACCCAAGTTAAATATGGTGGCCGGCCATGTTATGGATTAAATAATATTATAACTATTTTATGCTAATAGTTTATGTTACAAAATGAAATAATGAATAAGGTTAATAAAATACAAGTTAGTGGGAGGAGAAACCAAAGTTAGCCTATGTTTTCTCCTCCATTGCCGTAACTAGAGAAAGAAGAGGAAGAAAAGCCTTTGGGGAAGAAAATTCGGCTAAGGTGGATACCTAAAGTAAGGTAAGTTCAATGTCATTCTTGGAAAACTTATGCACCATTTGGATGATTAGTTTAACTTCTACCTATTTTATGGTTTGAAGATAGGTTTTGTATGAGTTAAGTTTCGGTTAAGGTGGATTGATTAATTGGGTTTTATAAGGAAATTATGCCATAGCCGAATATGTCTTGAAGAAGATGTTATATGTGCTTATTATAAGTATATGTATATTCGGCTAATGAGTTTGAATTGAAGTTTCGATAGGTTGTGGGTTGAGTGGCCGAGTGAACTATAGGCTTTGCAAGGATGGAATTTACTTATAAGTTGTGTGTCTATGGCTTTATTTGTTAATGACATTTAACATTATTTTTCATTTATATATATTTGTGCATTCGTTTTTTTTGGGAGATATGGTAAGGGATAGATTGATGTTCTAAAGGTTTAATGGAGTTTGAACTAGTAAATACTTAATTGTTGGTATTTATGTGTGAAAGAGATGAACATGAACTTATTAAGTTGCATGAATAAATCTTTTGTTTATCTTAGGGTTAAATTAAAGAAAATGCCATTGGGTGCTTGAATAAAATAATTAGAGATTATTTTATATATATATAAATCAAAAGGTTCGGCTTTGTAAATGAATTTAAGAGTTTAAATCTTGAATAATGTTATGCATAGGTTTCGGCCATGAATCCTTGTGTTATAACACTTGCTTAATAATGAAAGAACATGAGCTTAAAGCTTGAGTAACACTCGGCTTTAGTGTAAGTTAAAATTTGTTAGAAAATAATTTCCAAGTTAGTAGATTATGTGTTAAGAGAGGGATTTAGATTGTATATATATGTATACATATTTATATTGAATTATTAAGGCTATGATAGCCAATTGAGGGTTTGGGCCAAAATAGTAAAATAAATTGGTGTGAATGTTTGAGTGATGAATTTGACTCTTGTGTCGATTTGGGACGATATGTGTGTTTATATGAAACTAAATGATGTTAAATAAATTCGATTATGCATGGTAATAAGCTAGAATTATGTTCGTTGGAACATGAGTAGAGCATATGTATGATGTTTAATATCTAGTTAATAACATCATTTGTACTTAATTGTATGGTATACATGTATTAAATCGAATAGCTAAATTGATAAGTTATTTAATAAAATCTGTGTGTGTGAAAGTCGGATCAATATATATATATATTATTCTGAAAGTAATACTTGAATAGTCGATTAATGACTATTTTAAATTTTGTTGAACTTAAGCTCAAGAGCAAAGGGGATCTAGATCCGATAAAGGGAAGGAAAAAGTAATTGAATAGCCGTTGAAGTCGTTCGACGACATTTGAGGTAAGTCTTCGAGTAATGACCCTACTTGAATTATATTGAAATGATTAGTCATACTATGATGGATAGTCGAATGTGCATAGAGACTATGTTATAAAGCCAATTGAAATCATGCTCTTTGTGTGTGGCTATTGAGCCGAAATTGGAAAGGTTTAATAAATGCTTTGTGTTTGAGCCTTAGTAACGAAGAAATGATATGGATGTGTTATGATTATTGATATATGTGTGCATGAACATTGGATTATATCCGGGCTAAGACCCGAAGGCAATTATGCGAGTTGATATATCCGGGCTAAGACCCGAAGGCAATTATGCGAGTTGATATATCCGGGCTAAGACCCGAAGGCAATTATGCGAGTTGACATATCCGGGCTAAGACCCGAAGGCAATTATGCGAATTGATATATCCGGGCTATGACCCGAAGGCAATTATGCGGGATGATATATCCGGGCTAAGACCCGAAGGCAATTATGCGAGTTCATATGTCCGGGTTAAGACCCGAAGGCAAATATGTTTGCGGCTGTATTCGGTTAAATACCGAAGAAACTTGGGTTTGAATGTGAGCGTTTTGTGCTGTAACTAATTTAATAAATATGCTCGACCAACCCGAACGATACGGTATGTTTGCATGTGCATTGGAAAAGTCGATTCATTTTAAATAGTATTCGTGTGATCGGCTAACAAATTTTTCGGCTTTTAGAAAGGTTGATACCTTGTGTATATATGTTGATGAAGTATGATTATGAGAATGTGTGTTATTAAAGTGACTTAGTTAGCTATGTGAATGTAATACTGTAGTCAAAGCCGATTTCATTACTTGAGACTTACTAAGCTTAAAATGCTTACCCGGTTGCTTTGGCTCTCTGTTTTATAGATTTTGTTCGTTAGCTATCGGATTCGGGATCAGCGAAGTCGAAGTCATCTACACTATCAAGCTCTTTTGGTACTCTTTTAGTTGAACTCTGGATATGGCATGTATAGGACTACCCCCTGTTGTTTAAGTTCTTTGTGATGTATGTGTGTAAAGCCATGCGAAAATGGCTTGTAGATGTGGAGTATGGCATTAGACCATTTGTGTTTATGTATGTATATATATGGTTTCACGATGTGACTATGGATTGAAATGGAAGTGTTGGGCTAATGATCAGCCATTGGAATGGCTAAATATGATCACATGTGGACCTATGTATGGCAAAACCCTAGTTGGTCCATGGTAACCACAAAATAGGTAAAGTTTACCTTGAAAACAGATTTTGACAGCAACAGTGGTGTAGAATTGAAAAATCACATAAATCGTAGGAGTGGAATTAAATAGTGAATAAATTATGTAATCGAACCTTGATGAATCTACTTCATATGGAAGTAACGAAACAATTATAGGAACAGTACAGAGAGAATATTCGGGTTCTTGTGGAACAGGCCAGAACAGTTTCTGGATTCACTGTTCCGCCTTGGAAATTCACTATAAATTGACCAGAGATAATTAGGGTCATACCATATATGTATGGATTCCTCTATGAGTCTAGTTTTCATAGAAACAAACGGCATTAGTATTGAAGCCCTGTGCAGAGAGATATCCCAGTCGTAATGGGAAAAGGTCAGTGTAGTCGACCCCTGTAACATGAGAGATTTTGACTAATAAACTGTACTAATTGGCCCGACCAAAAATTCTAGAAAAAAATATATAGGTGGGGACATGAGTCTAGTTTCAGGGAAAAATCACAAAACTGACTTTCGAGTTGTGAAACTCAAGATATGATTTTTGAAGCGACTAGTACTCAGACTGGGCAGTGTCTGGAAAAATTTTTAAAAGTCTGTCAACACCTCGTATTCGACTCCGGTGACGGTCTCGGGTTCGGGGTGTTACAATTGAGTGGTATCAGAGCTACGGTTTAGTCGATTCTAGGACTACCGTAATGTGTTGGGGTCTAGCTATACATGCCATTTTATGTGATTAATTGATAGTGTGGTGATTTCTGACATTTGCAAATGTGTTTATTTATAGTAATGGATCCCGATCCCGACCGAGCGGTAGCTGATGATCTTGAGAGTGTAGCGCCTGCTCCCGCACAAGGGACAGCGCCGGTGGACTCTCAACCT
Organism: Gossypium hirsutum; assembly: GCF_007990345.1. NCBI lineage: Eukaryota > Viridiplantae > Streptophyta > Magnoliopsida > Malvales > Malvaceae > Gossypium > Gossypium hirsutum. The sequence goes on along the minus strand of NC_053438.1, from coordinate 31,291,416 downwards.
AATGCGAGTAACCCGAATGATGAAGCTAGACAAGCTTTCTATAGCGTGATGAATGATTGGTTCAACCAATACATTCGAACTAATACGGCTGTTCCACAACCTCCATTCCCGACAAACACCACCCCCGCACCTACAATACCTCCGTAACTGACCAAATAAGGTTAAATAAGCCCCCAGTTGACCGAATCCGAAAACATGGGGCTACTGAATTTAAAGCTACGGATAGCGACGATGCCGAGCAAGCTGAATTTTGGTTGGACAACACTATCCGGGTACTCGATGAGCTATCTTGTACACCCGATGAATGCCTAAAGTGTGCTATCTCCTTGCTACGTGATTCTGCCTACTATTGGTGGAGTACTCTGACTTCTGTTGTGCCCCGGGAGCAAGTAACTTGGGAGTTTTTCCAAACTGAGTTTCGGAAAAAGTATATCAGTCAGAGATTTGTTGATCAAAAACGGAAGGAATTTCTCGAGCTTAAGCAAGGTTCTATGTCAGTTACTGATTACGAGCGAAAATTTGTTAGACTTAGTAGATACGCTCGGGAATGTGTTTCGTCCGAGGCTGTCATGTGTAAACGCTTCGAAGATGGGCTGAATGAAGATATAAAAATGTTCGTTGGCATTCTTGAAATACGAGAGTTCGTAGTACTTGTCGAGCGAGCTTGTAAAGCCGAAGAGCTTAGAAAGGAAAAACAAAAAGTTGAGGTGGGAACCGGGGAGTTTCGTAAAAGATCCTCGGGAAGGTCTCTTCAACAGGCATCGAAGAAATTTCGAGATGATGTGGGCCGGTCTAAAAGCACTTCGGGCCTTTTTAGACGAGATCGTGATCGACCCCCTGTGGGTACACGAGGCACTTCAGTCGCCAGTGTTGGGAATGAACGTCGAGGCCGAACGGAATGTCGACATTGCGGTAAATGGCATTTGGGGAGTTGTAGATTCCATGACCGCTCCTGTTACAAGTGCGGATCAGTGGACCACTTCATTAAAGATGCCCGAGGCTGTCCGAACAGAATGTAATCAGAGTGGGAAACCGGGTGCTACCACTGCTCGAGGTAGACCATCTAGGAATATGGGCAATGCTAGTGGTGGTCAGAGAGGATCTAGAGATGCTACGACCAGATCCGAGGCTCGTGCACCTGCTAGAGCATATGCTATACGTGCCCGCGAGGATGCTTCTTCGCCTGATGTTATTACCGGTACTTTTACTCTCTTTGATACTAATGTAATTGCTTTGATTGACCCCGGTTCTACTCATTCTTACATATGTGAAACCTTAGCATCCAGTAAGACTTTACCTATTGAGTCTACTGAGTTTGTAATTCGGGTGTCAATCCCTTGGGTCGTTATGTACTTGTCGACAAAGTGTGTAGAATGTCCCTGCAATTCGAGGTTCCTGTTTTCCAGCGGACTTGATGCTTTTGCCGTTTGATGAATTTGATGTTATCCTTGGGTTGGATTGGTTGACCGTGCATGATGCGATTGTGAATTGCAAGAGCAAGACTATTGATTTGAGGTGCGCAAATAACGAAGTAGTCCGAATTGAGTCCGCGGACTTGGAGGGATGCCAGCTGTAATATCAGCAATGTGCACAGAAATATGTAAGAAAGGGTGCGAAGCATACCTTGCGTATGTACTTGGTGACAAGAATTAGAAAAGAAACCGAATCTGTGCCGGTGGTTTGTGAATACCCGGATGTTTTTCCGGAGAATTACCGGTTTACCACTGTTCGGGAGGTAGAGTTTGGTATTGAGCTTGTACCTGGGACTACGCCGATCTCGATAGCTCCGTATCGTATGGCACCAACGAGTTAAAAGAGTTGAAAGCTCAGCTGCAAGAATTGACGATAGAGTTTCGCTCGGCCAAGTTCCACCTTGGGGTGCACCAGTATTGTCGTAAAAAGAAGGACGGAACCATGAGTGTGCATTGACTATCGTCAACTGAATAAAGTGACGATAAAGAATAAATATCCATTACGCGTATCGATGATTTGTTGATCAACTAAAGGGGGCCTCAGTGTTCTCAAAATAGATTGAGATCGGTTATTATCAGTTGCGGATTCGAGATTCAGACGTACCCAAACTGCTTTCAGAACGAGGTACGGTCACTACGAATTCTTAGTGATCCGTTTGGGCCACTAATGCCCGGCAGTATTTATGGATTTGATGAATCGGATCTTCAGACATATTTGGATCGGTTCGTAGTTGTGTTCATTGATGACATCTTGGTCTATTCAAGAATGAGACCGAACATGCTGAGCACCTGAGACTAGTGTTGCAAATTTTACGGGATAAGCAGTTATATGCTAGTTCAGTAAGTGTGAGTTCTGGTTAAGAGAGGTTAGCTTCTTGGGTCATGTGGTATCCGCGTCGGGTATTCGAGTTGACCCGAACAAAATTTCAGCCATACTGACTGGAAAACCTCCGAGAAATGTTACTGAAGTTCGGAGCTTTTTGGGGCTCGCTGGTTATTACCGACGATTTGTGAAGGGTTTCTCGATGATAGCCACACCAATGACGAAGCTACTTCAAAAGGATGTTAGGTTCGAGTGGACGGAGAAATGTCAGAAAAGTTTCGACCAACTGAAAACTCATTTGACTGAAGCTCCAATTTGGTGCAACCCGAATCAGGTAAAGAGTTGTCATTTATAGTGACGCATCCCTACTTGGGGTTGGGTTGCGTATTGATGCAAGAAGGTCGAGTCGTGGCCTATGCGTCGAGACAATTGAAGCCACACGAGAGGAATTATCCGACCCATGATCTCGAACTAGCTGCCATCGTATTTGCTTTAAAAATATGGCGACATTATCTGTTTGGTGAGACAGTGCCATGTATTTTCAGATCACAAAAGTCTCAAATATTTGATGACTCAACGAGACTTGAATCTGCGACAAAGACGTTGGCTTGAGTTGTTGAAAGATTACGAGCTTGTCATTGATTACCACCCTCGGGAAAGGCTTAACGTCGGTTGCCGGAGCCTCATTACACGGCGTGAAGGTCATTGGTTTGCTTTACGAGCGATGAAACGTGCATTTGTCTGTTCTCAACAAGTGAAAGCGGAACATCAAGTGCCTTCAGGATTACTCCAGCCGATCATGATACCCGAGTGGAATGGGATCGAGTCACAATGGACTTTGTGTCCGGACTGCCTTTGTCAGCAAGTAAGAAGGATGCGATATGGTTGTTGTCGATAGACTAACTAAGTCGGCTCACTTTATCCCGTGCGTACGGATTTTTCATTGGATAAACTAGCTGAATTGTACGTTTCTCAGATTGTGAGATTAACACGGGGGTACCGATTTCTATTGTGTCAGATAGAGATCCGAGATTCACCTCGCGATTTTGGAAGAAATTGCAAGAAGCTTTGGGTACCAAGCTGCATTTTAGCACCGCTTTTTCATCCACAAACAGATGGTCAATCCGAGCGGATAATTCAGATACTTGAGGATATGTTGAGATGTTGCATCCTCGAGTTCAGTAGTTCATGGGAACGGTACTTACCTTTGATTGAATTCGCTTACAACAATAGTTTTTCAGTCAAGT